>NC_043710.1:65999458-66086450 GCF_006229205.1 Suricata suricatta
AGTGCAAAAGAGATCCTCTTTCTCTGCATCCTCACCAGCATCTCTTGTTGCCTGACTTGTTGATTTCAGCGATTCTGACAGGTGTGAGGTGGTATCTCATTGTGGGTTTGATTCGTATTTCCCTGATGATGAGTGACATTGAGCATTATTTCATGTCTGTTGGTCATCTGGATGTCTTCTTTGGAGAAGTGTCTATTCATGTCTTTAGCCCATTTCTTCACTGGATTGTTTTATTGTTTGTTTTATTGGGTGTTGAGTTTAATAAGTTCTTTATAGATTTTGGGTACCAACACTTTATCTGATATGTCATTTGCAAATATCTTCTCCCATTCCATCAGTTGCCTTTTAGTTTTGCTGATTGTTCCCTTTTCTGTGCAGAGGTTTTTTATTTTGATAAGGTCCCAATAGTTCATTTTGCTTTTGTTTCCCTTGCCTCTGGAGACGTGTTGAGTAAGAAGTTGTCACGGCTCAAGTCAAAGAAGGTCTTGCCTACTTTCTCCTCAAGGATTTTGATGGCGTCCTGTCTTACATTTAGTTCTTTCATCCATTTTGAGTTTATTTTTGTGTATGGTGTAAGAAAGTGATCCAGGTTCATTGTTTTGCATGTCGCTGTCCAGTTTTCCCAGCACCACTTGCTGAAAGGCTGTGTTTATTCCATTGGATATTCTTTCCTGCTTTGTCAAAGATGAATTGGCCATACATTTGTGGGTCCATTTGTGGGTTCTCTATTTGTTCCATTGATCTGAGTATCTGTTCTTATGCCAGTACCATACTGTCTTGATGATTACAGCTTTGTAATACAGCTTGAAGACTGAGATTGTGATGTCTCATGCTTTGGTTTTCTTTTTCAAGATTGCTTTGGCTATTCGGGGTCTTTTTTTATTCCATTCTGCTCACTTTTTAATTGAATTGTTTTTTGGGTACTGAGTTCTTTATAAATTTTGGAGACTAATCCTTTATGTCATTCCCAAATATTTTCTCATTCCACAGGTTCTTTTTTAGTTTCATTGTTTCCTTCACTGTGCAGAAGCTTTTTATTTTTATGTATTCCCAAAAGTTTAGTTTTGCTTTTAATTTTCTTGCCTCAGGAGACATATCTAGAAAAATGTTGCTATAGCTAATGTCAGAGAGATTACTTCCTATGGTCTGTTCTAGGATTTTTTATGATTACAGGTCTCACATTTAGGCCTTTTAATCCACTTTGAGTTTATTTGCATGAATGGTATAAGAGGTCCAGTTTTCCCAACATCATTTGCTGAAGAGATTCTTTTTCCCATTGGATATTCATTCTTCCTTTGTTGAAGATTAACCATATAATTGTGGGTTTATTTTTGGATTTCCCTAATATTTCATTGATCTCTCTCTATATTTTTATCCCAGTGTCATACTATTTTAATGATTCCTGCTTTGTAAAATAACTTGAAATCTGGAATTGTGATACCTCCAGTTTTGTTTTTCTTTTTCAAGATTGCTTTGGCTATTTGAAGTCTTTTGTGGTTCCATACAAATTTTAGGATTGCTTGTTCTAGGTCTCTGAAAAAAATGCTGTTGGTATTTTGATAGGGGTTACATTAAATACATAGACTGCTTTGAATTGTATAGGCATTTTAACAATTTTTTATTCTTCCAACTTATGAGCATGGAACATCTTTCCATTTCTTTGCATCTCCTTGAATTTCTTTCATCAGTGTTTTACAGTTTTCAGAGTACAGATCTTTCACCTGTTTGGTTAAGTTTATTCCTAGGTATTTTTGGTTTTGGTGTGATTGTAAATGGGATTATTTTCTTAATTTCACTTTCTGCTGTTTTATTAGTGTGTAGGAATTCAACGGATTTTTGTACATTGACTTTGTATCCTACAACTTTACTGAATTCATTTATCAGTTCTAGCAGTTGTTTGGTGGAATATTTAGGGTTTTCTATAGACATTAACATGTCATTTGTAAATAGTGAGAGTTTTATTTCTTCCTTGCCAATTTGGATGCCTTTTATTTCTTCATGTTGTCTGCTGTGGTTAGGGCTTCCAGTAATATGTTAAATATCAGTGCTGAGAGTAGACAGGCTTGTCTTATTCCTGACCTTAAAGCAAAAGTTCTCAGTTTTTCAAAATTAAGTATGATATTGCCTGTGGGTTTTTCATATATGGCCCTTATTATGTCACGGTACATTATCTCTAAACCAACATTACAGAAAGTTTTTATCACGAATGGCTGTTGCACTTTGTCAAATGCTTTTTCTGCATCTGTTGAAATCATTATATGGTATTTATCCTTTCTCTGAATGATGTTAATGTACCATGTTGAATGTTTTGTGAATATTGAACCACTCTTGTATCCCAAGAATAAATCCCAATTGATTGTGGTGTAGGTTTTCTTAAATATATAATTTATTGTCAAGTTGGCTCACATACAGTGTATACAGTGTGCTCTTGGTTTTGGGGGTAGATTCCCATGATTCATCACTTTGATACAACACCCAGTATTCATCCCAACAAGCACCCTCCTTGATGCCCATTTTCCCTTCTTCCTCGCCCCTTCCATCAACCCTCAGTTTATTCTCTATATTTAAGAGTCTCTATGATTTCCCTCCCTCCCTCTGTTTGTAACTATTTTTTTGCCCTTCCCTTCCCCCATGGTCTTTTGTTAAGTTTCTCAATTCCACATATGAGTGGAAACATATGATACCTTTCTCTGAGTGCCTTATTTCACTTAGCATAAGATCCTCTAGTTCCATCCACATTGCTGCAGATGGGTAGGATTTCATTCTTTCTCATTGCCAAGTAGTATTCCATTGTATATATAAACCATATCTTCTTTATTCATTCATCAGTTGATGGACATTTAGGCTCTTTCCATGATTTGGCTATTGTTGAAAGTGCTGCTATGAACATTGGGGTACATGTCCCCCTATGCATCAGAACTCCTGTATCCATTGGATAAATTTCTAGCAGTGCTATTGCTAGGTCATAGGGTAGTTCTGTTTTTAATTTTTGTTTTGTTGGATCCAGTTTGCTAATATTTTGTTGAGGATTTTCACATGTATATTCATGAGAGATACTGGCCTGTAGTTCTCTTTTTTTGTGGTGTTCTTATCTGGTTTTGGTGTCAGAGTGATACTGGCTTCATAGAATGAATTTGGAAGTTTCCCTTCCTCTTCTATTTTTTGGAATTGAGACAAAAATATTAACTCTTCTTTAAGTGTTTGGAAGAATTTGCCTGTGAAGCTATCTGGTCCTGGACTTTTGTTTGGGGTAACTTTTTGATTACGGATTCAATTTCATTGATGGTAACTGGTTTGTTCAAATTTTCTATTTCTTCCTGCTTTAGTTTTGGTAGGTTATATGTTTCTAGGAAGGTATCTGTATCTTCTAAGTTGTCCAATTTGTTGACACATAGGTTTTCATAATATTCTGTTGCAATTGTTTAGATTTCTATGGTGTTGATTTTACTTGGGTCCTCTTTTTTTTTTATGAGTCTTACTAGAGGTTTATCAATTTTGTTGATCTTTTCAAAAAACTAGCTCATAATTTCACTGATCTGGATCTGTTCTACTGGTTTTCTTTAGTTTATATGCCATTTATTTATGCTCTAACCTTTATTTCCTTCCTTTTGTTAGGTTTGGGTTTTATTTGCTTTTCTTTTTCTATCCCTTTAGGTGTAAGCTTAGGTTGTTTGAGATTTTTCTTGTTTATGTACTCCTATATTGCTATAAACTTCCCTTCTAGAACCACTTTTGCTGCATCTCAAAAATTTTGCAGGATGCCTGGTGTCTCAGTCAGTTGAGTGTCCGACTTTGGCTCAGGTCATGATCTTATGGTTCGTGAGTTCGAGCCCTCCGTATCAGGCTGGCTGCCATCAGCATGGAGCCTGGAGCCTGTTCCGATTCTCTCTCTCTCTCTCTCTCTCTCTCTCTCTCTCTCAAAAATAAAATAAACATTAAAAAATTTTGGGACCATTATGTTTTCATTTTCAGTTGTTTCTTTATGATTTTTTTATTTCTTCTTTGATTTCTTGGTTGACTCATTTATTGTTTAGTAGCATGTTATTTAACTTCCATGTATTTGTGCTCTTTCCAGATTTTTTCTGTGGTTGATTTCTAATTTCAGAGTGTTGGGGTCAGAAAAGATTCCAGAGCCAAGCCTCCTATTTTTAAAGTTCCAGGCCTTAGGTCCCACTGGTTGTAAGAAATCACATATTCAGAACCTCTCACTTTCAAAGGCAAATATTATGGGGATTCATCTTCCAGCTCAGGGGTTCCCTTGTATGAGTCTGTTTTCTGCCCTTCACTGTGCCACCAGCTCCTTTTGCACCATGAACAGCCCCAGTACACTCCTAGACTGGGCCTTCACTCTTCTTACCTTCTTCAATATGGCCTCTTCTCCACTATTTAATTGTGGAGTTTGTTCTGCCAACCTTTGGGTTGTTTTCTGGGTTATTTACACTAATGTGTGTGTAATCTGGTTGCATCTGTGAGATGAGATGGGCTTAGGGTCCTCTTACTCTGCCATCTTTCCAGCTGACTCTCTGTGACTCTCTGCCTGACAAGTCTTTTAACATCTACATCTCTCCATTCATCTCAGCAAAATGCTAATCATAAACTCTAGAGTATAGCAACAGAATAAAGATGTATTAAAGCCTTAAGCAGACTTTGAACTTTCAGAAGGTAATATGCTACATAAATCCAAGAGGGTTTTATGATTCTCATTCAAGTTAATATGCACCCTTCCTAAAGTAGCAAATCAAAATGTCTAAGCCAGAGAACATTGTGTGATGGCCACACCAAATGTGTGGCAGGGCTGTGTGTGAGGGTTGCACACTGGCATACCCAGGAGTGGGGAAAAGGGATTCCAGCAAGTGCATGTCCTCTCTCCAAAGGTGCCTGGAGTGTCTTTCTCGCAAGAATTCAACTCTTGGCTGGAAGTTTCTCTCCTCTCTTACCTACAAAGAAGTCACCCCATCCCAAATATGTCCAGTCATGATAGAACATCACCAAATCCAGAAAAAATAGTCATCACTTCATGGTTTTAAACCACTAGAGAGGTCATTTCTAATGGTTTCCACTTGTCTAACGCTTTTGGCAGGGCAAACAATCCTCCATGGGCTACTGATGGAGCTTTTTTTTTCCCTTCTTCTCCCAAAGGACAAAGTTTGAAATCAATTCCAAAGGGAGAAGTCCTTCCAGCATTTCCTGATTACAAAGTGAGCCCCTAGGAGAAGGGCCTGTACTCCACATATCCTTGCTTGGTGTCTCTGGAAAACAGTGGGTATTTATTCAGTGCTTGTGGAGTGAAGGAGTATCATATGAGGCCCCTGACCACCTGGCTTCAGACTGCCTTTTCAGATTCATTTTCCAGCATTTACCCTAGACTCTACTTGCCAGTACTCTAGAAATCTTACTATTCTCCTAACTGCTCTTTCTGACCTCCATAAACATCAGAAGCAGGAAGGCCTGGCAGAAACATTATGAGGTTTAGAGTCTCCCAAACAGGTCCAAATCCTGGTTCTGACCCTTCCTATATGCTACTTGGGCAGGTTACTGAACCCCTCGACACTTCAGTCTCTTTGTCTGTTAAGAGAGGAGAAAATAAGATCTACTCTGTAGGACTCTAAGTTAAATGAGGTGTTTACCTGAAAGTAACAACAGTGCCTGGATCTTGGTAAGAGACCAATAAATGTGAAGTCTCTCAGGATATCTTTCCTCACTTCTCTTTGCAGCACATTGGTCCTTATCCTTCAGATCCAGCTGCACCACCTCACGGGGAAGCCTTCCCTGATCGCCAAAGCACAAGTCAGCAGCTTGCCCTTCCCCAGGTGCCCACAGCACTGACCACACCATATTCCAATGATTTGTTTGCACATCTGCCTTGCCCACTAATCTGTGAACTCTGCAACACCTTGAAGTTGAGGACTACATCTGAATCACCTTTGTAATGCCAGCACCTCACACCAAGCCTGGCACAGAGTTGACACCCAGTAACAGTTAGTTGAGTGAATAATGAATAAATAAATGCTCAGCAGCCACCCCAGTCTGAGTCAAGTAAGATATAAGGGAGATCTTGTCACTGCTCGGCTTAAATAAACTATACCCATCACAACAGCAGTGACCGGTAAAGCTCACTTCTCCTGATAAGGCAGGACATCTCAGTCCTGGCAGAATGGGAAAAAGCATGATAAAATAGGCATCAGCCATCATCTTGTTTAAAGAGACCACAACCCTCACAGCATAACAACTCTCAACTCCTCTTCAGGAGGTTATTTATTTACTGATTTGTGTTGTTCAGCAGAAACGTACTTTGTAGGCACCTGTGTGCAACTCCTACTCTGCTCCTGCCTAAATGACTGTCTGTAAGCCCTGATCATGCTAAGTTTTCAGTGTATAATGAGCACACACCAGGAGAGTCAGGCTCACTCAAACACATGGCCCCTGGAAAGGCTGATAGCCATTACAGTATAGAACGAGGGTTGAGTTTCTGGCTTAAGTGGCAAAAGAGTAAGAAATTTTTCAAATTCATTAAGTGCCAATTATGTCTTTCCTCACATGATAATCACTGCTAGGTTTAATCTGTTTCCTTTTCTATCTTGGTCATTTGGAATATCTTATAGATGAATACATATGTGTGACATTAAGCCCAAGTTTTATAAAGATGTAGGATCATTGAAGAAAATAAAAATCCCACCATCTAGATGATGTTATTAAAATCTTCTCTATCGGTTGGGTTGATGTCTCATTTTTCATCAACTCTAATTGTACCAACAAAAATGGCATTTGACACTCTAATTCTTATACCATTGAATTGAAGTAAGAAAAAGATAAGTTTTTTGGATCACAGTTTTCATCCCTTACCATCCTTTCCACACATGCACAGCATGCTTAGTAGAGAGTGAAGGATAGAGAAGATGTGCAATAAACACCCCTGGGTTGGTGGGCAGAGATGAAGGTAGAAGAAAACCATGCAGCCCTCCGAGGACACTGTCCTGCTGGGCCTCCAGGCAGAATGTGACCCTCATGCCCCCTCCCTCTGGCCAATACAGACAAAGCATGTATTTTGTACTGGGTCCTGTACTTGGCACTTAACATGTAGCATCTATCATCTCATTTAACACTTACAATTTCACCACAACGGACAAAGAATTTAGTGAATTGTGAAAGACAGCCATCTTACCTTCCCTGCATGCTAAAGGTCCTATCTATTCATTTGTTCATTCATTAATTAATTATTCCCCTATCATGTATTAGCCATGTGCTTGGAATTGTGCATAAGAAGTTCAGTCTACAGCCCTAAGCACCAGTCTCAACTCCTGTGTTGCAGAAAGAGTGTGAGCACTTTTGGAGGCAAACTGGAAGAGCAGTGTCTGTTAAGTCTGGCCTCAACATTTCCCTCAGCTGTTCCCCAGCTCCCCTTTGTATAAACACAACACACATCCAGCTTCCAGTGATTCATCATGATTACGCAAAGGCTTACCTTCATAGATGGGACCTTCATGAGGTTACCTAGTCAACTGGATAAGAAACAGCAGGCTGTCCAGAGAGGCCCACTGGCCCACTCCCCAGATGTTTCTTTTAATCCCTCAGTATATTCTGGACAAGGCAATTAAACTACGTGATTTGAACACAGTCTGGGGCCAGAGAGGTTAGAAGGTTTGCCCAAGGTCACACAGAGGCAGGACCAGAAGCCATCCAGACTCCTGGCCAACATTGTTTCTGCTACGCCATCCTGAGAGAGCCAAACATCATTTTTCTGTCTAAGATGGTCATCACACTTCATTCTTTCTACAAAGGAATTCAACCTTTGATAGAGAATCTGAAAACTAACACATGCAAAAATGAAATTGCAAATGTTCCTTACAGTGAAAAAGGAGAGGAAACGTGTGTCCCTTGTGTCATGGACACATCATAAATCCCCACAATCTGCTGAGGCAGCACAGCATGCGGGAAGCACAAGCCTTGCAGTTTGATGAGCAAGGCTTCAGGCCTGCAGGAACTTAACCTCTTCTACCTCATTTCCTCACTGCAAAGCAGGTTAAGCTATTCTGCTATGTAGATGAAAGGGGAAAATATAAGTGAAGCTCTCAGTACAACATAGTTCCTTAACAAATGTTGGTTCATTTCCCCTTTGCACTGACAGATAATATCCCAAAAGTCCTGAAAAGCAGTTCCTCAAGGCCAACTACCTTCACTTAAAAAAAAAAAAACTAGGTCTTAGAGAAGTAGCTAAGAATTATAAGATGTGGTTGCGGTTGAGATGGTATCTATGGCAAGAACGCCCATCACCGTAGATGTGCTTATATTTGCACAGGGGTGGGGGCGTGGAGCTGGTGGTATACAATGATTTCCTGCTGACAGTATGATGCAAAGCACAGGAAACACCACCTTTAGAGTGTCTCATTTCCAAACCATAAAAGACTAAAATTACATATGTGTATTCATGATGGTGTTTCTTAAAATGAAAAGGGAGTAGGGAAAGAAAAAGAATCCATCCTGATGTCTGCTCCACTGCTGGTCTGTGAAATGCCTTTATCTGGTAGTTAGGGAAGCAAGCTGAGGGAAGCATGGTAATGACTGAGCCCAGGACTGTGGCTGTAGGCGGAGACGCAGCACGAAACACAGTTGTGGGGGCGACAGTGACCTGGAACTGTTATCTTGTAGCTGCATCCTGAGACAGCACACTGGATATTCCTTTGGGTGCAAGTCTCTGCTCTACCAGGTACAGGGAGAGTGATTTAGGAACTGAACACTTCCCCTGTGTGACACTCATCTTTCTCATTCATGAAATCATCCTCCATGTCTTGAATGAGCTTGGGTGTGAAAAATTTGAACCCCTGGATATATCAGGAAAAGCCAAAGATTTCTATTTGAATGAGAAATCTCACCTACAGCCATGCTAAAAAGGATTCTGAGGCAGCATCTGGTCTTAGTGGGCAACAGTGCTCCAGTCCATTGCCTTTCTAATGATATCTTGCCGAGGTTATTATTAGAATTATGTAATTTATGTTTCTAAAGCCACATACCAACCAGGAGAAGGAGGAAAACTGCAAAATCATGTTAGGGAATCAAAGCTGAGGTTTTAAATTTGCAATTGATAATCCATTAAATGGACCAAGGTCAATTCCCTGTGGGACCATGTTTTCATGATCCTAGAATTCTCTTCATATCATTGTCCAGAGAAGTTCCTTATAACTTAAGGATCACTTAAATTTCACTGCACTAAATGATTGAGAATTTTAGGAGTAATTTCCTCCTAAGGAGTCAGACTACCAAACATAGAATTTTGCCCTTTTTAAGAGGTGAAGGTGGACTGGGGAATAAGGGAATTGAAATGTATCCATCACTTCTTGAGAGCTAAGAAGATAAAGAATTATTTTACTTAATCTTGACTTGAATCCCTTGAGTTTGGTATTATGGTCATTCCCAGTCTCTGGGTTAAGGCTCAGAAAGGTTAAGTAACTTGTTCAACGAACCATGGTTGATTAGTGGTAAGGAGAGGATTGAAACTCATGTGAGTTTTGACTCCAAGGTTAAGCAGGGGAGTTCTTCCCTATTCTTCTGAAATAATAACACCAACAATTTTGACCCTAACTGAATGTAGATGCATTATAAACAAACTGAAATTCACGTGAAGCACTTCAGAGGATCTGATTATGACTACTTATAATAACTCATAGATAGACAGTGCTTTACAAATTAACAAATGATTAACAAATGGCAGTGCTTAACAACTTGCAGTGGGCAATAATACCAGCAAGGGATAGAGGGAATAACACTGGACCAAGAGCTTTTCTTACCATGGCTTTGGCAATGACTAGCTGTGTGACCCTTGGCAAGTTACCTCCCCTCTCTGGGCTTTACCTTCTTTGTCTGTAAAGTGACCAATATGGGCCAAAAAAGCTCCTTTTCAAAGCTGTCAGGCTATATTAAAGGCTGATGGAAGAGTCCAAGACAAATAGCTGGAGGATGGCAAAGGGCTGAAAAGCAAAAGCCCATGGAATAGCATTTTCAGACACCAGAGATCTAGTTCCACCAGCTCAGAAGCAGAACAGCCTCAGATCGATACCCACAGGTCCCTTCAGCTCTAAATCAAAGAGGGGGGGTCACAGCACAATTCTCTTTACATGAAGCAGGCAAGGCCATGGGCTGGGCCTCTTTCAGTGTCTTCAGACTATGGGCCTCATGCTCACCTGCCACCCCCTGCCCTCTACTGTAAACCATCGTTCCTCCCTAGGAGCAGAGTCCTAGACCTATCTGTGGCCAAGTCATCATCAGGGGCTTGATGCCAAACTCAAAACTCCCCCAGAATGGTGGTAGTATACAATGCCTGACTCACACTTGATTTTTCACCACCCCAAGACTTTTTCCTCTCAGTTTACAAGAGCCGCAGCTGCTGGGGCACCCTCAGAAATGGCGAATTGAAGGGGAGTCTACAAACCCACCACTACCAAGGAACTCACTGCATTGTTGCTGTGACTATATGTACCAGAGGCTATATGCCCACACCCTTTACCAAGCCCTGCTCGTTTTGGGGGGATTTTTCCATCAGCCACTGCAGATGTTTGTGAAACACCTCCGCTCCACTCACACGGAAACAAACAACTATGCAGAAGACTCAGCAGCCTGCAGTCCCAGGGGCCAGGAACACTTAGAAGGCGGGGAGGAGAAATCTCTCTTCCTAACCTGGCTAGATGGAGGAGGCAGAACTGCAGCCTGCACATAAAACCTGTGAAGGGGAGGAACCGAAGGTGTTCAGCAATCTGGTTTTCACAGTTCCCATGTCCTGATGTAGGAAGAGGGACCCAGTGCAGTCTTTGCTCCAGTGCTTTCACCCCAAGTCTCTCTGTCTTCTCTTTTGTGAGGATAAAGGAATTCCTACCATGCTTTAAGAATCAGCTAATATTTTCTCTGTGTTGCTCTCACTCCTTTTTCAAAGTGGGTGTAACAGTCCTACCTTGGCAAATCTCGAGGTTGTTGTGAGGAAACAGGATACCATTTATGAAGGAGCTTTATAAACTGTAAACGGGTAAAGGATCAGTGCTACCAAAAGGCTCTGAGGGCAGATTAATGTAAATCCCCTGCCGCTCCTGATAAAATGCTCACAGCACCCCATGTGCTGAGAATGGAGAACAGCACCCCTTCCAGGTACACAGAGCACTACAGACGACTTGTGGGGAGCTGCATGCCAGGTCAAGAACCCCATTCTCACACTCCGGCATGTGTCACCATCACGCCTTAGTATCCTTCCTACCTCATGCCAAAACAGCCACCCCCTTTCTCCACAGCCAGGTGCCAGGATGGTCTGTCTGCAATTGTCTTGTCAGGGAGAAGAGGTGGAGTTAGTGCATGAGTACCTGAAGATCAGAATTTGACTCCCAATCCTCACACCTATGAGTTGTATGAGCTTGAACAAGTCACCTGACCTGTCTCAAAGCCAATTTCCTCACACGTGACCCACTAACAACTGCAAAAATATGTTTGGACTCAGAAAACTGCCCTTTGCAATCTGTTCATCACTGTCATTTGTGAATCATTTGTTAATTTGTGAAGCACTGTCGGTGAGATATTACTAGTAGCCATAATCAGATACTCTGGAGCGCTTGGAGTAAATTTCAGCATGTTCACAAAGCATACAAATTCAATTAAGGTCAAAATATGGGAACTTGTGCAAATAAATCCATTATTGATGATCATGTGTCCTAGGAAATAAGAACATGGCTTATGCTCCTTTTGGATAACTTCTGGGATGGTGATTATTATGTAGTTAATACTACTAACTTACATTCGGGAAGCCTTTCACTGTCTTTGAAGCCCAAGCGTACACAGGTGACAGATGACTGGGCTCAAGCCCACGTCTCTGACATCCTGGTCTCATGCTCCATCTAACCCTCAGGTGAGTGGAAGTCAGTAGGAGTGGTGACATGGAACGTTTAGTATGTCAAAGTTGCCATTCCTTCTTGTGAGACACAAACAAAGCATTGGCTCAGTCAGAGCCAATTTCAACTGCTGTTGAAACCAATTCAAACATTGCTCGAAGTATGCAGAAATGTGAGCTACTTATCAATTTATTTTCTTATAAAAATTTTAGAAATTAAAAACATCCTATTTTCCTTCATGATTCAGTTTTTTAAAAAGTGGGTATAAATATGCACACATTCAAGTATACAGATGTAGATGTATGTATGTGTTTCTATATACTTCATTTTTAATTCAGTATTTAATAGATTAAAGGGGTTTAGTTTATTAAGACTATTTCTGGCAGAAGTCCTAAGGAATTAGGAATTAAGAGACACTAAGAAGGAAAAAAAAAATCCCATTCAGGAAGTAAACCTAAAATCAGAACCTGTAAGTTCAGGCTCCAAGTCAGAACTACCACTTCTGCCTGAGAAAAAAGAGTGTCCCATCTTCTTACAGACTGTCCCTCATTCCCCCAAGCCCGAGGACCTCCTGGCCCCTTACCTGACTCTCTCCTCTTCGACTCTCTTCAGGGCAGCGTCCCGCTGCAGAACCTTCATGATGGCTTCTTGCTCCTCCTCAGTCAGGAAGCTCAAGTCAATCATTTTGAGAAGCATACACAAAAATAATAGCAACAGATCCAGCTTACAATTCTCAAAGCAAAACAACTATGACTGTAGTTCAGATGATTAAAAGATGCAAAAATTAAATGAAATAATATCTTGTTCAGTTCTGCAGCAGAAGTCTTGTGTTGGCTCAGCTAAAGTTTTAGGTGGCTGATTGCAAAATCCTCCGTACCCTTTCCAGCGAGGAAGTGGTCGCCTGTGGGACAACGTGGAGAAGAGGCTCTCAGAAGAACACTGCATTCCTTGCCAGACAGGTCACTTGTTCCTACAGTGGCATTCCTACTCACACTCCCACTCTGGACCAGTCTTAGACACAATTTATTCTCCTTCCATCCAGATCATCGGCCCAAGGAGAGGCAGCAAAGTCCAGCATCACCCACCTGGGGAATCATGAGACAGTAAACACCAGACAGTGAGAGGCAGTTCCTACAAGCATTGCTCATTATTACAAGATTTAAAACATGGCTGGGAAAAGAAAATGACCATCTGAGATGGTCTCTGAGATCAGGGAAACCAGTTCTGCCAGCTTCCTGAACAAATGGGTCATGAAACATGCTTCGACTCAATTCCAGACTGCCAAGATGGAGAGCACACAAAATGCTGATCAACGTTTGACAACTGACTGAGCAAAGGAATGGTAGCCAAAAGGAGCTGGTTTTCTCTCTACAAATTCACAGGATGCTAGGCTAAAAAGTCATGCTCAAGGTCAATAAGACCAGGAAGATGCGATCAGCTGTCAAGAGATTCTGGGTAAGAAACTAGAAGTAAAAATTCACATCTGCTCACATCTTCATGAGTAGGAATGTTGCACCAGAATATATCTGCTGTGCTCTGTAATGTCAGGTAGTGAGCTGGTATCGGTAAAGGTAGTTCACGTAAGAGTGGAAATTGTTATCCTTCACCCGGCCCCACCTCTAACCTTTGTTGAGTCTAGAGCAACTCACCAAGCTTGTCTCCCTTCATTTCTGAGGAGAAAGTACACTTACTGACATGTGATGTGTGTGTACATATACTGAAGAATTTCACCCCCCTGCCCCCATCCAAAGTGAGAATTTTGAGTAGGACTTTGGGTAAGCATCCTATTTTCTTTGAGGCAACTCAACCCCACGTACAACAGGAAGGTGACACGAAGAATTCCACAGCCGTCTGGGACTTCAGAGGCCACCTACTCCAGGATGGGGGCCCTTTACAAACACGGTGCTATATATACAGTTGACACTAAAAACCAGGTGTTCAGTAAGTTTTAAAGCGGTTTCACTTAAGAATAAAACAGAGTGTGTACACTACTGAGTACTTTTTATGAGTAAGTTCTCCACTTTGGCAAAAGAGAACCGGCGAGAAGCACCCCTTCCGCCACTTCAGCAAGCGAGCTTCCACCTGCGACTCAGATTTCTTCTCATCTGCACTGACTTGCCGATAGGACGTCCCTCATAGGTTGTAAAGACTAAGTGAAACATGAATAGAAAAGAGCACATACCCTGCATCCTCTACCAAAAATAGCTACTGAAAATATATTCTAGCTTCCTTTCTGAGTTCACACTTTTGTTCTATCCCTCTGAATAAGAGTGTCCTTGGTTATATAGTTTCCTCTTCTCTTTTGTATTACGTTTCCTTCCGAACTCCCCTTGAGGTATGGACTTCATGGACAGATGCTCTGATGACCTTCGTTTTATATTCCTGTAGCTCTCTGAATATTGCCCACAGTGACTATTCAAAATAAACATTAAGATACCACTTTCTTCTTTTAAATTTGCACTCATTTGTATAGGTTAGTGCCTATTCATTCATCTTGAAAACTACTCATCCTTCAAGGTAAAAGTTACCAGGTCTAGGAAGCCCTTCCTAATTTCCACAGCTAGAGTTCAAAGTAGATTCATTTATTGCTCCTAACTCTTCACTCCCTCCCTGGAACAGCTATGCGGCCATGTTGCTTTTAGAGTAAGCAGAGTATTCATCCCTACCTTCCTATTGTTGGGCTTGACCTGTGACTTTGGTCCATGGAATATTACAAATGCCATACAAGCATGGCTGCAGATGTGCTTGTGTGGTTTGGCTTGGCTTCTTGTAGTCCTGCCGTGGGCTACCAGAAGAGCCTGTGCCAGGTAAGCGACCGCCTTTTCAGTCTGGGTCCCAGAAAAGGAGATGTTAGGACAGAGTAGAACCTGACCCACCTGAAGTAAGGCCACCCCAGCTGACCTAGCGATATGGAAAGAAATAAATATTTGTTGTTGGAAGCCACTCAAGTGTGGTGGTGTTCTAGAACACTTCTGTAGAAGAGCCTAATACAAAAACTTTCCTCTCCATATATATACTTTCACTGCTCTAATTATTTGTCTTCCTTCAGTCATTCCCATTTGACTGAGTCGCTGAACGTGAATAAGTAAATGAATGAACCTAATCCAAAAATAAAAGTTTGCCAGGGGTTGGCTATTTTTTCTTTCATTCAGAATGGCTTCTTTCATGCATAGTAACTTCCTTGGGGTATCAAAGGCTGACACGGAAAGAATTTAGCCCTCATTCTGAGAACCATGAACACTGCCATATGGTTTGATGAGAGATCGTTTTGAAATTCAGTAAGTGGGGGACAGGAAGAGGACAAAGGGAAGAAACAACTCGAGGTGTCCAGCAGTGGTAATTGACAGCGTTGCTAAAGGAGGAAATGCTGGTTTCCACACCTTCATGTACAAGCTAACCAGTGCTCCTGTGTAAGAGCTTCTAAGGGTTAAAGGTTTTTCCTAATGGGCTGTTAGTGAGATAAAGAGCAAAGCCTTCATTTTACAGACAAAGGAGTGAAGGGCTAGAAACTTTGACTCCTAATTGGGTCAGAAGGCAGCAAAGCCCTTGGATGGCAATCAAGACTTTTCAATACCAGGTGCTTTCCCAGTTCCCAATATTCTGAATGTTGCCGATAATGGGAGCTAATTGAGCATTTCATTGATTCATTCAACAAACTCTTATGGAAAGCTTATTATGTGCCTGGCACTGTTCTAAGCACTGAAGATAGAGCAATAAATAAGACAGACAAAAGCTTCCTGTCCTGTGGAATTTACAAGGCATTTAGAGGAGACAACAATCAAATGAAAAAGGCTTGGATAATTAAATTATGTAACAAGGTGATAGCAGAGAAGGGAAGTGAGGAGTTGAAGTTTTAAAGAGTGGTTAATGGGGCGCCTGGGTGGCTCAGTCGGTTAAGCCTCTGGCTTCGGCTCAGGTCAGATCTCACGTTCGTGGGTTTGGGCCCCACGTCAGGCTCTGTGCTGACAGCTAGCTCAGAGCCTGGAGCCTGCTTCCGGTTCTGTGTCTCCTTCTCTCTTTGCCCCTCCCCCTCTCATGCTCTGTCTCTCTCTGTATCAAAAATAAATAAAACATTAAAAAAATTAAAAAAAAATAAATAAAGAGAGTGGTTAAGGTTGGTCTTGCTGAGAAGATAACATCTCAACAAAGACTTGACAGAAACACGCCACACTGGTAGCAGGGGCTCCTGAGATGGAAGTGTGTCTGGCATATTCAGGGATCATCAACGAAGTCAGTGCCAGGACACCAGAGGAGGACAGGATGGAGCAGGTCAGAAAGGAAGTACATGGTACTGTAGTAGGCTTTGCATCAGGACTGTATGCCTGAAGGCTCTACCTCTGAGAGGGAGCAGCATTGAGGAAAGGCAGAAAGAGAAGTAAGTATTTATGGGGTACTCCTACACACCTGGTACCTGACATCTATCATCTCACTGAATCCCCACAAAGATTTGTGGGTGGTAGTTTGGGATGTGTGCTTTGCAGACGGGGAGAGCAAGGCTCAGAGAGGTGTTTGCCACCAAGCTTGTGTGTGTGGTGGGGCTGGTATCTGCCAGCAGCTTTGTCAGATCAAGCCACCCCAATACTGACCTCTCCCTTAATTCTCCTCACCATGGATTCTTCAAACTGGGAAGCAGAACAAAACTCTTCTGTCTGACTGTGGACTCTCATTCTCTGCTTAGGCATAAAAAAAAAATCACTGGCCCACAGCTGGCAGTCAGCAATGGGGGCAACTTCAGGGCAAAACTTGGGAGGGATGAAGTCTCACAATAGGGATTCCTTATGTGTTCACCAGAGTAGCTGCATAATGTTTCCTTAGCTTCAGCCTCCCTCCCACCCATCCTTGCCATGCTGCTGAGTGACTTTTCTAAGTCACATCTGACTAAGCCATCTTGCCAGGTTTAAAACCCTTCACAGCTTCCCATTGCCCCCTTGGATAATGCCGAAACTCCCTACCATGGCCTGCGGGCCTCACACGAACTAGCACCTGCTTTCTTCTTTTAAAGTGCTTCTCCTTAGGCCTCCTCCACACAGTTTTTGCACCCTTCGTATATGCTGTTCCTTCCTCCTAGAATACCTTTCCTGAGCTAATACCTCTTGAATCTCAAGTAAGATGTCACTTATTGCACAGAAGTCATCCCTAACCTCTCAAGACCAGGTTAGGCACCCCTCCTGTGTGCTCCGATCGCACCTGATTCCTGAGTCAGGTTATCCATCACACAACCTTGAATCCCTATCTAGTCATGTTTTTCCCTCCACTTGTTTATGAGCAAGGCCTGGGCATCTGAGAGCAACGCCTGCCACAGTTCCTTGCACCCACTAGGCACTCACATACTCCACACATGAATACATATGGAAGAGTACTGAGCTGCTACTTCTTCCTTGACATGAAGCTGGCTCTAGGGCCATATTGAAAAACCAGCCCATATTATTCACCATTTTCCAGCTTTAGGTCTTTCACATGACTGTGTGGTTTAAATAAATAAATCACAGGAGTTCCTCAAGTCTCCATTTTCTCATCTATGTGATAGGTACATTTACTCTTACTTTCCCTTTCTTATGGAGATTACTGTGAAGCTCTCATGAGGACGCAGGACACTGTCAAGAACAAATAAGGAGTGATACTAAGAAAAGCAGTAAAAAATAAACATTAAAAAAAAAGAACAGCAACATGAAAGAGAAATTTACAGGCTCCAAATGCAGACTGAGCTTAATTCAAGTTTTCCATGTGTCAGCCCTGCTATGCCACATCTACAAAATTCTTCTCCTTGTTAAGTGTCCAAAGTTAAGCTAGAGTGGGAAACCAAGGCCCCAAACAGCTGGTGCTTGCTGGTAATCAGGGCAAGAAGAAGAGCTGGACTTATAGCCCTAATCCCAATCATTCTGCCTGACCAAACCCACATTAAAGCCTGATTATCAACAGCATTTGTTCCCCAACCACACTCTGCTCCAAGGACAGACCCACATACCATCTTTTCCTTCCCCAGATGACAGCCTACAGACCCTAAGGAAGGGGAGGAAACCTCAAGTAAGTAGTGACTCTCACATGATGAGGTTTTCAGATGAGAAGCAAATTGTTCTGACAGTACCGTGACATCAAGAATGAAGACTTGAAAGAAAAATCTGGGAGGCAGAAGGAGAGTAGGAATAAAAATGGTGGAGTTGGGGAAAATAGCACTGGACAGCCCTAATCAATCAAAGGACTCACCCCCAGCAGTGACAAACCATCATACAAAAAAACAAATGTTTTGTAAATATCTTAGATCATAGTGGCATCAGGGATAAATGGAATAACCCACAGATGGTTCAGGGGATGCCTAGGAATGAACACCTGGAGTAGGACAATTAGAGAACATTTGATCACTTCCCACCCAGGCCAAGATCTGCCCCCTGAATACCAAACTGGTGTCATCAGACCTGCAGACCACCCCACCAGGGCACCGCACATGCCCAAAGCCCTAACTCCCCTGTGGGGTTGCTTCACTTCTCAGGCTTAGTTTGCACTATGGTTGAACTTGCCCATAATCTTTACCCTTTGCCTCCAATTTTCCCTGGCCCCATCAGCTCACTCTCCCTTTCAAACATCAATTTATATATTTGAAGGTTTATTTATTTTGAGAGAGAGAAAGATAGCGAGCAAGCAGGGGAGAGACAGAGACAGAGAGAGAGAAAGAGGGAGAGAATCCCAAGCAGGTGCAGAGCCTACACAAGGCTTGAACTCAGGAACTGTGAGATCATCACCTGAGCAGAAATTGGACACCTAAGCGACTGAGCCACCCAGGCATCCCTCAACTCACATTTTTTGAGCAGTCACCTTGAACCAGTCACAAGACAATAAATTATGCTTTCCCCTCAAGAAGCCAAATTTAAGCAACATATTAGTGTGAGTAATTTGCATCTTTTTAAATAGCATGATAAAAGGCCCAACTATGTAGAAACAAGAAAACATTCATGCAATATTGTATCTGCACAGTGCTGTGGACAAAATTTGCTTTTCATATAAACACATCTCTATGTAAGTCTATAACAAAACATTCTGACTGAGTTTAAACACATAAAGGTAGGTTCTTTTAGTAACAGTTTCTGGTTCCCGAGATCTCCACCATCCTAAGAGGCCCGTGGCCATGATATAAATACTACATATTGACACATGTGCCTTTTCCCCTATACCCTGTGCTTGTGCTCCTTTCCATGTCTGTCCATAAAACAGATCCAAACAGAGTTGTGTATAGAGGATGTGTCCTGCTTTGAGGGCCAATGCATGTTGCTCATAGGAAATGACAAAGAAAGAAGTAGAATGTACAGGAGGAAGAACACAGGGTGAAACCAAAAAGGACTGGGAATCAGAAAACCTGGGATGTAGTCTCATCCTTGACCTGTCCTTGACTAGCTGTGTGATACCTGTGAGAAGTGGTGGTGATGTAGAAAAAGATGGAAAACAGTGGCTTTAGAATCTTCCAGGCCTGGGTTCAAATCACCTTCTGGTTGAGTGACTGTAGACAAGTTATTTAACTCCTTGAGCACAATGTTAAATGCACAATATAACGAATACCTGCCTTGCTGGGTGGGCAGAGAACTTCAGTGGGATCATGTAGGTAAAGCAAGATCATGAAAAGCTTAGACTACATCATGTGAGGAACAGACAAGAAGGAAGTAAGTTTGTCTTCCCCTCAATAAAGGAGACTCAGGGAGAAATCTGTCTTCTTTTTAAGTTGCTGTTTGAGGGGCACCTGGGTGGCTCAGTTAGTTGAGTGTTTGACTCTTGATTTCAGCTCAGGTCAAGATCTCACAGTGGTGGGATCAAGACCTCCATTGGGCTCCATACTGAGCATGGAGCCTACTTGGGATTCTCTCTCTCTCTCCCTCTCTCCCTCCCTCCCTCCCTCCCCCCCCTCTCTCCCCCCAACCCCCTCTCACACACATGAGCTTTCTCTTCCTCTCTCAAAAAAACATTTTTTAAAAATGTGAGTTGAATGAATAAGTGAAATAAATGAAATGAGCCTACAAATAAGTGAAGATAAAAGGATAAAGATGGAATAAGAAAGAATATGTTAGTTTGTTATCCAATCATAAATTTATTTTTTCTTAGAGGAACAACTGAAAAATTAAAACTGGCAAGCACCTTCAAGACACAAAACTTTCACTTTTGTGAGGATTATTCCAAAGATGGAAGCCATTTTTCTACTCGATTCTCCTCCTCCAGCCCCAGGCTCATGAGGCTGACAACTCATGTTTCCCATGACTAATGTGGTGACCTCAAATTAAAAATTCAGGAGATAGGAGCGCCTGGGTGGCTCAGTCGGTTAAGCCTCCGGCTTCGGCTCAGGTCAGATCTCACGTTCGTGGGTTCGAGCCCCGCGTCAGGCTCTGTGTTGACAGCTAGCTCAGAGCCTGGAGCCTGCTTCCTGTTCTGTGTCTCCTTCTCTCTCTGCCCCTCCCCCTCTCATGCTCTGTCTCTCTCAGTATCAAAAATGAATAAAACATTAAAAAAAATTTAAAAAAAAATTCAGGAGATAAAGGAAAGACTCCTTTTCTGTGACAATTCCCCCTGCCCTTTAATAATAATAATGTCCCGGGGTTTCTGAAAAATTCATCTCTGCCATTCCTAGGCAAGTTTGGACTTATGTAGTCATAGGAACAAAATATTTTCATCAAGCCTCAATCAAGGACAAGATCCTGGGCCATGTGAGGAAGGCAATACTACACACAACTAACCCTCAGGCAAGCACTATATCAAGTACTAATAAAGGAGGCACAAACCAAATATGGGGGTCCCAGGGATTTAGGAAGGAAATAACATGAGGTAAACCTTGAAGGCTGAATTAGAGATGGGAACAGAAATTCTGGGCCAGTGTACTGAGCTATGAAACCATAAAGGAATTCAAAAAGAAGGTTGGTAACCAGAGTATAGAGTACAAATGGAGAAACAGTACCCAGGGTCAGACCACAGAGGGCCTGAAATGCCAAAGAAGGGAAATTTGAACCTGAATTTTTCACATTTTCCAGACTTGATAAATGTGCCAGAACCACTCTTTTAATCTGTATTTTCTTGGTATATCAGGATTCCAAAAGATGGAAACAATGAAGAAAGAAAGGAGCTGGGGAAATGGGCAGCTGAAATTCATTTTAAATTTCATACTTGGGCCAAAAACTCAAATCTTAAAAAAAGATGACAATAGACAAAAGGGATGATTTGCCATTGACAAGGTATCAACAAGGAGCTTTAAGACACAGTAGAACAAGGTTCATCTGACATTGCACAGACCATGGCTTTTTATTGACTATCCAGCTTGGAAAGCACCAGGAGCCTTGTTTAAGTTCAAAATGCCAGAGAGAAACTTCCTTTCCCTTTGAAATGGCAGCATCCACCACAGGCCCAGCTATCAGTTTAGGAAGAGGAAACTGAATGCTCCAAAAGTTCTATAGTGTACCCAGTCCCTTCCCTAAGAGAGTTTGTATTCTGGAAAGGAGGACAGATGTTGAACAGGTCTGAGAATTCCTACAAAGCTTCAGGATGCTTTAAAACTCTTAGCCAGGGCACTTATTAAATGAAGAAATACAATCTCTGTCAACGTTAAGCTCTATAGTCACAACTGATTTGGGTGTTCTAACACTTTAATTAAATTAATCATTGCTTGTATTTAAATGTGGCTGTTGAGTAGCAGATTCCCAGACTTTGCTCAAGACCTCCTGAATCAAAATCTTCAGGGCTGGGGCCCAGGAATCTGCATTTTCTAAAATGTTTCCACATGATGCCAGATGTTTGGCCAGGTCTGGGAATCACTGCTATGAAGGATTCCGGATGGGTTAAAAACAGATGGTGACTGGTGAAAGAGCAAAGCAGTTAGTCAAAGTTAAACATGTTCAATTGTACATCTGTTGTTTTCCAGCTGTAACAAAAGCAAACCCAAAAATGGGAGTACCAGCTGAATCATAGTCATA
Source organism: Suricata suricatta (assembly GCF_006229205.1). Lineage (NCBI taxonomy): Eukaryota > Metazoa > Chordata > Mammalia > Carnivora > Herpestidae > Suricata > Suricata suricatta. The sequence goes on from NC_043710.1 coordinate 66,021,258, forward strand.
GTTTTTTTGTGCAGATGAGGAAGCTGAGAAGCAGAGAGGTTAGAACAACTGCCTAAGGTCACACAGCTACCTAATGTGAGGGCTGGGTCGCCCAGAGGAAGCCTCCTTTATCTTCCAGGACATGTGCATCTTCAACTTAAATAAGAATTTGTAAATGGACTTCTACGTGGATTGAACTGCATTTCAGAGCACCTCTGAAGTCAGTACATTGACGATGGCAGACATTACAGGTGAGTTCTAGATTTAATTCTTTTCTAGGCTTCAAATTCAGAGGAAGAAAGTGCAGCAACCAGATTTATTAACCAGCTGAAATTAAACCAGGATCATAAAGTTAACTGAACTATAGCAAATCACCAACTCAGACTTTAAAAGGACTACATAAAGCCTCACTTTTGTACAATCATGTACATTCTTCCTTGGGAATGAAGGACTTCTTCCAAACTATCTCAGGGGTTTCCAAACCTGGCTGCACATTAGCATTAATCTGAAAAGCTCTAAAAAAAAATTAGGTCTCTTCCTCCTCTAACCCCCAGTGACACTGATGTAATTGGTCTGGGGTCAGACCCTGGCTGCCCAGGTGTTTCTAATGTGCAGTCACTGATGAGACCCTTGAACTAACTGCTCCTCTTTTCTCTATGGCCTCTGCTCAAACCTAAGACCTTGGGATGAGGCAAGCAAGATGCCCAGGGCAAGAAATTTGAGGCAACGTGTGTGAGCACAGCACTCTTCCCCTGAAGCCCCCCAACAGTGAGGCCTCCTTATCACTGAGGCACCTAGGGCACAAAATGTGAGAAGACACTCATTTTCACTCATTTGCACTTACTGCCACAAATCCAGTGTCCGTACTTGCATGACCTTGTGTCTATAGATTCTGTGCCCTGGGGGCCTCACGTCCCTCACTCCAGTCCCAGGACCTGTTCAAATCCCTCTGGTCAGACCATTAATTATCCCATCAAAGATACATAAAGTTCCCCCCTATGTGCAAGGTCTTCCTTGCTCCTTTCCATCCTCTACAGAGACACTCATTTTGAAACTGATACAGGTGAATAATGCCTACCACATCCATTTACTAGGCTCCTGTGATGGAGTTTAACACACTGGTTTGTGCATCAAAAGATGACAGGAAGGGGACTGATCTTTCACTCATTCCTTGGCAGCTCCCTGAGGATTTGGTCTATTGTTTGATCTGTACCATGTGGGCAGCAAGACATACCTTACAGAGTCATTGTGAGAATGACAGTAGACTGTAAGTTAAATGGTCTGGGACACAGTAAGTGCTTCATAAATACCTGTTGACATTAATCTCCACATTTTACCAACTCAATTTTCCATGCTACCTTGAGATCAGGGTGTTATCCCTGCTGTTTTTCTGTTTTCCTCATTAGACTGTCTCCCATCTTCTAACCTCCCATCCAATTTAAGGAGTCAGATTCCTGGTTTCTGCAAACCTTTGCAGAGGGGGCTTTGAGGAGATAAAAAAATCTTCTAAATTTGGGGTAGAGGGTTGGCCATAGAGAAAGAAGGTGGGAGAAGCTAATTTTTCAATTACCAAAAATTCTAAATCTTCCATCTTAGGCCTGTACTTCAGCTTTGGAAAATCAAAAGTCAGGAATCTAACATCTTGGCCTATGGGTCCATCAAAATCCCTCATCTAATTCTTCTTCCTCTGGTGGTGGGCAAAGAGGCGCGTAGGCATCCCTCATCCCCAGCACCTAGCATGGTACCTGGCACACAACAGGTGCCTCATTTATTGAATAAAGGAAAGAAAAAAAGAGATTGGAAGGAAAAATCAAGACAGTAGCATAGTGAAAAAACCTAGAAAGGTTACAAGAGTAGGAAGAGAAAACTGTGACAAGTTATCTTCCATGGATGTATTTATTAACTCTCTGTGGTTGGCAGAATCATGATCCTCCAAAGATGTTCACATCCTACTTCCTGGAACTTTTGGATGTGGTACATGGTAAAAGAGACTTCATGGATGTGTTTAAGTGAAGGATCTTATGGTAGGGAGATTATCCTGAATTATCTAAGTAGACCCAGAGCAATTACAAGGTCCTTTTGAGAAGGAAACAGGATGGTCAGGAGAGAGAGCGGGTGTAAGAATGAAGACAGATTGGAGTAATGTACTTTGAAGGTGAAGGAAAGGACCATGAGCCAATGAACAAAAGCAGCCTCTGAGAGCCAGAAAAGGCAAGGAAACAGATCCTCCCCTAGAGCCTCCAGCAGGAAGTCAGCTCTGATTGAGGACTGATTTTGCCCTGGAGTACCCATTTCAGACTTCTGACCTCCAGGACCATAGGACAATAAATTTCTGTTGTTTCAATCCACTAAGTTTGTGGTAATTTATTAGAGCAGTAACAGGGAACTGACACACCGTGTGAGGGGAGATGATGTCCTTACTCATCTCTGAATCCCCAGTTTGTTGCCTGGGACTTTGTTGACTACGTTCAACCTCATAAACAACACCCAGGCTGACACTTTCCTCCTCATGTCCTCCAGCCAATCAGTTACCAGGTACAGTTGACTGAACCTTCGAAATCTCCCTCTAGTTCAACCCTTTCTCTCCTCCACCACTCACTGAGAAGGCTGTAATGGTCTCTGAACATGGCTCCTCTGCTTCCTGGTCCTCTCTCTCTTCCATCTGTTGTATACAATCTAGCTAGATTCATAGTTCAGAGCCCCACTTTGAGCATGCCATACCTCAATTTAAGAACTTTCCTCAGCTCTTCCCTGATGGCAGAGTGAGTCAAAATTCCTTCCCATTCCCAGCTCCCTATCAACCTAATTTCACATGGAGCCTTTCCTACCATATGAATCCCAGCCACCTTGACACCACCATCATCAGACCTCTAATTCTTCTCTTCCCTTCTATCTGCACACATCCAAACCTTAACCCTCATCTAAGTCCCAGCCTCAATGACAGACACCTCTGCTATGAAGCTACTCCTGCAGCTCCCTTCCACCTTACAAATACTCCTTCCACAAGCTGGTGATAATTACTTCTTTCACTGAGCCCTCATTGCACTTTTCTGTACATCTCCCTCTCAAGTTGCAAAGAGCACAGGCTCTTGAGTCAGATAGACCTAGGTATAATGTTACCCTCTTGTGCATGTTACTTAATTTCTCTGAGCCTCAGGTTTCTCATCTGTAAAATGGGTATCGTGCCTATCTCACTGGGTCATTTGGAAGATTAAAATTCATATCTAGGTGCCGAGCACAATAAGTATTCAACAATTACATCAACATTATAGTAATTTATACACATATCAAATTCATACTTCTAAACGTAAAAAATTTTTTTGAATGTTTTTATTTATTTTTGAGAGAGAGAGACTGAGAACACAGGGAAGGAGCAGAAAAAGAGGGAGACACAGAATCCAAAGCAGGCCCAGGCTTTAAGCTGTCAGCAGAGAGCCCGACTTGGGGCTGAAACTCAAGAACCGAACCATGAAATCATGACCTGAGCCAAAGTCAGATGTTCAACAAACTGAGCCACCCAAGTGCCCCCTACTTCTAGACTCTTTAAGGGAAGGATATATGTCCACTTCATTTTTGTAGCTACACAGTATCTTGCAGGCAGCATTGAAAAAACTTTTAAATACTCAACAAGTCAACAAAGTGTTAGGAGCATCTCTGTAGTCTTCCTGTTCCATAGACAGTAAGGATGGCCTCATTTTTCTCCATTTTAGAGAGAACCAGGACACTGATTCTCTTTCTGATCATCAGTGTTAGCCTTCTTAAGATGGCAACTCTCTTTAGTTAATGCCTCTAAACTACTATTCATCCCAACTAACAATACTCAATGAGCATTGTTTTCCTTAGCATAAGTTATACATTGTTATTTTAATGTCCTTGAATTCTAGCTCAGAAAACTGCCGTTCCAGAGCTAGTGCGACAGTGGTCACTTTTCCTCGTGCTGGAGATTCTCCTTCACTCCTCAGTTGGGTATACAACAGAATCACGCTCCTTTAAAGGTATTCCTTAAACCACTTTTATGGAAGAGAAACTTGGCCCTTTATTTCTCAGTCTAGTTGGCAGCATCATGAAGGGGAAAGAACATGAGATTTAAAGTCATAAGATCTGGTTTTAAATCCAGTTACCTACTTAATAGAGCTCAGTGACCGTGAACGTAGCACTTACCTGAGTCTCAGTTTCCTATCTCTAAAACTGAGAATACCCACTACCCATCTCCCTCACTGAATCACTAGAGGAGGCCAATAAGACCATATATGTAAGGACATTTTATCAACTGCAAAATGCTATACCATCACACTTATCCATTCACTTTCTAACACAGCATGAGCTCTATCCAGGAAACTAGATAAGAAGAAGGATGCATAGTGCATTCTAGAAGGAATGAAGAATGCTTTCACTCCGACTGCTTTCATATAGACACTCTGCCAGCCCAGACAGTAGTGTTGCCAACTGTAGATGCCAAATAACCACAGGCAAGCTCCCCTCACAGGAATCTTAAGGAGTGTTTGTCTTGATATCTTTAAAGTGTTTGGAGGTGATATTAGTGAATCAAAGGTGTAACCATCATGTAGTGTAACCATCATGTAATAAGCATCACCTCTGCCCAGGTATCATGCCAAACTCTTTACATATATGACATCCCTAAATCTTCAAAATCCAACCATCCTTCAAGGTACTTGCTGTAATCCAGAAGGCCCCTCACTATGATTGAGAATGTGTGAGAGATGACCAGCCACATCTAAGACAGCACTCAACATTAAAAATGACAACTATCCTAATCCCAGTTTAGTTTTCCCCAACTCTAGTCCCTTTATTTATTTTCCAGGACAGCCTGACTCAGACCCAGTACAATGCCTCACAAAAGGGTAAAAGCTCTAATGAGCAAATCTCATGAAAAATTCAACTGGTCTTTTGGAGAAAAACAGCTGGAGCTGACCTTAGGAATTCCACTAATTCCCCCTACCACATGGCCTAAAAATAGCCAAAGAGCATTTCTTGCTAGTGATGGCCTTTCCTTTAAAGGACATAATATGCAAAAAGGCATGCTGGGGTCATTAGCCCAAACCATGCAGTCCCCATGATAAATCCTTGGCCAAACGTTCCTATGAGAATTTGCCTCACAAGGTCAACATTGAAATTTCATTGTAAAAGCTTCCCCTTCCCCACACCCTAGGCACCACTTAGTCTGTTTAAAGATGAACACTATCAGCCACTGACCACCTCTGGGGCCACAAGTACAACACTTCCCCCTCCTTGGCCTCAGTTTCCAAACTTGTAAAGTGAAATAGTAGACTCTGACCTCTAAGGTCTCTTCCTGGCATAAGATATGGAAGGTACATTCCAAGGCTCCTCATTCACACCCCTCGGTGTTACGTGGGCCCCTACAGATCTGCTCCCTGCTTCCTCTCCATTTTCCCCTACATCAAACCTTGATGTTCCTTAAATTTACCTCTGATGCTTCTGTGTCTTCAGAACATGAAACCCTCTCTGCCTATAACGCTCTTTCCCAGCTTCATAAACTCCTACTCATCTTTTTCAAGTCAGAGTTCAAGTATCACCTCCATGGGGAAGGTCTAGCCCCTTTCTCAGAAGCTGGGTTAGAGTCTTGGCTTCTGTGGTCTTGCTGAACTGCATATGATATAGCAATTGTCTATTTACTTATCTAGCTCCCTTACAAGCCTAAGTGGCTCTTGAAAATAGACATTCCACGTTCATCTCCTCCATATTCCCACTATCCAATCCTGTGCCTGACATTCCGTGTTTGTGGATTCTGTACCAAATTCTGCTAAAGTACCACATGGTTTTACAGTGCTATTCCAAAAGACCAGACATTATGGGGGGGTGATTATTTTTACTATATCATATTTTATTTTACTTAAACCCGAGTTAGTTAATATATCATTTAATAGTGATTTCAGGAGAATTTCATAGTTCACCATTTACATAGAACACCCAGTGCTCATCCCACCAAGTGCCCTCCTTAATGCCCGTCACCCATGTAGCCCATCCCCCCACCCAACACTCCTCCAGCAATCCTCAGTTTGTTCTCTGTATTTGAGTCTATTATGTTCGCCTCCTTCTCTCTTTTTATCTTATTTTCAGAAACTGGGTTTTTTAAAGTATTGTTTTCTCTATTCAGAAAGCAAGAAAATAAACTATCACCAAATTTTTGCCTTATTAGGAAAAAATATATACAGCTATTTGGAATTGTAACATAATCTTTGAAGAGCTTAAAAATATACATTACACTTTCTCTGAGAAACCTCTCTTTCGGCCATCTGAACCACAATTTTTTTAAAAAAAAGGAGATTCAAATTTAGAAATGATGTGCAGCTTGGTGGGTTTTTGGTTTGGCTTTTTCTTTCTTTCTTTCTTTCTTTTTTTTTTTTTTTTTTACTAAGAGGAAGGAAAATTTCCAAAAGGGATATATTATACACTAATCTTCCTGAAAATTCTCAGCCAAGCCCTGGAAAACCAGATGAAAAGCAGCAAGAAAGAATGTGATCTTGTATAGAAAAGCAAAATGTGTTATTAACCATTAATAACATTAAAAGGCATGTATATGTGCCTGTATTACACAAGATTTAAAAACTACATTAATTAATACAATTAATGGGTAGGAATTGGACTTGATGGAAAAGTAGAAGAAAAAGACATTTTATATTCCTTCAATACCTCCTTCCATCTTTACACACATCTCTACAGCATAAGGAAACCAACAAAGTAGGCAACATTATTTGTGCTTTAGAGATGAGTAAAGTGAAGTTCGTGGAAGTTAAGGGACCTGCCTGTACCCATACTGCCTCTAAGCCACACAGTTGAGATTTGAACCCAGGTTCACTGAGCTCTGAGTTCTGTCCAACACACAGGAAAAGCTCTGGTAGACGTGAAGAAAGGAAAGGCCAGGCACAGGGTGCCCTGAGAAGGAACCCAAGGATGCAAACAAGAGCAGGGGTCTCCCCTGCACACACAAAGCACTGAGTTTTGCAGTACATAATGCTATTAAACTTATTGTGTAAAGCAACCAGCTACAAATGGATTTTTTATTCTTTTATGATCCCAATTTAGCAGCACATACAGAGAGCAGGCAGGAAGTATGATGTGGCAGCACCAGTAAATCTATTTTCCTAAAGCCTCATGAACAAGGCAAATTCTTGCACTGATCTGGGAAAGAGCTTTACAGTATGAGCCAAAGCCGAAAGATGGTCACTGACTTTATCATCTGGGGTCAGCCTGTGCCCTGCCTGGAGGAGCAAGCAGTCAAAGAAAAGGGTTCTGGTCTCTGTTCTGCCACAAATGACTGAAACCCTTTGGTGTCTCTCACCGTTCTGAGGGCCCTCACCTGTAAAATGAGGCATGTGCTCTCTGCTCACTCAGATATCTTCCAATTGTATAATTTTTTTCCTCATGGGCCTAACAACAACAGCCAGAGGGATTCCAACACCACTACCAAGCTAGCTGAGGGAGAAGGAGATGCAGAGGAAGATGACTGGAAAAAAAAAAGTGATTCTGCTGCCCAGTGCAAATGCCTTTTAGAAACTAAACATTTTTGGGGCACCTGGTGGCTCAGTAGGTTAAATGTGACTTTGGCTCAGGTCATAATCTTATGGTTTGTGAGCCCTATGTCAGGCTCTGTGCTGAAACCTTAGATCCTGGAGACTGCTTCCAATTCTGTGTCTCCCTCTCTCTGCTACTGCCCCCCTCATGCTTGCATGCTCACTCGCTCTCTCTCCCTTCCTCCCTCTCCCTCTCTCTCTCTCTCTCTCTCAAAAATAAACATTTTTATTTTTAAATAAACATTACATAAATTTAAAAAAACTAAACATTTAAAAATAAGATAGAGCTATACTGAGGGAGGGGATGTTAATTAGGAAAAAAAGATACAAAAAACTGACAGAAGTCTTCCTTCTCTTCTTTCTGTCCCTCCCTCTTTCCTTCCTTTCTCACTGAAAGTGTCCCCTGTTTGGGTCTGGGCTAGGTACCACTGACATAACTGTTAGGTAGTAAGATCTGGTTTGTGTTGTCAAGAAGATTTTGGCTGACAGCAATAACAACAGCTTCCATTTGTACCATGTTGGGAGTTTACACTACACTCCAGCACATGCACTCTTCACAACAACCTTGGCAGTGAGGGAGGGCAGGCAGGAGTAAGCACCATCATAAGCCCCCTTTGATTGATGTGAAAACTGAGGTTCGGCAAGGTTAAATGGTTTGTCCAATATCACACAGCTGCTAAGTGACAAAGCTGGAAGAGAATACATTTGCAAATGGGGAAAAGGACTACAGACAAAGGGGGCATACTTCAGTATCAATTATGTGAGAAGTGGGGAAGTGAGGAGATTAGAGCAAGCACTGGGAAGAAGTGAGACTTGAGATGACCTTTGAACATGAGGTAAGATTCTGACCATTCACACCCTAAACTCACTGAATTCAATGCAGAAGACAGCACAGTACTACTTTAGAGGGTGGAGTGCAGAAAAACCTAAGGATGTCTATATTTAAACACACACAGAAGCACACTGTCTTTCATTTAAGAAGTGGGTCATTCTTCAACCGTCATCAGATATCAGCATGTGTGTGCTCCGAGTATTTTCCCCATCCGCAGAAACGTGTGGCTCTGAGCCTTTTCCTTTGGCACACACAGTGGGTATCAGGGAGAGGGCCACGTGGTTTTAAAGGATATGTGATCTGTACCCACTGCGCTAGGGTGAGAATTCCTGACCTTGGCACTCTTGATCCTCACTGTAGATACCTGAGCTAACTGGCTTTCTCAGTCAAGTATTCCTCTCTGTGGGTGTGACTAATCACATGGTTGTACAGCAAGTCTGGCTTCCCTTGCATTCATTCCTCCCAAGGCTCAAGAATGTAATTAATGAGCAACCTGGACCTGTTCTCATGGTGGGAAAAAAGGAGGAAAATAGCTGGGAAAGATTTCAGCGTGATGATAGAGTCTCAAAATTACAGAAGAGCCTAATAAAGCAGGTTCAGGCTCTGTGCACCATAAAGAAGGGGATGCATGCCAAAAAAGCAGGACTGGGGAGACTTTGGAATCAGGCTGAAGGTTCTTGAGAGGAAGAGACTTGAGGATAATGAAGGGTGGGATTCAAGTTAAACTACAGACCTACAGCTGGGGAATTCAGATGACAGGAGTTCTAAGGTTTACACCTAGTAGAATTCCAGGTCTTGCTGATGAGACTTCAGCCAGCCTCCAGAATTCTGGTTCCATTTTTTTTTTTTTCTAATCAGGTTAAATTTCCAACACCTATTTCATCAAAGGTTCTGATTAAATTCACAGGATACAGGGTATGATGTTACAGAGCAGAACCTTTTCCAGCATCTTTCCAACATCTTGAGGGGTTCATCAGAAGGCAGAAAAGCCTTCCATAGACATCCACTGATGGAGATCTGAAGACCTGACCTTAAGCAAGTGCCTAACAATGACTAAGTGAAGAGGAACAAGATAGATACTCATGCACTCTACCTGTCTAAAATACAGTACATGTATATACATATAGATGCGGGGATATACGTAATATTTGTAAATTCTTAGTTCTCAGTCATTTGCAACCAATTTATGAAATCCTGAGAACTCTTCACTCTACTGTTACATAGAGAAAGCTAAGCAGGGTGGTTGCTAAGTGACTGACTACAAAACCAGGGTTCTGGTGCCCAAGTAGTGGGCAAAATCAGGCACACTCCCCCATAAAAGATGTCCTAACAAGGCTTGTTTTGGTTCAGATATAGTTGTTTTTTGGGAGGGAGGTAGCAGGATTAGACACAATGTCACTGCTATTGCTCTTGTTTCTATTCAGATTCACCATGCTGGAAGGCTTCCAGAACCATCACACCAAACCCTCAGTCCCACACTGTAAGGAAGGTGCCATTATCATTCCTACTTTACAGAAGACAAACTGGGCTCAAAGAAGTAGAGTAGCTTTACCCTGTCTGTCTTCTTAAGTACTATGTCATATATGTATATACTATAGATATAAATCACAAACTGAGATAATAGAATTTGAAGTTTTCATTCCAAAAGTTAAGGACAGATGGGTCAGGTGATATTTGTAAAATCTCACTCTTCTTTCCTTTTTTTTTTTTTTCCCTAGCAGAGGTAAATCTTAAATAGTCAAGCTATAATAAAAACTGAAAATATTTAGGTAAAACACATTATCCATAACTTTGATTTCAGAAGAAAATAACCACTCATAAATTTCTAATCAACAAAGTTTGATCAGTAAAAACCTCCTAAAACATTCCATGTATGAGAGATTCACCAGGTGCATCACACCACGGAGAGGCGCCATGATTATGGAAAACCTGTGTTGGAAAAAAAAATCCTGGGACTCAGACAAGGTCAATTTTACTCCTAGTTTAGTTGCTCTCTAGCTATCTGATATTGGGCAAATCACTTAAACTCCAAGAACTTTGTTCTCCTCATTTGAAAAATGAGGGTGAAGAAGATGAGCTTTCTCAAAGACCCCTGCCAGCAATAAAATGCTTAGATTCATATTGGTGAAAGAGCAAAATTCAGGCCAGAGCAGAATTTGGTTACAGGAGACCATGTCCATTTGGAGACAGGGACCATGGCCCTGTAACTCATGAGTACTACTTTCATTTCACCTCGAAGCCTAGCTAATTCCATCCCAACCTTGAAGGAGCAAGTTAACATAGCCCCTCCTTCAGTCGTGCTCAAGCTCCTCTAAAGAGTGTGATATTTTAGGGGCACCTGGGTGGCTCAGTCAGTTAAGCCTCCGACTTCAGCTCAGGTCGTTATCTCGTGGTTCCTGAGTTTGAGCCCTGTGCCCCAAATCAGGCTCTCTGCTGCCAGCAGGGAACCTGCTTCTGATCCTGTCTCCCTCTCCATCTGCATTTCCCCCACTTGTGCTCTCTCTCTCTCTCTCTCAAAAATATATTTGAAAGAAAAAATAAAAGAGTGTGATATTTTACAACCAAATTAAGTATCCCTCATTCCTGACAGTGAACAGCAAACTGGGAGTGATTAGTCATTATTAGTTAATCATAGCAATATCAAAGGTTTACATAGCACTTAGTATATATGCTAGACACTGTTCTAAGTGCTTTTTACATCATTAACTCAATGATTTCTCACAACCACATGACAAGGTAAGCTAGGAAAATAGGCTTAGGAGAAATGAAGTAATTAATTAATAAGAGGCCATGCAGAACTCTACAAAGCCAACAACTCCAAGGTCCATGCTCTGGACCTCCACACCACCTTGCCTCTCTTGGACAATAATTTCACAAAGCACAGAGTCATTCTCCAGATGGCCTCAATGGTAGCTTTGTACATCTTTGGCTCTTCCTACTGCTTCTCTCTGACCCTCCCAGACTCTCTGGCTTGGCCCATTTTCTAATCTCTGGCAGATTCAGCCCACAGATTTCTTCAAAACAGCCCAAGGAGATGAGGCCCCAGGAGCTTCCACGCTCCTGTTGTGAGCTATTCAGCCCAAACAGCCATGTGCCCCTAGGCAAACTTGTTAGTATGGCCTGAGACAAAGTCCCACAACCAACCCCCACAAAGTAGCTGAAAATTCATCTTTCTTAAACCCAGGGAGAACTCTGACCCAGCCAGAGGAGAACAGAAACATTTCTCCAAGAAAAGCATTTGATGAACTCAGATAAATTGAGTTTAAGTTTTTGTAAAAGTTTAATGGCAGAGATGGCGCGACACAATGGTCAAAAATAGAGCTTGGGCTTTTATGGGCTGCTTAACCACTAAACTTCAGATTCCTTATGTCTTATTCTTCCATTAGGAAGGCCAAAGCCACTAAGAGGAAAACGAGTGTGGTGAACCTCATGAAAGTACTGAAAAAAGGAGTAAGTAAATCAACAGAAATGTGAAAAAAGAATCTCTAAAAATGATATTCTCTGCCTCAATTTTGTTTTTCATCTTAGATATAATAGAAGAGGGGGGAAGTGGAAGAAAACATCAAGAAGATTAAGGAAAACTAATGAGCCTGCAATGCTTTTCACTTTTAATTCTGGACCCATAATTACATTATTCTTTCAAAATAATGGCTTTCAAATGCCACTACTATCTACAAGGGAAATAAATGATATAATCATGGGACTTAACTTTATTACATTGTTCATTTTATTAAAGTTATGCATATCAGAAGCATAGAAAATTACTAGACTTCAACATTCATTTAAAAAGAAAAAAATTATACCCAAAACCCCCATCATCTTAACTCTTAGTTTTAATTTCTTTTTACAATCCCACAGAGCTGGTAAGGAAAACAATGTTTCCATCATCTAGACTTTTAACTAGTTTCCATCAGCCTTGGGAATGACAAGTGATTCACACCAAAGCCTCCTGCCGGCTGCAACATGCGACATTTGCATGTATTTAATGTACTATCTTATTTGGGTGTTACTACTGACTTGAACCAATCAGAAGTCAAGGTAGGTTGGGGAAAAGGAGGAGGTGAGAAAAGGGCAGTTTAAGCCTAGAGAAATTCCACACCCATGCCACACTGAAATCACTGTCTGGTAGGTGCCCCGACACAGTGGAAGGCATAAGTGTCCCTGAAAGCTAGAAGACAAAATACCAAACAGGTCTACTCTGTGGGACTCAGTTCCATCTGAGGATCAAGGTTTTTGTAATTCTAAACAAAATGAAAAACAAAATACATTTACTAAATACCAGTGTAGACAGGACAGAGTTTCAGTATGAGCTCAAACAAACAACACAGCCTGTTTGAGAGCAGCTAGAAATAAAAACCCTCTTTAAGGATGGAAAACAGAAAAAAAAGTGGGATTTCACTTCTTCCTTCGGCATTATCTGGCAAATGTTGAATATCTTATGAGAAGTAAAAGTCCTCATCTACCTTTTTGTTTGTTTGTTTGTTTGTTTGTTTTTAAGAGAGAGAGAGAGGGAAAATGTGTGTGAGGAGGGGAGATGTACAGAGGGAGAGAATCTCATCCAGGCCCCATGCTCAGCACAGAGCATGACATGGGGCTCGATCCCACAACCCTGGGCAACCCAAATCAAGAGTTGGATGCTGGGAGTGCCTGGCTGGAGGTGTCTGTTAAGCATCTGACTCTTGATTTTGGTCCAGGTCATGATCTCACAGTTTGTGAGTTCAAGCCCTGAGTCGGGCTCTGCACTGTCCACATGGAGCCTGCTTGGGATTCTCTCTCCCTGCTCCTCCCCTGCTCACTCTATCTCCTCCAAAATAAATAAACTTAAATTCTTTTTTTAAAAGCATTGGACGCTTAACTGACTGAGCCACCCAGGGCCCACTCCCCTGGTCTATCTTTTTATAAAAAGAAAAGCAGATCTTTGAACAGTTTTTGCAGAAGCTTCTTTCATTCTTCTGTTTCCAAAATAATGCAAAAGACTGATTTTTAAGATTTTAAATGGGATTTTTAATCATCATGAAAAGTTACAGAAAGTCTGAATTGGTTCAGGAGAATTAAAAGTAAAAAATCAAAATTAAAATAAAAAAGTAACTGTTGAATGAGTGCTACATGAAGAAATAAAATAGTCCCAAATAAGACCTAACATTGGAGCCAACTATGCTATATAAATAGCAAGAAAAAAATCCTATTCATATCAGCTTGGTTTGTAATAGCCAGAAATTAGAAATAACGCTAATGTCCTTCAACAGGTGAATAGTTAAACGCTGGTATATCCATATTATGAAATACTACTAAGTGGTAAAATAAAAAAATTGTAGCTAAATCCAACAACTTGGGTGAATCTCAAGAGAATTATGCTGAATGTAAAAAGCCAATCCCCATAGGTTATACACTGTATTGTTCCATCTATATAACATTCTTGAAATGGCAAAATTATAGAAGTGGAGAAAGGGGTGCCTGGGTGGCTTAACTGGTTAAATGCCCAACTCTTGATTTCCACTCAGGTCATCATCTCATGATTCATGAGTTAGAGACCAGCATTGGACTCTGCACTGGTACTATGAAGCCTGCTTGGGATTCTGTCTCTCTCTTTCTCTCACTGCCCTGCCTGCATGCTCTCTCTCTCAAAATAAATAAATAAACATAAAAAACTATTTTGAAAAATATTAAAAATGGAGAACAAATTAGTGGTTGCCAGGAGTTAGGGATGTGGATAGGGGAGGTAAGAGGGAGATAGATATGGTTATAAAAGAAAAATGGGAGCAATCCCTATGGGGATGGAAGTGAGGAGTATCTTGGTGACGGTGTTGGATACCTGTGATAAAACTGCATAGAATTTAATTACATACAGGCACACGAGGACACATATTAATGTCAATATCATGGTGGTGATTACTGTACTATAGTTATGCATGATGTTACCACCATTGAGGGAAGTGGGTTAAGGGTACACAGACCTCTCTGTATTAGCTCTTAAAATAGCATGAGAATCTATGATTATCTCAAAATAAAAAGTTAAATTAAAAAAAAAATCTTGAAACAATCTCTCCTCTGCCACCATCAGCACCAATGACTGTGTGTGTGTAGTTAACACATTAAACCTTTCCTAGCCACCTACATAGATCTCTCCCACTTCTAAATTCACAATGTACCAGGGCACCTGGGTGGCTCAACTCTTGATTTCAACTCAGGTCATGATCTCACAGTTTGTGAGTTCAAGACCCACGAGCCACGTGTTGGGTGATCTCCCTCTCTCTTTGCCCTTCCTCGACTTGCATGCTCTCACGTGCTCTCTGTCAAAATAAAGAAACTTTAAAAAAAAAATGAACTCACAATGCACCAATTGATTTAATCATGCATTCAAATTTCTGTTCTTACATTAAGGACAACCATTTCAGGACTCTTCTCTCTTCACTGAGGATACAAGCTCCTGAGATAGAGCCCACGTCTTACAACTTTTTGATATTCTCTCAGTGCCAAGCACTGAGCCTATACATGAGCTACATAAAGGAAAATGACCTTTTCTGTCACAGTCAGGAAGACTGACTAGAGACTGAATAGAAGTGTTTTTAATTAATTATTTACTTAGCTTTACTTTACTTTAGCTGAGCCTAGAAACTAAATAAAAGTGCTTTTAATTAATTACTTACTTCTTTAAAAAATTTTTTTTAATGTTTTATTTATTTTTGAGAGAGAGAGAGATAGCGTGAGCAGGGGAGGGTCAGAGAGAGAGGAAGACAGAATCTGAAGACAGGTTCCAGGCTCTGAACCAGCTGTCAGCATGAGCCTGACATGGCTTGAACCCATGAACTGCAAGATCATGACCTGAGCTGAAGCCGGACGCTCAACCAAGTGAGTCTCCCAGGCGCCCCCTTACTTATTTACTTTAAAGTAGGCTCCATGCCCAGCATGAAGCCCAACACAGGGCTTGAACTCACAACTCTGACTGAGATCAAGACTGGAACTGAGATCAAAAGTTGGATGCTTAACCTACTTCATCACCCATGGGCCCCTGAATAAAAGTGGTTTTAATAAATAAATAAGTGAATGAAAGAATGTATGCGTTTTCTTTTTCTGACCCCCTCCCACATAGTAGGGCTGGACAAACCAGAAATTCACAATGCTTTTGCTTCAATTTTCTGAACTTCAGAGGTCAGTAACAGCTGTGCCCACTGCCTTACAGGCCTACTGTAAGATTAAAGGTGCCCTGCAGCTGAGCCTACAGTAGCAGCAAGCACATACACTTTTTTTTTTTTTTTTAGGTTAAGAGCCCCTTTCTTGATATAGGCATTTATTGCCGTGAACTTCCCTTAGACCTGCTCTTGCTGTATCCCTGAAATTTTGGTATATTGTATTTCCATTTGTCCCATGGTATTTTTAAATTTCTTCTTTGACCTACTGGCTTTTTAGTAGCATGTTATTTAATTTCCACATATGTGCAAAGCGTCATGTAATTTTCTAGTTTCATACCATTGTGGTCAGAAAAGATACTTGGTGTTTCAATTTTCTGAAATTTATTGATTTTTTTATTAAAACTTTTTTTTGTGGTACATGTCTATTAAAGCCCAAAGTCCCCTACTATTATTGTATTGCTGTTTCTCCCTTTAGGTCTATTAACATTTCCTTTATATTTTTAGTGCATCTATGATATTTATGGATGTTCTATCTTCTTGGACTGACACCATCATAATGTCCCATGCCCCTTTCTTTAATAACAATGAATACCATGTTTGGGGGGAGGAGTCAGGCCACTTTTAATTTAGTTACTGAACTTTATGAATAGCACTGAGATATGAATAGTCTGAGAGCTGCACTGATCATTTGCGGTGTGATCTTGTGACAGTTAATTTCTCTGAACCTCAGTTTTCCCATTAATAAAACAAAGGATAATACTTATTTTTGCAAGGTGGCTGTATGACTGAGACATGGTGGACATAAACAGCTTAGCTCAATGCCAACGTACATAGAAGCTCAAGAAATGTTTATATCCTTCCACAGATACTTCCAGACAATGATGTTCATTTCATAGTTCAAAACGGTAGCCAATTCTTAATAAATTTATGTCTTTTTAAATAAATAAGCAGTGTTTCCTTCATACATAGCACCTTTCCTCTAAAGATCAGACTTTGCTTCCATTTACAATGGCAAAAGGGATATGGGCAAAGTAAATGGAGATAGAGGATGGAGTAAACTGGGAGAGGCCTGTTTGAGGAGAAGCTGTTAGGATAGTGTATTCCAAGGACCTTTCCCTGTAAATCACTACAGAAAGCTTGTTTTGGGTTGTCTCCCCAAAGGCAGCATAGGCACTAGGGAAAGACACCCACAATGTCTATAACCCCAAGAATGGTAGGCTGGTGGTCCTGAAGGGAAGCAGGGAGGACCTATGTTTATCTTCTCTGCTACGGAAGTATTTGTTTTCAGGGTAAGTAATTCTGCTTCCTTCTCAGGGCTGGGAGTGCCTCAGTCCATTCTTATACTGAGGGTGATAACTTTTCCCTTAACTGTGCAGCTGTCTGAAAACATATTTGCTATGGATGTGTCACTGGGTCATGAGAAGTTCTCTGAGAAATACTTTACACATGGGTGTCTCCATGCCCAGGCAGTAGAGATATTTGCTGATACATGAGGCAGAGATGGACAAACACTGGATGTGGTTCCAGGGTCCAGGTTTTAACTAACTCAGTTGGTCAGTCAACAGCATTTTGAACCTCAACTATACAACTGGACTCTGGTAGACACTGGGAGGAATCATGCATGACTGTGACAGAAAAGGTCATTTTCCTTTATGGAGCTCATGTCTACTTCTGCATATTCATCCTTGTTTGCCTTACTTCTACCATAATGATCTGTGTGACACAACAGCACATTTTGTCAATGCAAAAATCTTAAAAATAGATTATTTCAAGCATACTCTCTATAATTAAAAGAAGTATATAAATACAGAGAATATAAAGATATGTATATAATAAAGGTATGTCCATCTTAAACAATGAAGTATGTCATACGCATAGATTTCAGAAAAGATGACTTTGCCATTCAGAGGGATTATAAGGTTTAAAGCTTTATAAGTTTTATTATTTTCTTTACTTATACAATAAATAATAGTATGCCCTTATTATGTAATTATGTACCAGGCACTATACTAAGCCCTTTAAATCATCATCTCATTTTATCTTTAAAACAATAAAAAATTATGTACCTGACATTTTCCCTGTTTTGTGGATGAGGCAACTTCGGCTTACAAACACACTTTTGATTAAGACCAGGACATCAAACCAGAATCATCTGATTCAGAAGCAGTATTCTTGATTGTCACAATAAGCTCCCTACTATATGCTTGCTCATTTAAGAGACAAGGCCAAGGTTACTACTGCTATTACTGAACTAAGAAAGTATACAGAATTGCTCCTTCAAAGATATTTAAGTGGCACCTCACAAACTGTCCATATGCAAATATTTTGAACCATGGAAATGGCAATTTCACTTGGTTCAACCCAATGTAATATGAAGACATAGAATGATGTACACCTATCCCCAAAACAGCCCCTAACTAGCTGTAGGACTTGGGACAAATTATTTAACATCTGTAGTCTTCACTTGCTTGATCACATAAAATGAAGAGGTTGAGCTGAATGTCTTTAGTTCCTTTCAGCTCTATAATTACGAGGGAAGAATGGGGAGAAGCACTGTAATTCATTTGTCCAACAATTCTTGTTAAGTGACTACTATCTGGTAGACAGTAGTGTGCTTTCCCTTTCTTTCTAAATTTACTTGCATTGCCAGGACAGCCTCCCAGCAGCTTCCTCTGATCTCTGGGTCCCATATGTTGGAGAGAAAGAACAGCTTGAAGATCCTTGCTAGTCTGCTATTTAGGGAAACTGGGGTGTGCCCTATGGCGTTGGTAGCTCCTGTCCCAACACAATTTCACCAGGGAGGAGAAAACCAAAGGACCCAGAAATCACTAGGATAAAGAGATGAGGTATGATGTGGAAGAAGAAATGGGACATGGGAACAAATGTGTCTCTTCTGAGGCAAAGAACTCTCAGTAAATATTCTGGCTCACAGTGACATCAAGAAAAATATTCCAGTTCTTTCTGGACTTGTGCCTCTTTAGGAAGACAGAAAAACACACTTTTGATTAAGACAAAAACAAAGAAACAAACACAAAACTCTAGAAAGGCTGTCAACTGCCTCCACTGTACTGTGAGCTGGCTGATTCTGAACTACTCCAGAAGAGTGGGTTTGAGGGAGCGCTGTTGGTAGAGCTATCCAGCTTCACTGCATAGAGCACTTAAGCACACAGTCCCAACCTTTGCAATGATTGAGGAGAGGGAGGGTTACAGGAAACACCCACTGCAAGTCTGAGGACTGATTCAATACCTGGCTGTGCTCCTCCTGCTCAGTTTCCTCATTTGTAGAATAAAGACTAGGATAAATGACCTCGACACATCTTTCCTATTCTAAAGGGTGACCAGCCCTTTATCTATGTTTCTACCATCTAATCTGCCATCTGTTCCTTTTGCACTGTCCACTGTGGACACAGAAAACGGTTGTTTTCCACCATGCCTACAATAGCTCTTCAAGTACAGACTTGAATACTCTTATGAGTGCCCACTTCTTTTCCTCTCCTCTGGCCTAAATCAAAGTTCTGGATGAAGTGGGGTTAGCAAGATACTGAGCCTAACTCATGTTGAGTCATGTGCCTAAACTTAAAGCTCGTAAGAAAGAGAATACATGCAGCTAATAGCTGTTTGCTTTCTCAACTTCTTGAAACTGAAAATGACCCATAACTCTCAACCTCATTCCCTGGGAGTTCTACCAGCTGTTAAGGAATACAAAAGCTGCAAAGGAAGGGGATTAATAACACTGGCATGCTGACAGTCTAGCTGAGATCAAATGTTCACACAGTATGTAACTGGTGAATTCTACAGGACAGATTACTATTATGCGCTATATTTAGGCATATACCCAGTAGGACGAAAAGGAAGCCAGATGAACAAGGTCAGATGAGGGGTGCAGTCTGCTTCACAGAAAGCCTATTGCTCTGTAGATTAAACTCTTTGAATCACTGAAAAAGATATAATTTTCCAGGGAAACCATGATACTAACCCAGACTTTAATGGGGACTGGTTTTCACATTAGGGGTGATCCTGGGCCCTACCAATAGAGCCCTTAAACCCACTCTTCTGGACTAGTTCAGAATCAGCTGTCTCACAGAGCAGTGCAGGCAGCTGACAGCCAACTGATCTGTGCCATTCTGTATTCTATTCCAAGTCAGGGCTGTTCACTTCTCTTAACCTGCAGCTTAACTTTCTAGTCCATTTAGTGCAAACCATCTTTAAATGGGGGCTCCTATGAAATGTATCACTTTACGTACCTTGAAGTCTCCAGAGGATTTTTTTCCTTCTTTAAATACTTTTTAGAAACAATAAACCAAGGAGTCAAAATGATTTCACAAATAATCATAAAAGCAAATTTTTGTTGTTAAACTGCATCCCTACCACCACTCAGATTCTTAGTTTAAGAGTTTTATTACCTCTCCTCTTCATTATAAAATATAAATACTTTTAAGGAAGGAAGTAATGTGAGAATTGCTATTAATCAAAGTCTGTGTTTTAGAGATGAGCCATTTTCTTTTGAGACTGAATTAAAAATCTCCAATAGAAAAATATGGAGAAGTATAGCCATCTCAAATTTTGATAACATCCATGAAATGTAAACTGATTTATCTCCTAGCCAGTGTTTTATAAACTTGTCCTTAAAAAATCAAGGGAATGTTCTCAACACTTTCTGTCATGGAAATTGTTCCAACAGGCAAATAAATAGGCATTTCCATGGTTAAGGCCTCACAGCTGTCACATTACTTAGTTCTGTACAAATAAAAATCCTATTACCAAAAAAAGGTCGGAGAATCTGTCGCTGGAAGCTGGCAATTGCATTTTCACATTGTTTTAGTCAGTCTTCTTCCTCAATGCAAATATAAATCCTGCAAAAATATTTAATTAAAAATAACTATGTGGTCTAAAAAAACAAGTCCAGCACAACTGGAAGCATGTCAAAATGAGAACTTAATGCTCTGTCATCTTTAACTGATGATGCTATAGAATTCATTAGAAAAAAGAGCTCACAATTCCTCTATCCCCATGGTCCAATGACTCAAAAATACAGATGTAAACTCTAAAGGGCAATAGAAAAAGCAGTAAAATCTCCTACTTCCTCAAGGTCACAGAGTAGACTGTCCTAGCCCCAAACTCATAAGAATTCAAATTCCCAACTAGGCATGATGTATCTCCATGAACTGGTTCCCTATTGAGGGACCCTGAGTTTAGAAAATCTTCTCCAGTTATGTGGACTTAATTTCTACTATTTGCCTGATATTAGAGGAAAGAAAACAAATCATGTGGGTGGAGGGGTACAAGACTCAAACATGAATTCTCATTTCTTTCTGATAAAAATTAATACAATTATTTGATATTTACATAGAGGTAAAAGAAAAGCAGAATTTCCAGAAATTATTCCAGGAACCCATGGAAAATGGAGTCCTTCATCCGCACTTTTCCTTTCAATAAATAAACCAAGAAATACCAAGAAATAGATGGTTTTTTAAAATGCCTAGATTCCCTCTAATGATTTTTGACAAGAGTGCCAAGACCATTTAGTAGGGAAAGGATAGCCTTTTCAAAAACTGGTTCTGGGAAAACGGCACATCCACATGGAAAGAATGAAGTTGGGTCCTAACCTAACAGCATATACAAAAATTAACTCAAAATGAATCAAAGGTCTAAATATAAGACCTAAAACTAAAAACTCTTAGAAGAAAATTTAGGGGAAAAATTTCATAATAAAGAAACTTTGGCAATGATCTCTTGGCCATGACACCAAAGAACAGGCAACAAAAGAAAAAACAATAGAAAAACTGACTTCATAAAAATAAAAATTTTGTACATCAAAAGACACTATCAACAGAATAAAAAAGCAAACCCCAGCATGGGAGAAAATATTGAAAATCATATATCTGAGAAGGAATCAATATCCAGGATAGGTAGATAACTCCTAAAATTCAACAACAAACCCCCAGTTCAAAGTGGGCAAAGGACTCGAAGAGACATTTCTCCAAACAAGACATACAAATGGCCAATAAGCACATGAAAAGATACTCAACATCACTCAGCACTTGAGAAAGTTTAAATTAAAACTACAAGACACCACCTCACATCCATCTGACTGGCTAGTATAAAAAAAATTAAAATAAAGAAAAACACCCAAGAAATAACAAAGTGAGAATGTGGAGAAATTGAAATCCTTGTTTACTGTTGTTGGGGATCTAAAAGGGTAGAGCTGCTGTGAAACACAGCAGGCCATTACTCAGAAAATTTAAAAACTAAACTGCCACACGATCCAGTAGTCCCATTTCCAGATATATACCCAAAAGACCTGAAAGGAGGGTCTCAAAGATATATTTGTACCCACGTTCATAACATTATTCACAACAGCTAACACATGAAAGCAACCCAAGTGTCCACTGACAAATGAATGACCAAGCAGAATGTGGTATACCAATACAACTGAATATTACTGAACCTTAAGAAGAAGGGGTGACTGAGTGGCTCAGTCTGTTAAGTGTCCGACTTCGGCTCAGGTCATGATCTCACGATTCATGGGCTCTAGTTCCATGTTGGGCTCTGTGCTGACAGCTAGGAGCCTGGAGCCTGTTTCAGATTCTATGTCTGCCTCTCCCCTGCTCACACTCTGTCTCTCTCTGTCTCACTCTCAAAAATAAATAAAGATTAAAAAAAATTTTTTTAAAGAAGAAAATGTTGGTCTATGCTACAACATAGATGAACTTGAGGATATTATGCTAAGTGAAATAAGCCAGTCTCAAAAAGAGAAATACTGTATGATTCCACTTACATGATGTAATTAGTCAAATCATAGAGATAGAAAGTACAATAGTTGTACAAAAGTTGCCAGGGGCTAAAGGTAGAAGAAAATAAGAAATTATTATTTACTGGATATAGAGTTTCAGTGAAAACGTAACAACCAACGTGGGTTCACTCCTTGGTAGGTCACAGAAACCACACCAGGAGATCACATGAAATAGCGGTGAGTCAGAGAGAGAATGAGAGAGAGAGAATGGGTTAGGATGAGTATTTAGATAGGGAAGACTTGTCATTATATGCGGAGGCAGGCATATGATGTGCCTTAAGGAAAATCTGACTACACACATATTGTATATTATGTAAATGAGACTGAGGCTCCTTTGTGGGTGGAGAGTTTAATATTATAATGAGGTACAGATAATTCCCTGTCATTTCTGGGGTCACTCCTCAGGAGTCAGGGGTTTAACTCAAAAGATCTGTATGGTCTGGGCGGAGGTCTTGTCAGGGCAGTCGTCATCACCTGAGGGTGGTATCTGGTGTCATCTGCCTGAGATAAGAGGTGAGGTGGAAAGAAGAGCTTGGGGTTGGGAGGGGCGGGCAGGGGGAATGTAAGACAAAGGTTAGTGAGTACAAACAGGTGGGCAGTAGGTCAGGTCTTGGGGTCTATCTGGTGACCTGGGGGATAGCTGGTCTATGGAAACGGATGATGGTGATGGCTGCACAACACTGTGAATGTGATGCCACTGTACAGTTAGCAGGATAAAGGTTAAGAATGATAAATTTTATGTGTATTTTACCAAAATTTAAAAAATGGGGGAAATGCCTAGGTTCCTATTTCCTTACATTACCCCTAAGGAGAGGTTAAGTGGCTTGTTTCGTGCCCACGTTTATGTTTCAGAATTACCACTTACTATGTGACCTTGGACAAATGACTTAGCCTCTCTGTATTCCAGCTTGTTCATTGGTAAAACATCTACTTAAAAATGTGATGTGAGGATTAGATGATTTTGCATGTGTAAAGCACTTAAGCTACCATGGTAAACTCTACGTATTAGCTGTTGTTATTATTATCACCACTACTCAGTCTATTCTCCATAATCCAAATAAAAATTGTATCCTCCCAAGGAGAAACCATTTGGCATTTCATTCTGTGAAAGGTAATGGATGGCTTGGCCCCAGGTTAAGCATCTGATCTAAAAATAATTGATTATTCTCTTCCTCAGCCAGAACACACTATGTGAACTAGGGTCCAAGTTACTGTGTCCTTTGGGCAGTGAAAGAGTTCAGATAGTTACATCCAATTGCTTTCATTCAGCAAGTGTTAACCAACCATGTTTCTAGTCTATGCAGAGTATTGTACCAGGTGCTGAATTTATTTGCTCATGATCAGTTCTTTTCGCAGCAGTCTCTGGAACCCAAGGCCTTGTTTCCTTACTGAAGTGTGCTGATCATCTAAAAGAAATGTTATTTAAAAGCATTTTGCAGTATGAAATTAACAAGAATACAAGAGGGCACACCAACTGTCATTTCTATTTTCCTCCCTACAGCTCTACAGCTCTATTTAAAAAAGAAGAAGAAGAAGAAAAAAAAAACCTCTCCATTTACTTTCAGATTTAATAAATCAAACTGTTCCCAGATAAGCTTTGGCCCAAAATCTGTTAAGAATGAAAACATCAAGCAAACATGCTTTGTAACTGGCGAAACGACAGAGCAGACCATCCTCTCCTTCCTCAGGCAGGCCTGTGAACAGAATCACGAAGTTCACTAACTGCCATGCAGGGAGATCCCCGGGACCGGGGCATACAGAGCATGCACACAAAAGCTACCCTCGCCAAGGAAATTGCTGCTAAAACTTCCGGTCAGGCACCAGAAGCTAACACTTCTCAAAACTTAACATTTACAGAGGCCCAGATAAGATTTAGCCACTTGTAAAAGTGCTGATATGAGAATTATTACTTTATGAAGTCACACCATGTGTTCAGGCAGCACAGAGGTAAACAAAACAAAATAAAAAGCACTGTTTGGGAGTTAGACCTGGGCTTGAGCTCTAGGGTTATCACTTTACAGCTGTGTGACTCTGGGAAAATATTAACTTCTCTGTTTCATTTCCTTATCTACAGTACATGGCTTAAAATTCCTGCCTTTGAGGGTCTTCATGAGGATTAAAGGAAATGATTCACACCACACACCTAGCTGATGCCTGACACAATGGAAACTCAACATGATGGATGCTCTGTCCACTTTTTATATTCAGGCAAGAAAAGTGGCCCAAGGAACTCAACTCTTGATTTGGAGGAATAATGACAATGGATCCCAGGCAAATATTGTCCTTAATTGTTCTAAGAGCCTAGTTATGAGAACTGATATTTCTAGGACTCTGACAGTATTTGAGAGGCTATAAAAAAATAATTCAACCAAATAATCTCCAACAGCTCTTTCTCACTCAAATTTTATAGTGGGCAATCAAGAAGACTTCAGTTTTATTCTGGAGAGCACCATATACATTCACAAGGCTATGTACATATAGTCTTAAGACCTGGGCTCCTCTTCTTATGTAAAAACCAATAATCTCGGAGTCTTTCACATCTCTAAAGTCTTGGCTTAAGAAAATAGGATTGGCTCTGCATTTATGGCATTTCGTAGAGTTAGGGGATCCCCAAGACCAGCCTTGGGTTTTGAGGCTTTACTAGGAAGACTCATAAGGCAGCATATGGTCATACTCACAGCTATGATTTATTACTCTGAAAGGATACAAAGCATAATTAGCAAAGAAAAAGGTAGATAGAGTGAAGTCTGGGAAAAAAACAAGCATAAGCTTCAAAGAGTCCTTTCCTGGAAAAGTTACCCAGGACACACAAGTTCCAACAACATGTGTGAAATGCTACCAACTAGGGAAGTTCATTAGAAATTCGGTGCCCAGGATTTTTATTGGTCAGGTAGACACTTCCTGCCTAGCATGGAACCAAATTCCATACTTCCGGAAGGAAAGCAGGTGCTCAGCATACACAGTGCTGTTTGCACAAACCATTTAGGTACCATGAGCTACTCTCAATTTAGAGTTGTGCCAATCCTTCTGAAATCTACGTTGCTGGACACCAGAAAAGGACCAACCTTGCAAGCAGGTCCTTCTAGGCATAAGCAGTTTCAGGCTTGCTTTATGAATTCTTTCCTGTACACAATAGAACAAATATCCAAATATCTAATTAATACCTGCCCACTGCCCACTAGATTCTCAGAACCAATAGATGTACTGAACTCCTAAAAAACAAACAAAACACACACACACACGCACACACACACACACACACACACACACACACACAAACCCTTAGCTGGGGCACCTGGGTGGCTCAGTCAGTTGAGCATCCAACTTCGGCTCAGGTCATGATCTCATGGTTAATGGGTTTGAGAGGCCCATTTAGGGCTTTGCTGTGATAGCACGGAGCCTGCTTCAGATTCTCTTTCTCTCTCTCTCTCTCTCAAAAATAAATAAACATTAAAAAAATTTAAATACAGGGTATATAATTCAGTACTTCAACATATATTCCATTCAGCACATTTGTACTGTGTCAGCCTGCTGTGCGCCAGGCATTAAGGAAATAGCAAGACCCTAGTCCCTGCCCTTTAAGAACTTTCAACCTATAGGGAAGATAAGAGGAGTACATAAAGAGTGATAACACAGGTTGGTATGCAATGCCAACCATAAAAGAGGTTTAAATTGGGCCAGGTAGAGAAGGGGGAGAAAACTTCCTGCTCTGATGAACCAGGAAGATTCTGGTAAAAAATTGCCATAAAGCTGCAGTTTTCAGGACAGGCACGATTTGAGAGTAAGTGGCCAGCCAGGAAGAGCTCAATGAGGAGAATAAAAGTATCACTCCAGGCACAGGAATCTACATGAACAAAGCACAGAGGCTGCCGTAGGTAAAGCAGAATATGGTTTGAATAGAAGATAGGGTTTAGGGAAGGAGACAATAGAAGATAAGAATTAAAATAGAGGCTAGTATTGGATCAGTGAAAGTCTCAAAGTCAGACTGAAATTGTCCTTTATGCAGTGAGTGATGGGGAGTGTTTGTGTGTTTGTGTGTGTGTGTGTGTGTGTGTGTGTGTGTGTGTGTGTGTGTGAGAGAGAGAGAGAGAGAGAGAGAGAGAGAGAGAGAATGTGTGTGTGTGTTTACTTTTTAAAGCATGCTACTTTAGCATGAATGAAGGAGCAGAGTGACTATAAGCCAAATGGCCAAGACTTTCCCAGTCAGCTTCACAAGAGCCAAAGAAGGCTGGCAGTAGCAGTGGAGGTGAAATATAAGTATCATTTGAGAAGAACACTGGAAAGGAAGCAGTAGTAATGTTCCTCAGGAAATGCATGAATCTAACAAGACTCAAAGTTCTTAAACAAAGTTAATTGAGGGATTCGTGAACCAAACTGAGAATGCCTAAAAAGGCAGGCAGGCTAAGGGTAAAAACTGATATCATGGCAGAAAATCCCATAGATATGTCTAGAACTCCAATGGAGATGAAGAGCAAACACTCACAAGGGAGGCCATGGTTGGAACTATAAATATGGCAGTTACCAGCTTAGAGACTCAACTGGTGGTTGAACTCAGCAAGGGAAAGAATGCAGTGTAAAAATACAGAGAGGAAAGCACTTGTCAAGTGAAAAGAGAAAGAGCAGTCAGGTTGGAAAAACAAAACAGTCGAGTGTCACAAAACTAGGGAATGAATTTTAGGAAAGAGGGAGCTGTCAACCTAGTCAGCTGCTGCAAGGAGTTGAGGCAGAACAGGGGCAGAGAAAAAGCCAATAGGCTTGGTAACTGGTAATGTCACTCGTAACCTTTGCCAATCAAAGACAGGGTGGGACAGAAAACCGTCCCACAGGAAACTGTGTGTGAGCGAAGGCTTCTGTCACTATGGAAAAAAAAAAAGGTGAGATGAAGTCATGGAGTCTAGGGAGAGTAGTATAAAAGATAAAGTAGTATAAAGAGGGGACCCATCCTCTGATGGGTCTCTCCAAAAGAGAGATGGTTGTAGAGACATGGTGTCTGAGTGACAGTGGCAATGACTGAGGTGCTAGGAACGGCTGCCTGCTCCTTCTCTTCCAGTGGGCAAAAATGGGGAGAGGCTCACAGACAATCAAAGGTGTTCTTCACAATTCAAAAGGATAGTGATGATTGTGCAAAACGGTCGGCTTCCTCAGCCAGCCATGGTGAATAATGGCAGAATGAAGGAAGAAAGAAACGAAGGCCCTTCCAATGGGACACTGGTTTAAAAATGCTGGAGTCCCCATTTTCAGTAACAGATGCATGAACAGAAGAACCTCCCTGTCAGAGGCAGATGGTTTGTTTCACCCCAGCATGAACTATCCTATCCGCAGGACGCCTGAGGGAAAATGATCCTCTCCACTGTTAGAAGCTTACCAGCCAGGTGTCCACCAACAGGCACGATATTTTTCCCCAGACACACAGACCCACTGGTAATAGGCATTTTGGAAAAGCCAAATAGTATACATGGGAAGTGCACAGCTATGCATTTCTGTTGCCTTGAGCCTACAGAACTTGACTCTTGGGCTTGGCACAGAGGTAGCACTATAAACTCATACATACACACACAGAGAGAAGTTCTTTAGACTAACTACTTTAGTTCAAATCCTGACGCCACCACTTATTAGCTTTATGATCTGAGACATCACTTACTCTCTGTATTTTCTCATCTGTGAAATGGGCTTAATAATAGTACCTATCTCATAAAGTTGTAGTACAGGTTAAATGAGCTAATCTGTGTAAGTATTCAATAATTTTTCACTGTCATCTTATTTGAGTCTCACTATAATTCCAAGAGGTAAAGTCAGGTAATCATTATCATATCCATATTACTAATAGGGAAACTGAGGCCCAGAGAGGAAATACTTGGCCAATTTTCTCACAGAACAGGACACAAGGCAGGATCTTTAAAAAGTCCAGTCTCAGATGGACAAAGCTCTCCATGATTGGCCCATTACCTACCTCTCTGGCCTTAGCTCCCGCCAGTCCTGCTTTGAATATGAAATGTTGCTCACCACACAATTCCCTTATCTTCTTAACTTTCCCTATTCATCCCTCAATCTCCTCTCAAGTGCTACCTCTTCCAGGAAGCCCCTGGCACTTGATCCCCTTCCCCTCACCACCCTGCCTCCTTCCCCCTATGCTCACATCTGACTATTAACATTATACTGCATGGTGATCACAGAGGACTATTTTCCCCACTGAATTCTTTCTTTTTTAATTTGAGAGAGAGAGAGCGCGCGTGTGCACAGAGTGAGAGGCAATCTTAAGCAGGCTCCATGCTCACCCTGGAGCCCAACATGGGGCTTGATCCCACAACCCTGGAATGGTGACCTGGGCAGGAAATAAAGAATCAGATGTTTAATCAACTGAGCCACCCAGACACCCCTTCCCCACTGAATTCTGAGCCTAAAACCATTTTTGGCACATAACAAACACTCAGGAAGTGTTTGTTGAATGAACTCTTGTCTCCAAACCCAATATTCTTCCCATCAGAGCATGCTTTCCCTTTTATCAATAAATGTTCACTATATAATAATAGTTTTTTAAAAAGGGGAAATAAAAATCAACCAATCATAGTGTATTTATTAAACTACACTTAAAACACTTGCTCGTTGTAACTAGAAATAGTGAAACACACACACCCTTCAGAGACCTGACCACTCCCACTCACAGTTCATCAGCCCTTCTGCCTTTGGTCTCAAGAGACCAAACCCAGATCTATCAAAAGACTCCGCTCAAACTCAATTGACCCAGTGAGAAGGACCTGATGCTTTGCACATGGAGAAAGACAGGTTCAAAGATCTCATACTCTAAAACCCCAAGATGAGATCCCTTCAGGAGTTCGAGGTGTACATAATCCTCCCTGAGCACCACCACATGTCAGCCCAAGACTTGCTTTCAGTTCCTGGATGCTCAGAGAGTGATCCTGGGGAAAGGCTATCACAGAAGGAGAAAGCATCCACTCTATCCTCACTTCATCGCACACCAAGCAAACACTGGTGCTCAGCTGTCCCCAGCAGAACCTCGCAAGTGGAACCACAACTCCTCACACCTTCAGTTTCCAGCCACCGCCCAGTTCATGTGAGGAAGCAAGTGTCTTCTTTACATCTAGGTACCTCTGGTAACCAAGGCAAATCTCCCTGATGGCTCTCTCTGAGGAAATCTAGGTATATATCCGGTGTTCCCTCTGGTCTTGATAAAGCAGACAGCCCTCAGGAAAACATAAACACAGACCTAGAAACACACAAACATACTTGAGTGTACCTGTGTTTGACTCTGACTACATAAGGAAAAAGGTCACCCAGTTTCTTGCAATTTGTCCATAAATGACAGTTTTGTGGCCCAGGCCTCCCTGCTCCTCCCTTGAGGAAATTCAGAGACTGCTATCCAAAGCAGCACATGCTGAGCACGAGATATTCAGCAAATCACCACCTGAATTCAGCACGCGTTGGGTGTCAAATACTCCCAGGATCTTAAACTTAGTGCTGGAGATGTGGGAAAAAAAAAAAAAAAAACCATCTTAACATCTTTCTGGATTTAAGCCTCAATCATTTGCCAAGAGCATACTTGATCCTTTAACTGAAAAATGGTAAATATGCTTAGCTCCAAAGCAGGGCATATTCGTCCTTTTGGAGTAATATGGCCCCAAGTGGTCCAGTCTATAAGGTAGTATATGGAGTCCCTATTTTCCTACACACATGTACCTTCATGTAGAAGTCTTGAATTTAATAGCAGCAGCAACTCTACAAGTACCTTTTATTTAAAAAAGAAAAGCTTTAAAATATACTATTTTATTTTACCCGTAAGTCCTTAAAAGTGTGCCTTCCATCAAACCCATCTTCCATACCTTGAGCAGTGTTAACAATTTCCATAATTTAGCCTGTTTGTCCTAAAAAGAAATCCAGCTATTTCACTTGCAAGATTGAGACATTTCCAATAGTTCCTTGCAGCCTCCAAGGTAAAGGGCAAGTTTTGGTGCAGGGCTCGAACCCACAAGCTGCGAGATCATGACCTGAGCCAAAGTCAGATGTTCAAATGACTGAGCCACCCTGGCACCCCAGTAAAGGGCAACTTTTTAGCCTGGTTTCACCACTGGGCTTCAGCCCACCATATGAGCAGCACCTCTTCTCTACCCTCTATGACAACACCATGGTCTCTCCTTTGGTATCCCATGCCCTTCCTGCCTTCATGCCACTGAACGTGAAAATCTTTGAACCTGTTCTTTCTATCCCATTCCCTTCTCAATCTAGCAAACTCCTACTGGGCTATGGTTCTACCTCATTTGTCACCTTCCAACTTTCCCAGGCAGTGAGTGCTCTCTGCAGTCTCACAATAAGCTGTGTGTATTTCCATCAGAACATTTACAATGAATTGTAAGTACTCTTTACCATGGTTGCCCTTATTATGAGCATTTTCTTGTCCTTTTTTTAATCCCTAGAATCCAGTTATCGACTTAATGATTAGATGAAAACCCTATAAAATAGTGGAGCAAAGATCATCAACCCCTGTTTTCTATAGGTGGAAACTGAAGCATCTGTGAAATTCAGTGATTTGATGAAGTACAGCTGGGTAATGGCAAATCTTGTACAACAGGAACTCTCAGGAGCCAAAAGAGGAATCCAAGAGGAAAGGAGGAAGAGAAGAGAGGGGGAAGGGAACTGACAATAAACAACGACTTTGTGCAAGACACAATGTTAGGCACTTTAACATATTCATTATCTTATTTATTCCTTAGAGCCACTTTGTGAGAGATGGAAGATAAATGCAATTTTTTCAGAAAATAAAGCTGAGATTCAGAGGTTAAATTACTTGTTCGAATACATAATTAATAAATGGATTCAAGGTGTAAACTCAATACTGTCTGACTCCAAAGTCAAGTTTATTCCACTACAGTGGCCTCTACAACAACCATGGGCTTCCAGACTCACACTTGCCCATGAACACAATCCAGAAACACCTTCCTTACTACAGTCACACCCCTATCACCTTGCAAGCCATTGTGTTTCACAAAATTCTGACTTCTGACTTTTCACCTGTGACTTGACCTCACAACCATCTGTTACTAACCGTCAGATAGCAAAGTATCCCCAGGATTCTAGGAAGAACACAGTGATTGTATTTGCATAAAGATGGTATGATGCTATTTCAAAAACACTTGAGTGTGCATGCTATCAGAGTAAAAAAGTGTCATATTTAAGTAGTGTAGTAGGGTAACTGGTATAAAGAACTCTTAGTAAACCTCTCCAACATTTACAATATGAAGGCCAACTTTGTCTTACTCAAGTTCTTCATATATTCCTTCTCATTTTTCAAGTGATACTCCAAAATAAAAAGTATTGGGGTCTTCCAGAAATTAAGCCAAAAGAAATAATGACTTGCCAACACTCTAGATCATATTTCAGTTACTCTGGTTCCAAATCATCCTGCTTCTTAGATAGCAAGTAAGCATCTGACTCCTTAGGCTGTGGTATGCTGAGAAAATCAGATTTTTCTCCTGTAAGACTTATATCAAGTTACTACTTCTATAGTAACATAAATGTTCCAGGTTTTCTAGAACAATCCCAGCTTCAAATATAATAATTTGTTATGAGCCTCAAGCCAAGCAATATGTTTCAACACAGGTTTCAGTAAATGTGGATATAACATGCTTCCTCTAAAGAAGCCCCAGAAGATTCAGTTCGGACCAGGGCAGAGTACAAGCTTTTGAGTCAAGGTAAGTAACCGGAGTTTGAATGTTTGTTTTGCCATTCACTAACTATTGTTGACCTTGGGCAACATACTTAACTTCTTTGTGCTTCCATTTCCTCATCGGTAAAATGGGTAATTATCACCCAGTTCGGAGCTGTCATTCCAATTAGATGAGCAACGGCCCAGCAAGGGACTGACACATAGTTTGTACTCGATAGTAGGCATTCTTTTTCTTGTTATTATTCATAACATCCCTAAAAGGAATGGGAAAGATAGAATTTTGCTCTTCTAAGGAAAAGATCATAAATGATGTGACTTACCTAATGGAAGCAGAGCTACAACCTTACTTCTTTACTAAGACACAACACTTCAGTTGCTATATTACAGCACTGTATTGGTACTGAAATGGGGCATTAAGTTGTTGACTCATCAGTTTCTAAGTCTCACCCCCAGATATTTCCTGTAATACTTAAACTTAATTATTGCTCTCTCTAGGCAATAAAATTTCCTGAATATCATTCAGCAAGCTCATTTTCAAGTATTATCTTGAATGGTCAAAAGGTTTGCCAAGCAGGGTGCCTACGTAGTTCAGTCAGTTGAGCTTTTGACTCTTGATTTCGGCTCAGGTCATGATTCCAAGGTTGTGGGATCAAGTCCTGCATAGGTCTCTCTGCTGAGTGTGGAGCCTGCTTGAAATTCTCTCTCTCTGCCCCTCTCCCAACTCAGGCTCTCTCTCTCAAAAAAACAGAAGAAGAAGAAGAAGAAGAAGAAGAAGAAGAAGAAGAAGAAGAAAAATTTGCCAATTGAATCTAGAACTGTGTTTTCAGCTTCCATGAATAATAGAGTGGCATGCACTAGGGTACAGGCAGACACCCAGTGTGTGAATGTGACTTTCTCATACTTTACAGACAAATAAAAGGGACATTTTTGATTGAAAAGACTATCCTCTGACAATCCAATTCATGGGCTCTAGAGTCAGACTGCCTGAGTTAAAATCCCTGTCCCTTCTTTTATTAGCCATATCATCTGGGTAACTTATTTAACTTGCCTGTGCCTTAATTTCATCATCATCAAATGGGAAAAATAAGAGTACTCAAAATAGTA
The DNA here is from genome assembly GCF_006229205.1 of Suricata suricatta. Taxonomy (NCBI): domain Eukaryota; kingdom Metazoa; phylum Chordata; class Mammalia; order Carnivora; family Herpestidae; genus Suricata; species Suricata suricatta. Next base: position 66,054,328 of record NC_043710.1, read on the forward strand.
CCAATAATAGACTATTGTGAGAATTAAATAAATGGATGTAGGTACAGTGTTTAGAAAGTGCCTGATACACCGTAACTGCTCAATAAAGATCAGATATCATCATCATTCTCTTTCCTCATAGGCTTTAAAAAAGCAATCTGAAGCAACCAGATATAATCAAATAAGTTATATTAACAACAGAGAACATACCAGATCAGATAAAAATACTTTTGAGGTAACTAAGGACAATAATCCTACCTTACCAGTTACTATCCCCAGGTACTATCAATGCAAGAGATCCATAGCATTTGCAGCCTGAATGCCTACGGTTTCAATAATTCATAAGGCATCTTAAATACAGGTCACATGGAAACTGTAGTTAAATGAAAAATGGCATTGCATAGGTATGAGGTGTTGAGTCCTTGGCTGATGAGTCTTTGGCCAACCAGCCAGCAACAGCATCTCCATCTGTTTTTGCTTTTCTTTTTTTTTTATTAAATATGTGACCTCATTTAATCCTCTGAGCAACGTGAGAGGCAGGTATGGTCATCCCCATTTTAGGCACACTGAAAACATGATATGCCATGGTGAGAGTTGACTTGGGGTAGCAAAAGTCTCAGAATGCATACCATGAACATGTCCCAAGATGGCAAACCTGAAACAACCCTAGAGTCCACTCTAAAAAGAATCAAAGAATTAAACTGAAAACCCAGAACCCTTACTTCTAAAACTCAAATGACTAATCTAAAATGAGCAGTGGTGAAGAATCTTCCCTAATCAATCTAACACGCCACAGTTCAGTCTTCCTCTCAGTGCAGATTGCTGGCAGAGGGGGCGGGAGTGGTTGAGGCACAGATCTGACCAAGCCACTTGGCTTGGCCTGAGATCCAGCCCCTGCCTTCAGCCTCACAGCCCAATGTTTTAATCAGCTGACTCAGCGAGTGGCAGGAGAGCCCAGGCGCCTGTGGCCATGAGTAATGGTGGCACAAAACATATCTGTCTAATCAGAAGCTGAAGGCACCAGTTCTGTCAAGACTTATGGTAAAACAATGCTTCTGCAAGGGAAAACAATGTTTATTCATCCAGAAGTTAAGCAATGTCTGTCTTTCTCCCTTTGATTTGGAATATAAATTTGTGGACTGTTTACAGGTCTTATACCCCCACTCCTCAAATATTTCTTGGTGCTTTGACAGTAAGACCTATCTAGAAATAATAAACCAAATCCTTTTTCACTAGTAGCTGTGATCTAGAAAGTATGGCATTAGGAAATGCTATCGTTGTGGCCTTTAAAAAAAAAAAAAAAGTCTATCATCATTGTGCAGGATAATGCCCAGGAAAGTGTTTTCATAGGTTCTAAGCACACATTTCACATGTATTAAGCTGTCACTGCAATCATTTGAAGGTTACTGTACTATGTTTCAGCAAATTTCCTATCAGAAGAATCATTCATTCTTCCATTTGTTCATTTATTAATTCATTAAAAATACTAAGTTCCCATCAGGGGCTGGGTAATGTAGATGCAAAATTAAACCAAAAGTCTAAATTCTTGGGGACTTAGTCTTTTCCCAAATTGGTCTTTTCATCTCCATTGTATTCTAGCTACAACTGGTACTCTCTGCTCTCTACTGTCCCTCTCCCTCCCTCTTTTATCTGTAAGGCCTTCCTTCCCCCCTGCCTCTCCCTCTCCTTGAGCTGGAGCCACTCAAGAGTGTGCTTCTCCCACATTCTGCAAAAGCCATAACACAGGCCAAGTTCTCAATAGGCACTAAGGAAAAATACTGTATTTAGTAATTTCAAAAGCCAGTACATAGTGGCACACATAGCCCTATTACCATAAATAACCTACTTTTACTATACTTCTGTCAACTAACCTTCCAAAAAGTTACCAAAAGCATTTCTCCCTCCCAACAATCTAAGGAGGTTCTAGTTAAGAGTAACAAATAAATAACCAAAAACAATTCTTCTCTCAATGATCTGTGGCTCATGTGTTCTGCATGAGGGTATTCAGCTGGGAAGACCCGTAGGCAATCATGAGGGGCACCAAAAGCTGGAAGCAACAGGAAGTGGGAACATTTTCCTACACCCGATTTATCTCAGTGTGGTAATTCCCCACCAAAAGTTCCATTTGGGCAGACATAGATGAGAAAACGCCCAGAATCATAGATTTTGAAGTCTTGAAGTTACCTCATCTGGTCCTATTCCCTCACTTTATAAAGAAACCAAAGCTCAAGAAGAGGATATGGCTAAGATTACACAGCTTATCTTTGGGGCAGGAATCAAAGATGAGACACCTGCCTCCCAATCTGAACACAGAGTCCATTCCTCTCTCCAGAACTGAGTTGAGTGCATGCCTGTGAACAGCCCTTGAGGCAGTAGCTTCTAGTATTACACACACACACACACACACACACACACACTGCCTTTCCAGTTACTCCCACTGCTTTTCCCTGGTACACCTCTGCCTTCTTTTTTTTTTTTTTAATGTTTGTTTTTGAGAGGGAGAGAGACAGAGACAGAGTGCGAGCAGGGGAGAGGCAGAGAGAGGGAGTCACAGAATCTGAAGCAGGCTCCAGGCTCTGAGCTGCCAGCACGGAGCCTGATGTGGGGCTCGAACCCACGAACCATGATCACATGACCTGAGCCGAAGTCGGAGGCTTAACTGACTGAGCCACCCAGGCGCCCCCACCTCTGCCTTCTTAAGGCAACTAGAGACGGCCCTGGGACTCTCATTCTCTGTGCCAGTGAACGGCTGTCTTGAATAGCAAGCCTGCTGTTGCTCTGTGAAATGGGGCTATTTTCTGCCCTTTCCTTCAGTTCAGAATTGTGATTAAGAGCAATGAGATGTTAGCCATCAAGGAATCTTCCATTCTTTGAAGAAAACTTAGAGTGGGGATCCAATAGGGCATTTGCATTGTAATTAAGTCCTGCTAATATTAAGCCCAAAAGTTAGATTCCAGCATTTTATAAAGACTGATAATACTTTTGATCTTTCTACATTTAATCCTTTTAAAAATAGCATAAACGCTTGCATGCAAATTTAAGTAACAACAATAACTGACACCTGGTCCTCATTAGTGATTCTGGTAGGTGAAGATAGAGTAGGTGTCATTATCCTCAATCCTTCCTTAGAAGGGAAAACCAGTTCCGAGAAGCTACCTGTCTTGCCCAAAGCCACATAGGTAATAAAATTCAATGCTGGAGGAGCACCTCGGTCAGTGCCAGACTCCTGATTTCGGTTCAGGTTATGATCTCACAGTTTGAGCCCCACAGGGGCTCTGCACTGACAGTGAGAAGCCTACTTGGGATTCTCTGTCTCCCCCTCTCTCTGCTCCTCTCCTGCTCACTATCTCTCTCTCTCTCTCTCAAAAATAAGTAACCTTTAAAAAATGCAATTCTGGAGCAATGATCTTATCTGAGGCTCCTCTTTGTGCAATTTAGCCTTAGAATTCTCTGCCCACATTTTCATTTCAACAACACTGAGGAGCTACCTTTTCTGTTACATTTAAGACATGTGAGTCATTTCACAAGAAGCACAGCTGGACCCTGCAACTTCAGCAGCAGCCCCAAAAGGCAGGCACTTCCCTCTGCTGGGAACTATCTGATACCAGGGAATTATGGGAGGGTAAACTTCACAAACAGGATTAACCTTTAGGATGATTTTAATTATTCAAAATTTTTTCTCTGCATCCTTTCAAAAACAATGAGATGGCTCCTAGCTCTGAGGATGATTGAATCAAAAGGGTTGTATTAATACATTTGTTAATTTTTTTGTTTTCAACTTAGCTGAGATTTTTTTTCATTATTTTTTGTAGTAATCTCTACACCCAACATGGGGCTCGAACAAATGACCCCAAGATCGAGAGTCACATGCTTTTCTGCCTGAGGCAGCCAGGCGCCCCTTAATTTGTTCTTTTTCTTTTTTTTCTTTAATGTACTCCTATAGACACTGAGAAAAAGATTTGGAAGGCTATATATATCCCAAGTTTTGCATTAGTTGTTTCTGAGTATAGATGTATTATTATTCATGCTAATCTGTATTTTTTCATATATATAAGAGAGAGAGAGATTTAGTAATAGGAAAATAAGGATCCCACTTGTAAGTGCAATGGATAAAGAGCTGAACTCACAGAAACAGGGAATAGAATGGTGCTTGCCAGAGACTGCGGAGAGGGAGAAATGGGGAGAGGTTGGTCAAAGGGCACAAACTTCCAGTTCTAAGGTGAGTAAGTTTTGAGGATCTAATATACAATATGATGACTATAGTATTATATACTTGAAAGTTGCTAAGAGAGTAAATCTTAAATGTTCTCACTATAAAAAATAGCAATGTATACATATATGAAATCATTATGGAGTTATATAATGTTATATGTCAATTATATCTTAATAATTGATATTAAGCTGGTGGGGGGTCAAACAATACTTTTTATTTAAAAAATTTTTTTAACATTTTATTAATATTTTGAGAAACAGAGAGAGACCATGTGATCAGGGGAGGGAGACACAGAATCCGATCTGGGCTCCAGGCTCCGAGCTGTCAGCACAGAGCCTGATGTGGGGCTCGAACCCACAAATCGTGAGATCATGACCTGAGCCAAAGTCGGACACTTAACTGACTGAGCCACCTAGGCGCCCCAAGACTTTTTATTTTTAAAACATGTTCTTCATTCTGATAAATAGGAAAGGGGTTGTCTCCACAAGGGGTTGGGAAGCTCTATTACTGTAAACCAAGTGCATGAAAAATGCAAATAGTTCTATGCTGCCAGACCAGAACACTTGTTCTACTTCTCCCTGTAGGTACTCTCAGCGCCCAAGAATATAAAATAATATACCAGGACTCCAATTTTACACAAAGATTTTAAGAACTCGTTTTATATATTAAAACCATATTCAACCTATGAAATTAAATTTAAGAATTGCATAATTTCTTAAAACAATTTTCAAGCTTGCTGGGGTCAATTTGAACTGCACCCCAACCCCTAGGAGCACTTTTCAGTTTCATTATTGAAGATTTTTCTATGAAGAAGTTTGGGGAGCCCTATGGCAAATAGCACCATCTTATTTCCCTCCCTTTTTAAGAAAGACTAAGTGACTTTCCCTGTTAGTTTAAAAAAAATCCAATTTTTCCTCATCTATAATTTTTTAAATTCCTTATAAAGCAGGTGGCAGAAAACATATGACCAGGCAAATCTAGAAGCCCACAGGGGCATAGTTCACCCTACCTCCCTTGCCCAGAGGAGAGAGAACTACCTGGCCTGGCATCTTGGGTTCTGAGCATGGTGAGCCCTGGGCTGTCCCATTTCTGCAGGGCAGCAGACCACTGCACAAGGTACTAATTCATTCATTCCATAAATGTTTATTGAGCAAAGCCTGAGAAAGGCCTCTTAGGGGACAGTGGGATCATTCACAAGCCAACGGTCAGGTCTAACGGATCAGATGTGGACAATCAATCTTTCATTAGACCTCAAACCACCTCTAGGATAAAGCAAACAGGGTCCTTGCCCCATTCACTCACTAGCAGCTGGGTGGGACCAGGCAGGCATTCTGGAACAGCACTGCTGCTTGAGAAAGGCTAAGGCAGTTACTCATGACCAAAACTCCTGCACCCTAAGTGGCATAACTCTTATTCCTTTTAATTTTTTTTAACATTTATTCATTTTTTGAGAGACAGAGTGCGAGTGAGAGAGGTGCAGAGAGAGAGGAGGAGACAAAGAATCTGAAGCAGGCTCCAGGCTCTGAGCTGTCAGCCCAGAGCTGGTCTCGGGGCTCAAACCCACAAACCCATGAGATCATGACCTGAGCCAAACTTGGTCGCTTAACTGCCTGAGCCACCCAGGTGCCCCATAACTCTTCTAAACTGCTTTGAACAGTGTCTGGCACTTGTGAGAACTCAGTAATAGTAATTTTTGCTGTTACTAGACCAGGTTACCCTTAATCACCAAAAAAGTTGAAAGATCACAGGTTTAAAATCAGAGAGGCTAAATTTGCATCCCAGCTATTGTTTACTAACTATGCGACTAAAGGAAGTGATCTTTCTAAGCCTCAGTTTCTCAGTGGTAAAATGGGTTAACTGACAATATAGGATCCCTCATGTGGCTTTTTGAGAACTAAAGACACATTACACACAAAGAAGAGTGGCCCATAAGTGCCCAATAAAGACAGTCAATAATGCCACTGCCATGCCTCCTTCCCCACCACTCTTGACAGTTCCCAGCATCCGGGACACCAAACTAAGGGACAGAAGAACTACAGGGGTAAAGGGAGGGGAGGGAGCACCTGGAGACTTTCCACAGAAACCCACAAAGTCCTCTACGCCTTTCAACCATCCTCTGTTTGGCTGCCACAACCAACTGACAGCTGGGGCCATTATTCCCTCACTGGGAATGGCTGCCAAGAAGGGGACAGGAAGCTGGACAGCAGTTTGAATCCGTCCCACCTTCCAGTGTCTGTCTGTCTGTAGCCCACTGGGCTTCCTCTGCACATCTCCGCCAGGCTCTGTGGGTCAGGAGGCCGCCAGGAGATCCAGTCTGCTCTCATCCAGGGTCCATCCCTACCCAGCGCCCAAAGCTCTGGAGGCTGCTGGTCAGGAACCAGCGCTAAATGAAAATAAGGACTTTTCATTCAGACAGAAAATAGAGCCCCTCAGAGTCAAAGAGGATTGATAAAAGCAGGAAGGAAGGAAAGGGAAGAGGAGGCAGGATGGGTGCAGAGAAAGACACCCACTTCGTAACCGCTGATGGAGCCCTATGTCCTAGCCTGCTGAAGCAATTGGTTTCCCGCGCTGAAAGATGCGAAGTCCCATTCCTGGGATTTGTAACTCACGACGGGACGAGGTCTGGGTGCAGGGAGATAAAATTCCAAAACAAACTGCTTGTTTTCCAAGTACACCTCATGGGCTCCCAACCCCGCCTTCCCAACACCCCACCTGTAGACAGGTCCTGACGCCCTACCTCACTTCACCTGAGCAATGTGGGGGCAGCTACTCTGCAGCCGGGCCCCGCCAACGGCCAGCCCGAAGCCCAGGGTCAGTCCTCAAACGCCCCCAGGAAACCCGACACGGCACGTCGGCTTCCTGAGGACGCGGCCCCCGGAGGAGCGGACCTGGCTCTTAAGTAGGGGCAGATTTGAAGGGACCTTGCCGATTGCCAAAACGCTGCTCACGCTTTAGAACTCCGAAGACTACAAAGCATCAGTCAACACCAACACCGCCCTCACTTAAGAGGAGGAAAGAGAGTCCCAGAGAGGGAAAGAAAGTTGCCCGAGATAACACCCCGAGTGGGCAGAGAAAGACTAGAACTTTAGTCGCAGCGGGGCAGGGAGAGCGTCTCGCCGCCTCCCGCGTCCTCGAGTCCGCAGACCGAGCAGGGCAGTGCAAACCCCGAAACCCCGGGTGGCGCGCGTTACCTTCCTCCGGAGCCGGCGCTGCGAGCCTCCTCTCCCCCAAAGGCGCGCCGGTCGCTCTACCCTCGCCAGCTCGCGGGGCAGTCCAGGTGCAGCCCGGCCGCTGTCAGCGCGCGGAGGCGGGTGCAAGCTCCCCCCTGCGGGCGGCGGGCGGGCGCGCAGGGGCGGCTCCGGGCTCGAAACCCAATGGCGTGGCGCCCGCTCCCCGCTCGCTCCGCCCCCGGCGCTCCTCGCCCGGCCGGCTCTCCAGCCCCTTCTCCCTCTTCCCTCCGCCCCTCCCAGTCGTTCTCTTCCCCTGGCCCTCCCCACCGGACCTCCTCCAGCGCACCTTGCCTCGAAGCAACTTCTTCACTGTGCAAATGAGGAGTGCAGTTATTTTGAGACCACTGTGCGTCGGGAGAACGTGGCGCGCAAGGAACCCGTCCGCTCAGAGAAAAGTGGGAAAGCGGGAAAGCGGATGGGATCAAGATGCTTTGACCGCTGGAGACGTCAGTTTCCTAACGTGTAAATTAGATAAAAAATACCTCACAGGCGGCTGAGAGGATTAAGTGACGTGATGCTTGAAAAGTTTCCAATAATATCTAGATAAGTTGTGAGCGTGATGTACACAGACTGAGCCACCCCATGGGTGTGCAATGCTGGAAGGTGCTGGAAGGCATGGTATCACGGCCAATTAAAAAAAAAAAAAGGTTATCAATGATGGGGTGAGCCGAGGTAAATTTCCGAAAGAGGTAAACCTTAAGGCTGTCTCCATTCGTCTCATCTCCCCGCTTTGTGTTGTCCATCCAGTTGAGGGTGGCCCAGGTCTGCCTTTGGTTCTTCCAAAAATCTTCCTTCTCTCAAACTTGGAAATGCTGATCCCCACAGACCTCGGTCAATGCTGGGTGCTGGGCTTCTAACCTGGCCCAAGAATCCTTGTGCTGTGTTAGTTTGTGTATTCTGGCTTTCACCCAAGCTTTGAGAGTCTCATGTGTCCCTATGCTGGGTGGGCACTAGGGGATGCAAAAGAGGAAAAACCACTCATCTTGCCCTTGAAGAGACAAATATGCAAGTAATTTCAATTTAGTTGTAATAACAGCTAGAATAGGTGCGTACGGTGTTACAGAGTCACAAACTCTGGGAGAAGAGGGCAATACAAGTTTAAATACAGATGTGACCAAGATAATGTCTTGAAGGAGGGCTATAACAGTCAGACAGAAGGCTGCAGACAGTGGCTGCAGAAAAGCAGGCAAAGACATGCAGATACCTGTCATATGTTGCACAGGGTTTGTCGACAGTAAGACAGAGATGAAACTAAAGAAGTAGAGGCAAGAAGAGCAGCCAGGCCTGCCTTGCTGAGGGAAGCACACTGTGTCTTTTGGTGAGGGCTGCTGGTGAATGATTTCTAACAGGGGAGTGGTCTGACCTCATTTGTCTGGTATCTACCTTCCAGTGTTGTTTGTGTGCGCCTTGGTAATCTCCTTTCTGTCCCTTTCCAACCTGGAAGGCAGGCACTGGATCTTCCTCACCTGTGAGTACCCTGCATGCTTAGTACAAAGCTTTGAAGAACTCATTGCTCACTATTCCCAGTGCCACTCCTCCTAGAGAAAAAACAGCAACACCTGCTAGAGAAAGTCTAAGATGTTAGAAGCTAGAGCCTTGATATTAAATGGCCAAAGTTCAAATACTGGGCCCACCACTTTCTAACAAGACCTTCAGCCAGTTACGTAACCTCTCTCTGCCTTACTTTGCTCATTTGTAAAAGAGATGATAATAATGCTCCTCTCTAAGGCTACTGTGAAGCTTAAAATGAAAACGTGCATGTGTATAAGCTTAGTGGCTTGCACAAAGGAAGTACTGAGTAAATCTTAATTAATATGATTATATGAAATCAGCAGAGGCTTATTCCTCTTAACCTATAAGATTTTGCCATTCTTCAAAATAGTTTGCATGTAAATGACATGCAAGTTTCACAAATATTCTCTGTTGATATTGAAAGGAAAAGCAAGGGGTTAGGGATAAGACTGGGTTAGTGTACAGACTTTGGTGTGTGTCCCAACTCTACCACTGGACTCTACAACTGGCCGTGGAACTAGCCAGTTGCCTTTGGACAAGTCACTTAACTTCTTTAGGCCTCTGTTCCTCTTCTATGAAAGAGAAATGCAGTTGACCCTTGCACAATATGGGTTTTAACAGCATGGGTTTACTTATATGTGAATTTTTTTAAAGTATAAATACAATACAGTACTGTACAAGTATTTTCTCTTCCTTACAATTTCCTCAATAACATCTTTTTTTTAGCTTACTTTACTGTAAGGATACAGCATTTCATACGTCCACAAAATGTATGTTAATTGACCATTTCTGTTATTGGTAAGGCTCTCAGTCAACATAGGCTATTAGTAGTTCAGTTTGGGGGGAATCAAAAGTTATAGATTTTTGACTGTGTGAGAGAGGAGTGGTGAGGATAGATACCCCTAATCCCTGAGCTGTTCAAGGGTCAAGTGTGGTCATATTGCCTGTCCCATGTAAGGGAGATGCTGCAAAATACACAGCACATTGTGTGGCCCGACGTAAGATCTCAGTAACTGTGAGCTAAAAGTATGATAATGGTAAGAAGAAAGGTCTTATACATTTGGGAAAGGAAAAAGTCACCTAACAGTAATGCACTGGGGGAGGGAACGTAATCCCAAGAAAAAAACCAAAATCTAAGTGGAAAGGTTGATGCTGGATCTGTGTAAACTGGGACAGGAGTAGACGTGAGCCTAGAAACCTGCAGGTGGAGGGGCACCTGGGTGGCTAGTTGGTTAAGCGCCTAACTTTGGCTCAGGTCATGATCTCATGGTTCGTTCGTGGGATTGAGCCTGCATTGGGCTCTGTGCTGAGCCTGGAGCCTATCTTCAGATTCTGTGTCTCCCCCTCTTCTCTGACCCTCCCCTGCTCACGCTCTCTCTCTGTCTCTCAAAAATACATTAAAAAATTAAAAAAAAAAAAAAAAAAGAAACCTGCAGGTGGAGCCTTGGCCTGGAAGAGTTTTCAAGTCGGGCATGGGTTGTTGAAATCTGGAATCCCCCCTCTGGTCAGTTTTTGCAACTCTGTGGAGCTGAAATGAAATGGAGTGTCGTTTGCTAGGGTGCATATGGCTGGTCTCTGGGCTGTCATCCCAGAATGGTAGAATGCCATAAGGCTGGTGCTTTCAAATGAGAATCTGGGTTTAACCTCTAATACCACCCAGCCGTGACTTTGTAGTCACATCGCCAAGTTGTTTAGTTTTACCAGCTAGTTATTAGGTGAATATTTATATGTCAGATACTAGGCGTGAATCCTTCATGCTTGAAGTATGTCCCATCTATTTCAGAACCAAGGAATCCTTCTCACACATCAGGGCCCGGGACAAATGTCATGAGATTCTCCCTTCTTAGGTTGAATGAATTAATCCTTTGAACCTCTGGAACTCCCATGGTGTATTCCTCAAGCCTTTTCTTGGCATCGATTTCACTGTCTTTATAGTTTGTTGTCACAGGACATGGCACTCCTCACCTGTTTTAAATCCCACCCAGTTCAGGAACACCCCTTTTCTCTTTGCATTTTTTCTCACTACTTCCATCATTGCCCTGACGCCATTTCTACTTCAAATTCCTGGCACACTATAGGCACTCAATAAATTTTTATTAAATCACATTGCAGGCAGGTCTCCAAGAGTAGATGCATTACAGAGAGCAGCAGTGTTGCCACCATGGAAAAGTTAAAAAAAAAACAAACCAACAAACAAACTTCCTGTGCAGACATGACTTTGTCTTTAAGCAATGTGCATTTATAAGTTCTTACCCACAAAAAATTGAAGATACTGCTGAAATGCTGTACAATTACATCTGGTATGATAATGTGGTCAGATGACATATGCAGTAGGTATCAAATGTACAGCATTTAGAACACAATTCAGTCATGGTGCTGGGTCACCAAAGTAGAACTTTGGTTTTCTAAATAATTTGCAGAAACCGAGTATCTTTTTAACTTTTGGAAGTACAAAACTCTGGCCTTGAATCAAATCGTGTCAGCAATCTCTCCACAGTCTTTAATAACGCCTTGCCTTTCTACAGGGCTTTGTATTTTTCAAAGCTCTTTCACTTTAATTATCTTGTTTGATCTTCACATCAACCCTATGATGTAGGAAGGCCAGCTATTATTAGTATCTGCATTTTACAGATGAAGATAGGAGGGACTTGGGAGGATCAGGCCCTAAGCCCAGGCCAAATGGCAAACTAGCGACAAAGTCAAGGATCTACTATACCAGCGAGAGTTCTGATATTCATGAAATTTTGGCATTAATATTTATGACCTTTATGAGCAGTAATCTCATGCAGACATGTCTTAATTTATATTCATGTGCTTATAGTCTCATATAGAGTTCCTTTTATAAAGAAGAACCTTTGTAGTGATCATCTCCCTCAGATATGTAATAATTATAACTTCTCCAGTGCCTTTCATCTGTGCCTATCAACATGCATTCTAAGTATTCCTTTTTTTTTAATTTAAATTTTTTTAATATTTTTATTTACTTTTGAGAGAGAGAGAGACAGCGTGAGCAGAGGAGGGTCAGAGAGAGAGGGAGACACAGATCCAAAGCAGGCTCCAAGCTAGCGGTCAGCATAGAGCCTGACGCGGGGCTCAAACCCACAAACCATGAGATCATGACCTGAGCCTAAGTCGGACGCTTAACCGATTGAGCTACCCAGGCGCCCCCTAAGTATTCTTTTAAAAAACCTATAGGTTTACTCTCTAAGTATTTTAGACAAATTTTCTTATTTTAATGTTTAAAGAAAGAACAAATGTTACTTCGAAAAAACAGAAGACCTCCATTTATATGAGATTTCCTAGAATGGTTCAATAGAAAGAGACAGAAGAGTGTATGGCAGGGGCTGGGGGAGGGGCTGCTGGGGTTGATGGGTAGTTACTCAACACAGAGTTTCACTGTGGGATGTTGAAAAAGTCTTGGAGACGGATGATGGTGATGGTTGCAGAACAAGTAGTTAATGACACAGAACTACACATTTAGAAATGCTTAAATATTTTTAAAAAGCAAAATTTATGTTATGAATATTCTATAACAATAAAAGAGAAGAATACCATCTGTTTTTATTAATAGGAGATTCCCTCTAGTAGAAGGCTAGTTACAATGTACCTCATAATCTTTTTTGTTTTGCTTTGTCTTTTTGAAAATACCTCACCTTTATACTTGTTGTGGCAGAAAAGATACTGATCTGGAGGGAGTCCTACCAACCTTTTTTAAAAAATCCAAAATGGCTTGGGGCATGTGAGTGGCTCAGTCGGTTAAGTGTTCAACTTTGGTTCAGGTCATGATCTCATGCTTTATCAGTTCGGGCCCCTGTCAGGCTCTGTGCTGAGAGCTCAGAGCCTGGAGCCTGCTTCAGATTCTGTGTCTCACTCTCTCTCTGCCCATCCCCTGCTCACTGCTGCCTCTTTCTCTCTCAAAAAAAATAAACCTTAAAATAAATAAATAAATAAATAAATAAATAAATAAATAAATAATCCAAAATAGAGCTGAAGCTTATGTAAGGTAAGATACTAGTAGAGTATGAGAGCTCCTATTAACCAAGTGCCTCCTACTTGCCAGTATTGACTAATGCTTTTTCCCATTCTTTCATGTAATTGTGGGAGCAGCTGTGAGATAACATTTGAGAAACAAAGCTTTATGAAGGCTAGGTTACTTGCCCAGGGCCACACAAGCAAACATCTTTCCAAAAAGCTGACAAAACTCTGGAGCTGACTTCCCAGGAGGTAGTAGACTCTCCCTTCAAGTTTCAGTGATCTGGGTTATGCAGTTGGACTAAAGCAGGATAATTTCCTCAAGTATTCCTTCAAACACTACTTCCTCTGTGCTGTAATTACTGTAATTGCCTTCTCTCTAAAGAATTATTATGTCCTATGTGACTAGACTTGTGCTGTCCAAAACGGTAGCCACTAGCCATATGTGGTTATTGAGCACTAGAAATATGGCTAGTCTAGGGGCACCTGGGTAGTTCAGTCAGTTAAGCATCTGACTCTTCGTCTGATCACAATCTCACCATCATGAGATTGAGCTGCACATCAGACTCTGTGCTGGGTGAGGAACCTGCCTAAGATTCTCTCTCTCTCCCTCTCCCTATGTCCATCCCCTGTAGGTGGATGCATGCTGTCTCTGTTTTCTCAAAAAAAAAAAAAAAAGTATTGAAAAAAATGCCTAAAAGAAATGTGGCTAGTCTGGATTGAGATGTACTCTCAGTGTAAAACACCTACTTAAAAAAAGAAGTGAAATATCCCATTAACAATTTTTGCATTGATTACATGTTGAAAGATATTATGGACATATTGAATTAAGTATAGGATATTATCAAAATTAGTTTCACCTGGGGGAACCTCGCTAGTTGAGCATCCAACTTCAGCTCAGATCGTGATCTTGTTTCTTGGGTTCAAGCCCTACATTGGGCTTGTGCTGACAGCTTGGAGCCTGCTTCAGATTCTCTGTCTCCCTCTCTCTTGGCCCTCCCACGCTCATGCTCTCTTGTCTCAGAAATAAATAAACATTTTAAAAAGTTTAATTAGCTTCATCTGTTTCTTTTTACATTTTTCATTGTGGCTACTAGAAATTTTTAAATTAAATATGTGGCTTTCATTATTCTACTGGATAAAGCTGCTCAAGGTTGCCTGGGTCACTTTCTCTACCTCAGCTTCCCCCTTGAAAGAAGGGGCATATTACTTTCAAGTTATTACATACAGAATAGAAGACACATATTGATAGAACTTGCCTTTATGTTCATTACTTTGCTTTCAAAGCACAGTAATTACAAAATGTTGTCATTACTACTGACTGGTATTTTTATCCCCTATTCCTTTTCAAGTACAGAGGAATCTTGATTAATCATACACTTGAAGAATGGAATGTCTGGTAAAAATAAAACAATCTTGTTATATCTCTTGTTTATTCAGTTACTCATTCATGTATTCATTTCATATTATAAATATTTATTGAATGACACATTATGTACATGATAAATGGCTATGAGAAATTCAGAGATGAACAAGATAAGTGTCTGATGCTGACGCTCTTTCAGAAATATATTAGATTCTTTCCTGGTCTTTAATACTGAACATCTCAGGCAGCGTGATATAATGAAAAAGCCGTGGCCCAGGGGACATAAGACCCAGGATCTAGTCCTCCTTTTATGAGTTAGGTGAAATGAGCAGGTCTTTTTAGATCTAACTCATCTACAAAAGTATAAAAATATCCACTTAGCCTATTGCAAAAATAAAATAATGGAAATGATAATCACCTAATTGCTATTTCTTGTTTATTAAAAGACACTGTAGTAGAAGTCAGAAGATTTTGCTTCCTTTCTGGACCCAACTAACAAAATGGTCTGTGGCTTTAACCTCTCAAGACTTGGTGTCCTTACCTCTAAACTTAAGAGGTTAGGGGCACCTGGCAGGCTCAGTCAGAAGAGCACACAACTCTTGATCTCATGATCATGCGTTCAAGCCCCACACTGGATGTAGAGATTACTAAAAAATGATAAACTTTAAAAATAAAGTTGTGAGGTTTGACTGCATAGATTCCAAGATCTCTTCCAGTTCAAAATTTCAGGTTTTAGGACTTTATGATTTTAAAATAATCATTCTCTGCAGATCAGCCTTTCCATTTACTAGGGTCATAATTATGTCAGTTTTCTAGCCATAGATCTTAAAAGACTTAAATATACTAGAAGTTTCTCTGGAAATTGTGCTTATTTTTTGTAGATAATCTTTGCAGTGGATTATTTTACAGGGCATTTTGCCCTCTGCATCTTTTGTTCTTAATTTTTTAATGTTTATTTATTTTTTAGAGATAGAGATAGAGCATGAGAGGGGAAGAGACAGGGAGAGAGGAAGATACTGAATCTGAAGCAGACTCCAGGCTCTGAGCTGTCAGCACAGACACTGACAGGAGTCCTGAACACACAAACCATGAGATCATGACCTAAGCCAAAGTTGGACGACTGAGCCACCTAGGTGCCTCTGTCCTCTGCATCTTTAAAATCCAAATGGAGGGGGGCCTGGGTGGCTCAGTCAGTTAAACGGCCAACTTCAGCTCGGGTCATGATCTCGCAGCTTGTGGGTTTGAATCCCACATCAGGCTCTGTGCTGACAGCCTGGAGCCTGGAGCCTGCTTCAGATTCTGTCTCCTTCTCTCTATGTACCTCCCCCGCTCAAAGTCTCTCTCTCTCTCTCAAAAATTAAATTAAAAAAAAAGAAAAAATTTTTAAAGCCAAATGGATGAGGACAAATTGTGAAGAAATAAAAACAACTATTTCAGTTATCTATTGGTATGCAGCAAACCACTCTAAAACAGTGGTTAAAACAACAGTTTCTTATTTTTCATGGTTCTGTGGTTGGGTGTTTCTGCTGCTGCTCACTCACTGATGGGGGTTTTGTACACTGCTGCATTCAGCCGAGAGCTCAGCTGAGGCTGGAACATGGAAGATGGCCACTCATTCTCCAGGGCCGCCCTCCACATGGCCTCTCCTCATTCAGTAATCTAAGCCCAAAGTTCTTAACATGGCAGCTAAAGCCCAAGCATTACAAGAGGCGAGCCCCAAAGTGTGAATATCTGTGTCAAGCTGGCTAATGATCTTGGCCAAAGCAAGTTTTGGGGCCAAGTTCAGAGTCAACATGGGGGAGCCTGAGGATCTGGAGGCATGTTTCATTGGGGACCACCAGAGTGATAGTCTACCATCACTACTTCCACCCAACCGAGTTCTAATTAACAGAGATCTTACCTCCATTTCTCATATGCATCATGGATCATTCCATTCTTTACTTATGTGCTTTGTGCATACTCATATGTCACACTCCACTTTTTCTAAGTTTATTTATTTATTTTGAGAGAGAGATTGTGTGAACAGGGGAGGAGCAGAGAAAGAAGGAGAGAGAGAATGAATCCCAAGCAGGCTCTGCACTGTCCATGCAGAGTGCCATGCTGGGCTGGAACTCATGAGCCATGGCATCATGATGTGAGCCAAAATCAAGAATTAGACGCTTAACTGACTGAGCCACCCAGGTGCCCCACCACACTCCACTTTAATTATCAGTTTATATTTCAATTTTCCCTCACCAAAACCAAATGTTTGTGAATAAGGGAAGAAAAAGTGTCTTAACCCTTTCTTAATGTCAAGCATCAATCACAGTGTCTCCACATAGGAGGCATTTAATCAGCAACAGACTTAAATGAACAGACTTGAATTCTTTGGAACTTCACCCAGTGCCAAAAGTAGAGCATCTCATTTCGTATTGCACCAGAGCAAGGATTCCTGACGTAGTCTCTTTATTTTCACTAACTTCTTCCCACAATTTATCATCTCCTTCACTTATAAACATAAGCAGCAACCACAGTAGTGTGATCTACTGGTGTGAGTTTACCACCAATGGAAACCCCAAATGTTTCATATCAGATGACTTGTTGTAAATACTGTAAATACTACCATTTAAAAAAATTTTTTTAAATAATTTGAACAATCCATTTTAATAAAATTAGTTTTCTTTGTAGTCCCAGGCATTTTATTTTATCCCACTCAGAAATATTTTCTGAGGAGTACAGGCCTTCACCACACTGCCCAGGCTATCTGTCTCAAAGAAAAGGTGAAGAACCCCTGACCAGATATTTAACACCCAGACATTGGGAGACATTTAATATCCTTAGGAAGATCCTCCCTCCTCACCTCTCTAGAGCCATATCAACACTATCTTGTTTGAAAAGCAGATTCTCAAGCTCTCAGAAAGTCTGGGGGTGGGGTCCAGTACTCTGTTTCTACAAGCCTCGTAGGTAATTCTGATGCAAGCTAGAGTTTGAGAACCATTGAATGAGGGAAAACAGGAGTGAATTGACACAACTATAAAAAGGTGGCTGGAGACCATTTAATGAATCAATGAGTATAGATAAATACTGACACATATCTCCTACTTCCTCAGCAGTGGGGGAAGTACTATAGGAAAATGCTCTATATATTAATTTCAGGCATGATAAGGCAGATATATAGACATGTTAAAAAGACCTTAGTCTCTACATTTAAGATTAGTGCACTTTATGTACATTACATATCAAATTTAAAAATAACTATATAGATGTGTGTAATACATAGTTCCCGCCTTTGAAGAACTTTCCATTCACTTTAGAAGTCCATTTATTCAATCATTTATTGAGGATCAGACAGTGTGCTGAAATGTTATGGATACAACAGTGAATCATCCAGGCATGAAATCTGTCTTCATGAAGTGTGCATTCTAGTGGAGGAATCAGAAAATAGACAAGCAGTTATAGACAGTGGTAATGTCCATCATAATTATGAATAATATGTAGTACTAAATAATTACCTTAGTTTATTGATTCTAAGACAAACTTTCTTATAGCTTATTCTTTCCAAAATAAAGATGTGTCTTACATTCTGTGAGTGCCAGTTTCATTAGAAGGGTTTCTCTAATGGTATGTAACATAGTGGTTGCATTATAAAGTTGATGGCTTTGTAGATTTTGTGAAATTTGATAAATTCTAAACTATTAAGTATCACAGGGGTTCAGGGATATGGAGATTCATAAGCACTCCAAGTGTTAAAAAGGGCTTCAAGGGTAAGGTGAGACCTGAGCCAGGCTGAAAAAAGAGTAGGATTTTTAAGAGAGAAAGAACAGGAGCATCTAGAGGTGAAGCACCCAAAGGGAAGGAGAAACTGACTGAGTGGTCACAGGCCTGGGTGGGACAGAGAAGGAGGTATTAGGGAGCAAGGGAGCTGACTGGCTAATAACTTGAAATCAGATTATAAAAGGCCCAGAAAATTGAGCAAATGATGCAGTTAAAAAATAAGGAGCAATGAAAGACCTCTGAGCAGAAGAATGAAAGATTAAATCCAAAATTGGTATTTGGAATGGACTAAGCATCAGGGGATTATATATACACACACACACACACACATTCCAATTTTGGTCACCACTGTTTGAGAAGGAAGGAGACACACTGACTCAGTACACAGAGGCTATGAGTTCCTGGCACGGCCGTGGCAAATACAAGAGTATTATATACACGTGAGCGTGTGGCAGAGACCAACGAGCCAACACCCACTCACTCCCCCAGACCTAGTGAGAGAGCACACCCACTGAGTGTTATTGCTTTTCAGCTGCCAGACCCGAATGACTGTGCTAGACCACTGTTGGCACCAGAGGCAGCCACACCAGCACTGGGCTGCTGACCATCACTCCCTCCCTTCTTGGGTCTCATGAAGAGCCTCCACTGCCCAAAGATTTGTCCTCTTTTTAAAGAAGTCTCATATTCACCTGCAAATTCATCATTTAATCTTTGCCACATCTATGTGAGGTAGGTGTTACCATCCCCATTTTACAAGTAAGGAGACCAGGGATCAGAGGTGAAGCGATTTGCCCAATGTCACAGAGTTAGTAAGTAGCTGAGTTGAGATTCAAACCCTCTTCTGTCTCCTCTCAGAGTCTGCACTTTGAACCTATAATTTCTATGAGTCTCAGCCCTAATCAAACTGCCAGATCAATGGTTTTGGATACCTCCCCCTGCCCCCGCCCCAGTTAGAGAGTCCAAAATTAGCACTAAGATAGCCTGAGTTTGGAGTGCACCCACATGTCCACCAAATTAGGCTTGTCCCTACCCCTTTATTAGAGACATGCTTGCCTTTCTCTAAGACTGGAACTTACCTTAACTCTTTGCTTAGAACTTTAGTTACTCTGCCACACAGAAAGCCCACCCTGAATCCCTGACTCCTTCACCTTCATCTGCCTGTCTTTTCCTCCCAGTTGTGGTCCTGATCCAAACTAGATAAATTTTGTACCCCCAACCTTGTTGGCCTTCCTGATTCTGAGCAACACCCCTGTCTGAAAATTGCTGCTGCTATGCCCCAATCCCTGAGACCCAATTTGCCAGTTAGGTCAGTGAGCGTCTACGGCTCCAATCTAAAAACTAGAGCTAGGCTCAGATTAAGGTACAGCTGGACCATAGCTTAAGATGTAGAGGTAAGAAGGAATCTGAGTAGAGAAACTAGGAAGGAAGGCAAAGAGCAGAACCAACACTTGGGCCCCAAAGCATTAAGCCAGAAGAACCAGGCAGAAAGAGGGAACCAGCCACGAGGGTGGAAGGCTGTAATTGGAGCCAATATTAAGGAGCAAGTGGGTGGAGAAGACAGGACCGAGATGAAAGCAGCACTGACTTCCCAGGCATTTGAATGTGGGGCAGGTCTTCTTACAGGATCTGTAAGAGATTGGGCAAGGTCACTAAGCTGGTCCAGACCTGGAACTGACTTCCTTCTGGCTCTAAGCCCTCAAGAACTATCAAGGATTGCTGGCTCCTCTGATCACCATCCAGACCAACCCAGCATCCTCCCTCACTCCACCCACATTCATTCACTTATCCAATTACCAAACATTTAAGCCACCACTAGGAGATAAAACTCCATGCAGGAGGAAATGTTGTCTATCTTCTTCATCACTTTTTCAAGTTTGTTTATTTATTTTGAAAAAAAGAGAGTGTGCACGTACTTGTGCATGTGCGCATGCCCTGAGCATAAGTGGGAGAGGGACAGAGAAAGAAAGAGAGAGAATCCTGAGGGGGCTACAACCCCAGTGAGGAGCCTATTCAGAGCTCAATCTCACGACTGTGAGATCACAACCTGAGCAGAAATCAAGAGGCAGATGCCTAACAACTAAGCCACCAGGCACCCCTCTTCTTCAGCATTTTAAGGCCTAAAATCCAGAACAATTTTTGGTACATGGTAAGCATTAGATATATGTTAGTTGAATAATTGAATAACCGATGAATGATCAGAAAATATTTAGTGTCCTAGAGTATATACTCCAAGTAGTGGCAGTAACTTAAATAGAGTGCCAAGCACATGTTGTTGGCTGGTATTCACCAAAGAATATAGGCTATAAGCTGTCAGCATGTACAGTTTTTAATCAGACTTATCCTATAATAAGTTCATTTAACATTTTCTATGACAAGAAATAGCACATAGATTTGAGAGAAAGCAAAAATACACAAATCAGGTTTTAGAACCTTAAAAATTTATTTTTTTTATTAAATTCCCAAACTAATCTTTGGTCAATATTATCCATGCTACTATTTGTCAGTGGTTTAAAAAGAATTTGCAACAAAGAATGCCTGAAGATGGCCAAACACAGTCAACATTATAGGTAAAAAATGATGGCATTTGATCACAAAATTTCCTTTGGAGTCCCCAAAGGAAAATATTGATGCAAAGCTTTGAAATTTTACTTTGGATTACTTCTTAGGGCACTAGATCAAATAACACTCAAAAGTTTTCAAGATGCAGGCAAACTCTCCATGCTGACAACAGGATGCTGTGGTTAGTCAGGCTGAAGCTCTGTCTGCCATCTGCATGCACAGAGCAAACAAAAGAGGACTCTGGGACTTGGACAGAAACCATGGCAAACCCTGAGGGGGACCTGAGCTTTGAATTAAAGGAAACCGCAAGCTACCACACCACACCACTGACCGTGAATATGGTTACATTTTGTATGACGGGGGCAAGGGCAGAAGGAATTTGGGTGGCTAACAGAAATGCTGCTGAGGCGTGGTTAGAGTTGTCTTACAGTGTCAGGGGAAGAGGACCCAGCTACATAGTCAGAAGGTCAGAAGGTCCATGACAAACTTGGGCTTCATCAGGCAGGAATTGCCATCTGCTGGGTGGGAAGAAACACTTAAACAAGTAACAGATGTCACATAAATAGGGCCTACAGAAGATTGCCTAAAATCTGGCTTATGATCATCAAAAGTATCAGTCTGAGCCTAGGGAATGGTTTACAAAATTCTGGTAAAGATCTTTCACCTAAAGTCATAGCGTCTTGGGGTAGAATGGATTACATTGAGTAACAGCGAAAACATTGCTTCGGTCAGTGAAAACTGGCAATGACACATTTCAATTCCTAATTCTTGCTAAATTCTGCCACTCTAAGTAAGATGAAACAGTTGAAGCCACAGCAAATATTTCCCCTGCCCCTTGCCCTGGGTAATTAAACGGGAGTAAATGAGCCAATAGGAAGTAAGCTCCTTGCTTAACATTGACCCTAAGAAGGGCAGGTGGGAAGGGAGTGGGAAGATCTAGGAGAAGTCAAAGCCATGACCACAGGCTAGGGCTTCTGTGGTCTATGTAACATTCACTTTCTGCAGGAACTGCCCAGACTCTATCCCACTCTTTCTGCTCTTCCCAGAGCCTCAGCAGAGCCTGGCAGAGCAGGGACAGGGTTCGGGATGAGTTAAATCACGAGCTCTACTAGCTGCCACATCCATCCCTAAGGAAAGGATGCTTGGCCCACTAGGAATACTGCCCAGGGCTTAAAGGTCTGAGAATGAAATCTGCATAAATTAGTGCCACTTCCTTCTTTCTTCACTGTACCTATTATGTAGCTTATTTACTTTAGGAAGTGCCTGATGCCTGGTGTAAAACTTCAAAGAACCATGAGGGGTAAGTTATAGAGGAAAGGAAACATTCTAGTTCCTAGGAGCTGTTTTGCAACACCAAGTGATGCTTTGTGTTTCCAGGCAACTGGACTATCTGTAGCAGAATCCCAACTAGGAGATGAGCAAGTGAGAAGGGACTGGAAAGAGCTGGAGACAGGATCACTAGCCAAGCTGGCAGAAGTTTGAGCAGGGCTCAGCCTAAGTAAGCCAAATGCCAGAAACTAAAGTGTTAGGCAAGGAAATCGAAGCAGAAGCCCAACTGTATGGATTCTGGCAACACAAGATTAAGGAAGAGATGCTTGAAATATCCCAGAAAGCACAATGGCTCAGAGCCAGAGACATGAGCTAGAATCGGACTGTCATTTCCCACTAGCACAACTTTGACAAGCTTAATTTCTCTAAGGCTCAGTTTCCTCATGTAGAAGATAGGAATAATACTAATCCCAAAGGGATGTTGTGATAATTAAGCTTTATAAAGTATATAGGACATAAACATATAAGCTTTTAAATTATTAGTCTGTCAGCTCCTTGAAAGCAAAGAAGGGACCTTACCAGTGCAGCATGACCATGAAGACATAGAAAATGTTTAATAAATGTTTGCTAATAAATAGGGGAAAAATTGCATTCCAGGACCTATCTCCAGGTGAAGTTGAAGTTGATAGTCTACACATTCTCATGTTACTACACAAAGTGAAATTCATGAACCATCGACATGACTTGGGAACTTTCTTAGAAATGCAGGATCCCACCCCACCCCAGACCCAAATGTCAGAATATCACCTGATCCTCAGGTAATCTCTCTGCACGTTAAACTTTAAGAAGCACTGCTCAGTCACAATTGACTGAATGAGGAGGCCTGAGTCTCCTGGTAAATGGCTTCTGGTGGCTCCAGCTGAGAGGTGCTGGGGAGGGTAGGAGCTCTCAGGGAGTATCCAAACTGATTCCTTAAATTATGACCACGAACTCTCAGGGTTTGAGCAGATGGCCAAGCTGCTGTGCATCAGAGGATCTGGGACCCCAATCTGGCCAGGCAGGGATAGCATACAGATTCCATGGATGTGTGAGCAAAGGTTGAGTTTCAGAGCCTCAGCCTGGACCCAAGGGCAATGTTTAGAGGTCAAGGAGGCAAGAAGCCAAGTCCAGGGGACTCAGGTGAATGAGAAGCTAAAACACGTTATGCTGGTCTAGAGCACCAGAGTCTAGAGAATAAGAGTCTGGAAGCAGACGATCCAACCAATAGTTATGGTGCCACTTATGAGTAAGACAGAGAGTGAGTTCTCATTTTGGGAGAGGTCGGTCTTCAATCTCAGGCTCACATTCTTTCACATGTAGGTGGATGTGTCTTTACAGCTGTGTGGGTGTAGTCAGAGGGGAACTCAGCATTACAACCCACTTGTTCCTTAAGAAGACAGATAAAAGGCTTGCTAGATGGTTCTTCTGTCCTGCTGACATAAAGCGACATCAGTCAAGGTGGGAACATGGATATTTAAGGGACTGTTTTTGCAAGTTCCGTAGGAAAAATAAATGAATAGGAAGTTCCAGAACCTTTTGCCCACACCAAAATCCTATATGTTTTCAGCAAGGAATGGGCCACTCCTCTGGAGACAATATGCCGATACCACTAGGAACCTGGATAGCATTCTCTCAAGGGGTGCAGCAAAGGTGCCAGAGCTAGAGGGTACCTGGTAGTTTTCAATCATTTTTAAATCATGGAACTCTATTTCCTAACATGGTTGGACTCTCAACATTTGAAATGGGTATTACTAAAGCTGCTCTTACTGAAGCAGAAACTCGAGCCCAGAGTCATTCCCTTCCACCCCCTACACTCCAAGGCCCTCTGAGACTCCTAGGTAGACCCACCCTTTTTTCCAAAGGGCAGTCTGAGAAGCATTTCTCTCTACACCAGTCCTGCTGATGAATGAGGAAGATGAGGCCCATTTGGACAAGATCTTCCTTGACTTGCCACTGGCTCATCTCACTACCCATGTGACTCCCTATTTGGCCACTGTGGACTTTCTTTAGTCCTCAGAACATGCCATGTTCTCTCTTCTGGGCCTTTCTACATGCTATTCTTTCTGCTTGAAACACTCTGCTCCTCTCCATGCCTCCTTGTTTTCCCACCCAACTCCTGCCTGCCAGACTCCTCAGTAACCTGTGGATCCCAGAAAACGCCTGTTTGCTCTGTTCACTGTGCCCAGCACTGTGTCTGATCAGCACTAAGTGCCATAGGTCTCTTGTGTGAATAAGTGAATGAGCATCCTTGCAGGAGCCTTGCCCCATGGCAGCTCAAAAGCGCAGAAATGCTGACCACCCCTCCACCCAAATATGGGGTGGTTGTGAGCAAATCTTTGTCCAGTCCGTACTGATTCCTTCTCAGGGAGTTCTGACTGGTATACAACAATGTGTGATGTGAAGATCCAAGTAATGGGGAAAATGGGAAGGACATGCAATGTGAGATACCCTTAGAAGATGTTGGTAGGTCCATGTGATAGCAGCCTTCAAACTGGCCATACAGAGTTATTGGCAGATATCTGTTTCTTATAATGACAGTTTTTAGAGATCATCCTGACCTGCTATGCTGAGGGTCTAGAAAATAATAAGTCTTAAATCTGACTACCATCTAACCCCAGTAACCATATTTGACATTACTAGTAGATAATCTTCCAAATGTTCCACAAGAAATAATTGAAGACTTCACCAATGACAAAATACAGGCATAAAACATGCTACCTGGCATATCTCAGGCATTTCTGTGGTGGATGAATGAATCTCTCCTGGAACACCCATCTGATGAAAAAAAAAAAAAGAGCCAAATAAGTCTGAAGTGATGTTACACTAAAATTTTTCTGAATACACAAGGAGCTACAAATGCTAGGTCAACATATTCCAAAATTGGATCACCCAATTTTGAGCCATGCCTATGTGGGCAGTAAACTGTTAAGAAAAACTAATTCTCTTTTTAGATAATATTACCCCAAACATTATTTTTACAGGCTTTGTAGAGTGAGTCAACAGGTTAAGTCGAGTCTCTGTTTAAGCTTCATTTTATTTAAAGTGACACTTCCTGGTAAACAGGTTTTAATTAAAAAGGAAAATTACATTTGTATCCTTGGAAGATAAAGAAGAAACTATAGACTATTTCACTATCTGCATTATCTGTTTCTATGTATCTTTGGCACCAATTACAAAGGAAAACTACCGGGAAGGATACTTTCTTCCACAAAAATCCCTTCCAATTAGACAGAAGTTAGCAACTTTTAAAGTATATTCACATACATGATTTCATTTGATCCTGTCAATGGCCCTGAATGGCAGATATAACAAGAATTAGAGTTAATTTCATGTTATAAACAAGGATGCCATGGGTGCTAAATGACTTGCTCCTGGTCACCCTGATGTTAAGGAATCAGCCAGGCTTTGAACCCAAGGTTTGTGATCACAGCTCTATCTCAGAGCTATCATCATCAGGTAAGCTATGGCTAAGTCTGCCTGATGTCTTAGACCATATTAGAGAGGGCCCATGAAGGGTCTTCCAGTTGCTGTGGTTCTCAAACTAAACCTCTTAGAACCCCAAGGGTCCACAATGATGCTTAGGAAGCCGCCAGAGGGAATGTGAGAAGACGAGATACTGGGCTAATATCCCCAATCAAGGATCTCTGTTTTCATGTCTCACATACTGATGTTTCAAGTAAAATTTCTTTGGAAGAAAATAACTGCTTAGAAAAAAATTTTTGAAACCCGAGTATACTAGTCCAAACTTCTCATTTTACATATTGGAAAAGACCAATAAAGATCACATAATATGTCCATTTTCACCCTCAGCTTAGATTGGAAACCAGATAGTTCTCTCCACACTCAGGCTCCTGGGATCCTGTGACTAGGATAAAGTTAAGTCTCTGAGTACAGTGTTTTGTCTGAAGTTTCCCACCCTGAGTGTGTATCAGGATCACCTACAGAGTTTGTCACAGGTTTCTGGGTCCCATGTCCAAAGGTTCTGATTCAACCAGGATTGTGGGGCCTGGGAATTTGCATTCTTAACAGATTCCCAGATGACGCTAATGCTATTGGACGACCCATCTACAGAATACAAAACAACTGAAAAGTCTATTGAATTGACCAGCTAATTGTGCATTTCCTCAATTTTATTTCACTCTGGGAAAGTGATAAAGGGAAATTTCTCCTTCAGAATTTATAACCCATTGCTTAACCATGCCACTATACATTCCTCAACACCTAGTCTTGATATTCTATCACATCAAAATCCCAAATCCACTATGTAGCAGATAACGTTGAAATCCCAGCTCATACTCCCCCATCTGACCTCTGAGTTTATTGGCACCTACAGTGGGCAGTTTCCATGCACACAGTCAGCTTTCTATCTCAATGGATGGCATCTTATTGGTGTCTCTGAGGACTTTCTTTAGCCAACAAGAGCTTGCTTTGTCTACGTGTGTGTGTGTGTGTGTGTGTGTGTGTGTGTGTGTGTGTAATTAATGCCCCTATTTTCCAGGGCATCTTTCAAACAATGAAGACATGAATCTGCAGATAAATACTATAGCCTCCCTATCCTTTGGTGGGATATTTTTTTTTAAGTTTATGTATTTATTTTGAGAGGTGGGGTAGGGGGGCTGGCAGTGAGAGGGAGAGAGAGAAACCCAAGCAGGCTCCCACTGTCAGTGCAGAGCCCACCATGGGGCTCGATCTCATGAACTGTGAGATCATAACCTGAGCTCAAATCAAGAGTCTGATGCTTAACCACCTGAGCCACCCAGGTGCCCTTTGGTGCGGTAATTCTGAAGCTTGTTCAAATGACTCCTCAGAGGGTCCCCAGTGAGATTGTGCCCCAGTTTCACAGCAGTAATTCACTTACTCATCACCCTTTGTTGGCATTTCTCTCTTTCCTGTCCACTTTTCCCACATCCTCACTTGTACTTCCTCAGATCACTTCCTATATAAACTACCTGCATCCCATGTTCTTGTCCCAGGGCCTGCTTTGGGGAAGGCACAAACCAAAACACTCTATCTCATAGTTGTTCACCAAATTCACAGAAGCATCACCTCCCAGCTGACCCACATCTGCTTTTGCTCACCTTTCAGATTTCTGTCCTGGGGTTTTATCCACAGGCCTTCCAATAACACCATTAACACAAAGTTAGGGTGTACTGGATGGGTGTTAATAAATAAGTGATACAACAACTGTTGCTGCCTTAACAGCAGCAGAAATAGAGACTGTTGAATGTGCAAATATGATTCATTGACTGTATACTTAAATAGTCACTCTTCAAAAAAAGGCCCAAGTTTGTCAGTCATATCTGTGAAGGATGCCAGCTTAAAAAAAACTGGCATTGATGTACCTGGATGGCTCAATCAGTTAAGTATCCAACTTTGGGCTAGGTCATGATCTTGCTGTTTCCGAGTTTGAGACCCACATCAGGCTCTGTGCTGACAGTTCAGAACCTGGAGCCTGTTTCAGATTCTGTGTGTGTGTGTCTCTCTGCCCCACCCCCACGCACACTCTGTCTCTCAAAAATAAATACACATAAAAATTTTTTAATTGGCAATTATGCATATTTTTCAAGGCATCGCTATAAATATAAATATTTTTAAAACTGTCAATTCTGAAATGGAGGTAAGTTTTCTTTTGTACTGTTAAAGAAGGATTAACTTTCAGCAAATATTTACATTTGAGGAGTGGAGTTTCAGCAGTGAGGGCACTGACATTTGTCAAACTGTAGTGCAAATTTCAATGTAAAAAAAAAAAATCTATGTGAGAAGCAATTAAATTGCCCTCAAATTGAAGCCAAATAATAGATACAGACCCTTTGGTTAAAAAAAAAAAAAAACTAAATGAATCAAACTTCATCCTAAATAATAGAGCTATTCATGTATTTTATTCCACTTGTTATTGATGGCTTAATTTTTTTCTTTATTTAAAGAATAGTCTTACTGTGGGATAACTGACATATAATGAACTGTGAACTGTACATATTTAAAGTGTACAACTTAATAAATTTTGACATATGTATGCACCCAGGAAACCACATGCTGACTCATTTCTTAAAGCAACATTATCAAGTTTTAAGTCTATATTATTTTAAAATCCAGTTTCTGGAATAATCCATAAATTATCATATTGATGCAGTGTGATTCATTGTGGGCTAAAAGCTCTTTAAATTACTCCCTATTTGAAATGGCTGTATATGAGTGTGCTCAAAATAACTGGTTGACACACTTCCCAAGAACTTAGACTACTGGCAAATAATAATAAAAGCTACCACTCATTAAGGATCTATCATTGCAGGGGCCATTTTGTAGTTCTTTAAATATATCATTTGTAACCCTCACAACAATTCCATGAGGTAAATATTACTAATTATATTTTACAAGTGAGCAACTGAGACTTAGAGACATTTAAGGGATAGAACATGACAGAGCTAGGAACTAGATTTCTCCATTATACAATATTCCCCAAAGTGTTAATTTGCTTATTTCTTATTTATTTAAAGCTTATTTATTTATCTTGAGAGTGAGAGAGAGGACAAGCATGAGCAGGAAAGGGGCAGAGAGAGGGAGAGAGAGAATCCCAAGCAGACTCCAACCCAAGAGCATGGATGTGAGACTCAATCCCACGATTATAAGATCGTGACCTGAACTGAAATTTAGAGTCAGATGCTTAACTAATTGAGCCGCTCAGGTGTCCCATATTTCTTATTTATTGAACAAATATGCCCTAGATCCTAAGTTAGATATAGTTGAAGTTGAAGATATAGCAGTGAAAGTGATTGATATGAAATTTCTTTAGTGATGAAGAAATTTACTATTTCAATGAAATATAGTTACACAAATATTGATTACAATCGTTATTAATGCCTGTGGGAAAAGTACAAGGTACAAGAGCATGAAAGGGGACCTGATCTAGTTTGGAGGCAGGCAGTTGGAGGAGGCATTCATAAGGAAGTAATGTTTAAGCTAAGACCCAACAAATGAGTGGATCTATAATTTTTTAAGTAGGACAGGTGACATGATCAGATCTGCAAGACTATTTAAGGGAAAGCCACTTACACAGTAGTAGGCAGTAAAGGAGGGAAAAATATCTTCCTTGAGAATTGCAAACTGCAAGCTCAACCCTCAGGCAGGGTTGGAACCAGACTCGACATGCCTGTGTAATACAAGGAAACCTCAGCACACCTAAATATTGTTCAAAGTGGTAGTTAGTGCTCTCAGGCATTTAGGTTACTAAAAGCAACCTTTCAGGGAAAAAAACCCTTTAAACCAACTTTCAAAAATTTCACACATAATAAGATTTCCATGGACATGAACACACAATTGAAACACCATGAAACAAGCTGCCATGAGCAAGTGTTAGCCTAAACAACAAAGTATACCAGAATTAGAACTGCAAAGACTGCAGATATTATTAGAACCATCAGATTCAGAATATAAAATGAGTTTGTTTGATATATTTAAAGAAATAAGAATATCAAAAGTATAATTAAGAGACAAGATATTTTAAAACTGATCAAATAGATTTGAAAAAGAGTAACCCAGAATGCCTAAAAATTATGTGTAGATAGATAGCATTAAGCCTTTATCTCTTAAATGTGTTGCACGTATTTTCCTCCGGCCTTGTTGCTTCTGTTTTAACTGAATCTGCAGTAATACTGGTCACTCACTCCTGAATTTTTTATTCTTTGAATGTCAAATCTGTCTCTGATTTGCCGTTAAAGCTTTTGTAGTTTGTCTCTTGCTGAGAAGGGCTTTTTCTACACCAAGGTTATTTTAAGAATCTTTATTTTTTAATGTTTATTAATTCATTTTAATCTGGATTTTATACTAACACAAGAATCTTATATTGTTTTTAATAGACTTCATTTGGAAATTCCAGCACTGTTTATTAAATAGACCTTTCTTTCTCACTGATTTAAAATCCACTTTTGACACAAACTCATTTCTTGTTCTAGTCAATAAGAATTTAGTTCTCTTAAAGCTTCTGACCTCACTTACTCACTCCCCCATCCTCCCAATTTTGGTATAAATCATCAGTCACTACTTATATAATAAAAAAGCATGCAAATATTATACACTGATGAAGAAGGTAATTACTACAATTATGTTTCCTTTTTTGAACAACTTTTTGTTTTTCCAGTAGTTAACAATCAGCTTGTAATTTTGAGTTGCACAGTTTCCTATGAATCTATTCAAATGCTTGATTGGCCTTGTCAAACACCTATGGTTATTATTTTCCAGACACTAAATTTATCAAATAATCTTTCTGTTTCTTTTTTTTTCCTGGCAGTATCTCCCTCAGAACTCTCAAGTTCTCCTGTTCCATATGGGCTAATTACTTTCTAGGGCTATGGCACAGCTGTCAGCTGGAATTTCCTTTAGTGCTTTCCTATGCTGGATCCTTCAAATATCAGTATGTGGAGGTATTTTCTCTTTAGAGAAGCAGCCTCCAGTTTCCTGCCTGGGGGGACATATGACTGATGGCTATTTGGAGGAAGGGTCTTTGTGGGAGTAGATCTGAGAAAGAAGGCTGAGGGTGCCTCAGTTTATTACTTGTATTTTCCCATAATCAGCATGTTTCAGTCTCCTGCCATTAACCCAACCCCACCACACCCCTATATGCCTTGTGTCTCTGAGTCTGTCTGGGTCTGTCTGGCTCATTGTCTCCAGAGAACATACTTCTTATTACCTGTGGAGGGTAGTTTCCCTGTCTTCAAGGGATGGGGAAGAGAATCTTTAGCTTTAATACCTGCATAAAACCTTCAATCGATCTCCGCACCTCACTCACCGCCTCAAGTCCTGCATCCACTATGGGCTCTTAATAGTAGCCTACTCTGCTCTCTGTCACATTTTTCTCCTCCACTCATTTTCCACCTTTCAAAATTGTCTCACATCTCCTTTCCAATTTTACCAGTCTTTGCAGATTTACGCTCCCTCCAACTCTACCCCGCCCCATCTCTCCCTATTTAGTCATGTTTCAGTAGGAGAAGATAAAGCCAACTATGTTTAACTGGAAGTCTCTCCTTCTCATAGTGCCATATATTATGTATAGATAGCACTATGGGGTATATAAAACCCCACCCTCAATGAAACAACTGCTGATCTGCTATCTATCACAATAGATTAATTTGCATTTTCTAGAGTTTTATTTAAGTGAAATCATACACATATATTCTTATTTGTCTGGATTCATCTCTGGATAGATTTGACCTTTATTCAATTTTTTTAAACCAGCTTTAATGAGGCCTGATTCATATACAAAGTCACCACTTTTATTTATTTTTAATTTTTTAATGTTTATTTTTGAGAGAGAGAGAGAGAGATGAGCAGGGGAGGGGCAGAGAGAGAGGCAGACAAAGAATCTGAAGCAAGCTCCAGGCTCTGAGCTGTTAGCACAGAGCCCTACAGGGGCTTGAACCCACAAACTTTAAGATCATCACCTGAGCTGAAGTTGGACGCTTAACTGACTGAGCCACCCAGGCACCCCCCAAAGTCACCAATTTTAATGTAGAGTTTGAGAAGTTTTGATATGTAAATATCATCATGTAATCACCAGTAGAGTCAAGATACAGAACATGTGAAAAGGAACATTTAAATATTTGCTTAAATTTAAATATTTGCTTAAATTAGTTTCAGAGTAAGTCATACGTTGTATGCATGCAACATTCAGGCATTCAGGCATCATCCCATGGACACACAAAAATCAATGCCATTTTACCTCCGTTTGCAAGCTACACAGTTGCGAGAACTTACATTCTTGATTATTTACAGGAAACTTTTGTGATGGCTTATTACTTTTTCTTGTAGTGAATACCACTTTGGTGTCTTAGGAAATAATGTCAAAGATTAACAGAAGAGGGCTTATAAGGGAATTAGATTAAAACCCTGACTGGTTTGCATACTGTTTATACTTGGATTCATTCACTGCAGTGATTCCTCTGTCAACTCCTACTATGGGAAGTGTCACACACCTCTCAAGTTTCTGTTTAGCCATGTTGTCTCAGTGCTCCTTCCTCCCAACTTGTCTTCCATCCTCCAGTCTCTCCCCATTCCATTCCCACGTAGGTATCACTGTTCATTAATCTTTCTGAAGTCTTGCTCTTATGCTAGGAAACCGTCCACACTTCCCAGTGCTTGCAGCATAAGGTCTGAGTTCTGTAACGCTGCCTTCAACTCCATGTGCTCCACCTTGTTTGTGTTCAACCTGTGGGCACCTCAGAGCCATTTCCAGAGAGTC
>NC_043710.1:66086550-66106927 GCF_006229205.1 Suricata suricatta
CTAGGTGAATGCCAATGCTCTTCTGAATATGGATCATAGCCTTGAGGATCAGCAAGTTGGAGAGGTAAGAGATCATGAGTTTTGGGCATGATGTGCCTGTGAGACATCTAATTGATGCTGAGTAGGCAGCTGGGTGTACGGGTTTGGAGCTGGGTTAGAGATCCAGATTTAGGTCCCACCAGATATAGGTGCAAACTGCATGGAGCAAGTCCTCTCCAGCCACATGGGAAATAGGACCCAGAAGATCTCCACGTTTTCCTATTTTCTGGCATTCTCTCTAAAATAACATTTTAAAAGGAGTATGACAGAGAACTAACATCTACTGAGAACCTACTATTGGCCAAGAACTGCACTAGGTGTTTAATCATCAGAACATCCCTGAGAGGTATGCAATATTATCTCCATTTTACAGATGAGGAAATTAAGGTACAGAAAGGAGAAGTCATTTATCCAAGTTCACAGCTGGTCAGCAGCTTCAGAAAAACTCTGGACGGTCCTAGTCCAAATTTCATGGTTAAAATAAGCATCAGCAAAGCACGGTTCTGGATCCTATGACTCTTAGTCTCATAGACTTCACAATGTACAATTCGCAGAGTCAGGTGCATTCACTAGTAGAGTCCAGCATCCAAAGATTATTCTCTCTGCAGCCCTCTGTTCACCTACTCATCCCTCATCTGGACAGTTCTCTTTCCAAGTGGTCCCCCTGCTGGTGACCCTATTGTGGTATAGCCCCAACTGAAGTCTCAATTTCTGTCTCTGTAGATTTGCTTTCTCTGGACATATCATTGAAATGGAAGCATATAATGTGGTCTTTTGCAGTGGTGTTCTCAGCCAGGGTGCTGAATAAAAGGTAGAATATTTAGTATTTCCTCAATACCATATTTAATGTAGGGAGTAACCCAAAAATCTCATTACTTCTTTTTATTCAAAAATATAGCATACCATCTTGGATTTGCTAATACAGATACCCAGTCGTGCAAATGTCTTAATTATTTTTACTTCTACAAACATTTTTTTATAGATCTGCATTAAACTTTTACATTTATTTGGAAAGATTGACACTGACATTATTATTCAATGTTACATATTTTCTATTTCCGGTACATAGTATGTCCTTTCCGATCCAGTCTGTTAAGTCAAAAGTTTTGAGGACTTTAAGAAAATTATTATTTAGGTTTTGAACATATACTGTCTATATTAAACTCTTTTTCTGGTGATATTTTTATATGGCACATTTACCCATAGTCTATTCTCTTTTTTTTTATGTTTATTTATTTATTTTGAGAGAGAGTGTGAGAGAGTCACAGAGATAGGGGCAGAGAGAGAGAGAGAGAGAGAGGGAGAGAGAGAATCCCAATCAGGCTCCATAATGTCAGTGGAGAAGCCACAAACCATGAGGTCATAATGTCAGCCAAAATGAAAAAAGTCAGACACTTAACTGAGCCACCCTGGTGCCCCCACAGTCTATTCTAGATCATTGTTTCTAACAGACAGGAAAATTATTGAACTTTGTATAAAATTTTTGGAAAATAGCCCTGAGGTTCTTCACAAGATTAAAAATAGAACTACCACATGATCTAGCAATCCCATTTTGGAGTATTTACCCAAGAGAACTGAAATCAGGATCTCAAAGAGGTATCTACACTCCCATGTTCACTGCAACATCATTCATAATAACCAAAATATTGAAACAAACCAAATGCTCCTTGATAGATAAATAAAGAACATATGGTATATTCATACAATGGAATATTACTTAGCTTTAGAAAAAGAAGAAAATTCTGCCATTTGCAACAATAGGCTGGAGAACACTATGCTAAATGAAGTAAGCCAGAAGGATAAATACTGCATGATTCCACTTACATGAGGGATCTAAAATAGTCCAACTCATAGAAAAAGAGAGTGGACGGGTGGTTGCCAGGGGCTTTGGGAAGGGAAAATGGGGAGCTGCTGTTCAATAGCTATAAAGTTTCAGTTATGCCAGATGCATAAATTAGAGAGATCAGCTATTAAGTACAGTGCCCACAGTTAACAACAATACACACTTAAAATTTTGTGAGAGAGTAGATCTTATGTTGTGTTCTTACCACAGTAAAAAAAAAAAAATCAACTGAAAACTGTACAAACAGTTTTAAAAAATGGAAGTCAGAATCCATACTACCTCATTCTCCAGATGTGAGGTAGTGTTGCTCCCTATGTTTTAATTCTTTTAATATGTTTGTTGGAGGCAGAGTTTCATAGACTACTTCCTGGTGTGGGGGTGGCCATCTCACCTGAGTCATAGAAGGCTCCAGAGATTGGGCAAGCTGATAACTTGAGGCAGAGAGATGAGATCATTCTTTTTGCCAATCATTGCAATGATGCAAAAGGCAGAGGTGGTGTCTTGGACCAGAAACTAGACCTAAGTGAGAGGCCCTCAGGCAGAAGAAAGTATGACCAGTGGAGTTCATCCTGGATCCTATCCCCATCTTGACCTCTCCCAACCCCTCCACACTGTAGCCAGAGTGAACTTCTGTCATGAAAGATAGTTCAGAGGACCTGTCACAATTTGTCTCTGCTTGCTTCTCTCTAGCATCCTGGGTAGTCCCTCTCCTCTCTCTGGGACCCTGTTCTCTAAGCATTAGTAAATTTCTTTCAGCTCTACAAAAAACTCATCATTTTCATCTTTACTTCTAGACCTTTGTCCATCCCTCTGTTCCAGACCCCTTCATTCACATCCAACCCTTCAAACTGACTAATGCCTGCTCATTGTCACGTCTCAGTCCTCACTCCCCCTAGACTGGAAGCTTCTTCAGGCAAAGATAGAATCTGCCCAACATCTGACCTCATGGGATACTCCAACTTAGAACTTCCCAATCAACTTGATTCCAAACTCCTGATCCATAGACACTGTGAGGTAACAAATGATTGCTATTGTCCTGAACCATTAAGTTTTGGAGTAATTTGTTATATAGTAATGGATAACTAACATACTACCAAAACTTAGTGGCTTTAAACAATCATATCCCAGATTCTGCAGGATAGCAACTGTTGACCAAGTCTTGCTCCTTGGGGCATCAACTATGGCACAACGCAGCACTACTCAGCTGAAAGATGGGCTGGTTGGGGGGATCTAAGGTAGCTTCACTCATAAGTTGGGCACTTTTGGGGCTAGAAGGTAGTCTCAGAACAGATTACCACAGAGTCTACACTTGGCCTCGCCAGAATGACTGTCTCACAGTAGATGGGCTTTACACGGCAGCTGGCTTCCCTCAGAACAAGTATGCCAAAAGAACCCAGCAGAAGCTGCACATCTATTTGTGACCTAGTCCTGGAAATAACAGTCATTTCTGCTACACTGTCTTGGTTGAGGCAGTCATAAGACCACCTAGACTCAAGAAGTGACCTCTTGATCAGAGGAATATCAAAGAATTTATAGCTGTCCTTTTAAAAATCAACTAATTATTAAGGTATAATTTATATGCAACAAGACGCACCCATTTAAATTGCAATTTGGCAAGTTTTCACATATGGCTATACCCTGTAACTACCATCACCATCAAGCGATAGAACATGTCCTTCATCCCAAAGTTCCCTCCTGCCTCCTTGCAGTCAATCCCTTCACTTGTCCCTCTTAGTGCTAGGCAGCCACTCATCTGCTTTTGGGCTCTTCTAGAATTGTGTGTGATACCGTATATGGTTTTTTACACTTGGCTTTATCACTTAGCTAAATTCTTTTGAGACCCATTATGTTTGTTGCATGAATCAATAGTTCATTTATTTTTTATTGCTAAGTAGTTTCTTGTATGGCTATAAATGTTTTGTTTTAGCAGTTACCTCTGAGTTGTTTCCTGATTTAGATTATTATGATAAAGCTGCTATGAACATTCATTTTCATTTCTCTTGAATAAATATCTAGGAGTCGGGTTGCTAGGTCATGCGAGAGATCTATGTTTTAACTTTATAAGAGACCACCCAGGGACACCTGGGTGGCTCAGTTGGTTAAGCATTCGGCTTCAGGTCAGGTCATGATCTCACGGTTCATGGGTTCATGGGTTCAAGCCCTGTGTCAGGCTCTGTGCTGACAGCTAGCTCAGAGCCTGGAGCCTGCTTCAGATTCTGTATCTCCCTCTCTCTCTGACCCTCCCTGCTCACACTGTCTCTCTCTGTCTCTCAAAAATAAATAAAAAACATTAAAAAATTTTTTTAATTAAAAAAATAAAAATTCTCTCTCATATTAAAAATAATAATAATAATAAAAATAAAAGACTCCCAATTGCCTTCCAAAATGGTTGTGCCATCTTCCTTTTCCAGCAAGAATATATCAAGGTTCTAGCTAACACACAGGATTGTCAGTCTTTTTAAGTTTAGCGATTCTAATGGGTGTGTAGCCTATGTCACTGGGTCTTAATTTGCATTTCCCAGATGACTAATGATGTTGAGCATATTTTCATGTACTAAATTGGCCACTTATAATATCTTCTTTTGTGAAGTGTCTGTTCAAATCTTTTGGCATTGGAACTGGTTGTTTTATTTTCTCACTATTGGGCTTTACAAGTTGTTTATTAGTTACAGATACAAGCCTTTTGTCAGGTCTATGTATTGAAATATTTTCTTCCTCAGGGCACCTGGGTGGCTCAGTTGGCTGGGCATCCAACTGGTTCAGGTCATGATCTCGTGGTTCATGAGTTTAAGCCCCGCGTCGGGCTCTGTGCTGACAGCTCAGAGCCTGGCGCCTGCTTCCGATTTTGTGTCTCCCTCTCTCTCTGCTCCTACCCCACTTACACTCCTCTCTCTCTCAAAAGTAAACATTAAAAAAATGTTTTTAAAGAAATATTTTCCTCCAGATGTGGCTTGCCTTTTCATCTTCTACAAACTGACTAAAGAGCAGGAGTTTTTAATTTTGATGTAGTCTAAATTATTATTTTTTAATTTATACTCTTGGTGTCCTATAAAAAAGAAATCTTTGCCAACCCAAGATCACAAAGATTTTCTCTGGTGTTTTACTCAAGATGTTTTATAGATTTAGCTTTTATGTTTAGATCTATGATTCACTTTGAGTTAATTTTTTTTTAGTGTTTTAGTTATTTTTGAGAGAGAGAAAGAGACAGCGTGAACAGGGGAGGGTCAGAGAGAGAGGGAGACACAGACTCTGAAGCAGGCTCCAGGCTCTGAGCTGTCAGCAGAGCCAGATGCAGGTTCAAACTCATTGGATCATGGGATCATGACCTGAGCTGAAGTCAGACACTTAACTGATTGAACCACCCAGGCACCCTTAAAACCATTTTCAAAGCGGTTGTACCCTATTTTTATTACTGCGATCCATGTATGAGAATTCTATATGTTTCTTTTGAGAGACAGAGAGAGGCAGTGCAAGCAGGGGAGGGTCAGAGAGAGAGGGAGATACAGAATCTGAAACAGGCTCTAGGCTCTGAGCTAGCTGTCAGCACAGAGCCTGCCTCAGGGCTTGAATCTACGAACCACAAGATCATAAGATCATGATCTGAGCTGAAGCAGTAGGCTCAACCAACTGAGCCACCCAGGCGCCCCTGAGTTAAGTTTTTTAAAGAAGTATAGTCAGGTTGAGGCTCTTTTTTTTCCAGACATATGTAATAGTTACAGTAGCCTTTGTTGAAAATACTATCCTTGCCTCATTTATTTACCTTGCCCCTCTGTTTGAAACAACTACCTATATGTGTGTGTATGTATATATATAAAATATATAGTCAAATATATGTAAATGGTTTTTTTTTTCTGTGTATCCAGTTCTGGATATTTTTGTCAATTCTATTGATTTATATGTTTACCTGTGTAGTCATATTTTAAAACTGCCAAAAGCATGTCAGTTCACTGTAGCCGAACTGGTCTCATGACATCATACACCAAAGCCCTTAGGCGCCGTCCATAGACCTGGCTGGGGCTCCTGGGAGACAGCACGCTGGCTCCAGCTTACCATCCTGGGCTCCTCTCCCTCAGAGAGAACAGAGCTCATACAAGTAATTTCAAAAATTAGTAAGGAGGAGGAGATATGTGGGGAAAAAAAAGAGATGTGATCTCTCTCTGCCAGAGTTCTGGTCATTCAAGTTAAACTCGGTTTGAAGAACTGAACAGATGAGGAGAGATTGCAGAACTATGTCTGTCTCTGGCCTCAAAGAAAAAGTTGTGACCCATATAATTTAGGTGGGAAACAATCCCATTTTACAGTATTGGAACATACCAGTGGATGACGGATCACAACACGATCCCCTCCATGGATCTGTCACAGTGTCTACGTAAAGGTAACGTAAACTTTTCCTCTCAAGAGAATATTTTACTTCGTGACTTTTTTTAAAACTTTATTCATTATTGAGAGAGACAGAGACAGAATGAGCAGGGGAGGGGCAGAGAGAGACTGAGAGAGGGAGAGAGAGGATCCCAAACAGCCTCCACACCATTACCACAGAGCCTGATGTGGGGCTTGAACTCGTGAAACCGTGAGATCATGACCTGAGCAGAAACCAAGAGTTGGAGGCTTAACTGACTGAGCCACCCAGGCACCTTGACTTGTTTTGTTTTGTTTTGTTTTTTGGCAAAACACCTATTTAATTATTTCATATTTGTCAGGAACAAAGTTTTTGAATAAGAAGTTATCAGGGTTTTTCTATTTCTGAAAAGTAACTTTGTTGTCAGTGAACTTTTTTATTTTATTTTTTTTAAATGTTTATTTAATTTTGAGACAGACAGAGCACAAACTGGGGACGAGCAGAGAGAGGGAGACACAGAATCAGAAGCAGGTTCCAGCCTCTGAGCTGTCAGCACAGAGCCTGATGAGGTGCTTGAACCCACACACCGTGAGATCAGGACCTGAGCTGAAGTCGGATGCCCAACCGACTGAGCAACCCAGGTGCCACAGTCAGTGAATATTTTGATTTACTAGAAGTTTTAACTGGTTTACAAAGCCAGTATGTTAATCACTAGCTCAGGTCTCTAAAAATTATTGTGAGATTTATTATTAATACATTTAGTTGATTCCTTTAGGGTCTGTTTGCAGAGGTAGTAATCCTCAGTGAAAATGGGTAAAAATTTTGGTAAAGTATAAAATGTTTAGCAACTCTGCATACCAAACAGGTTGTTTGGCATTTTGCCAAATCAGACAACATCTGACTTTTTCTAGCACAGAAACTCTCTTACCTGTATTTCTACATCACTCAACATGACAAAGCTAACAGAAAACCAAAGTCAAATGAGAAAACTTGGCAAATGATTATCTGGCTTCACTGTTTGACTACCAACTGGCAAATACCATAAGAAAAACTGCCCAGGAGATAAATAATAGGGTAAAAGCATATTTTTTAACCCTGTGCTTGGAAAAAGCAGGTCTAAGATTTATAGGAAATAATTTGGGAATGAGTTCAAAGTGCTGAATAATCACAAAAGTGTTTTTCTATTTAACAAAAAGAATCCCCACACTTCAAAAATTTTGGTGGTGGCTTTTTGTTTCTCCTGCAACTGCAGTCTATTGAATATTTTTACCCCATAATCCCACCTGTTGGTACTCTAGGAAAGACCAAGCACTTTTAAACCTTTATCAGATGTGTAGATCACAGCAACCTGTTGGCATTTAACAAATACACAACAATGATGGAAAAAAGGAAGGTTCAAATGAAGTAGAATACATAAATTATCTCAAACTGGTCATTTTTTAGATAACTTTTTACTGATAAGAAAAACTCCCTCAGCCAAAAGCTAATATGTGTATTAACTGCTTCAATTCCCTTCTTTTAAGAAGTTTTGAATTTGTTATTAAGTGTAACACAGCAGTACTTAGAAAACACATAATAATCTAGTTTCTAAAAATCAAATTCCAGAATGCCAAACAGGTGACTAATTAAGAGTGGAGGTTCGAGGGAGCACCTCACTTCTGCCTTCCCAGGATAGAGGGATAAATAACTGACTCAGAGGTTAGTCGCTGAAGCAGGTGCTGCCAGGACATTAGGAAGTGTTGATTTGAGGCAGAGGATGAAGAAAAATGCAGAAGAGGAGAGGGGAACCTTAAAGGATGTAGGTGTGGGGTAATAGTTTTCTCTCGAATGAGGACAGAGCTGAAAAAGTATCGAGAGGGGGAAAGATGGAATCTGCGTTGGTTTTCTTGAGGTTTAAGAGCAAAAGAAGTAAAGCGAGAAGCAAAAGAGGTAGGATCCAGTATCTTTCAGAGCTGGACTTTATCACACAAGTACTTAATCCAGGGGGGGGCTGCAATTCTGTCTGAAGCCAAACCCAAAGGAACTCTTACACAAAACAAGAGCAAAGAGAAGAAAAAGCCTTAGTGGTTTAAGGGCAGAACCCCTCCACGCGCACACACTCCTTGCCGCAACCCGCGAGTTGCTGGGAAACCCAGAGCGGTCTCTGTGCCTCAGTTTACAGCGAAAGAAACACACAGACCAAGTGACTTGCTCATGGTCACAGCGCAGAGCAGGATGTCACGTCTCCACACAACTCACCACTTACCGGTTTGCCACTCCAAGGAGGCAAGGAGGGAGTTGTGTGTTTCGTGGAATCAACAGGGGGAGTCGTGGCGGTCAAAATCACGCGCGGACAAGGCGGAAGAGTGCGATCTCCGCAGCGAAGGCGGCCGTGCGCGCCCTTCGCCTGCATTCTTCCCCGTGCGGCCACCAGGTGGCGCGCCCGGCCCGCGGGTCGCGCGGCGGGGCTTTGTGGCGGGAGGGGGAAGGCCTCGTGAGCGCATCACCTAGGAAACTGAGGGCCAGGCTACTGCAGGGGTGTGGGTGGGCCTGGTCCGCGAGCGGGACGCTAGTGCTACCTGCGGGTCCACCGCAATGCATCCGCGCCTGAAAGCCGTCGAGGGGAGGTAGGGAGACTGACTGGACTCCCCTCTGGGCCCCTGACTCCTTCCAGTCTGGCACTTAAGACTTTACCTCTCGGTCCCACCCCCACCAGCCCTGGGGCTTGCTCTGTGCCCAGGTGGGCCTGGGTCGTGCCCTCCACCAAGCCCTGCTCCTGGACCGTTGGACGCCGCCAGGAAGGGTTCTCATTGGCCCAGCCCTCTCCAGGAAGGAGGCAGAAAGGGAGGGAGATCTTTTGATTTGATCAAAATATTAATCTATCTCTTCACCTTGCAGTAGGACCCCCAGATGACTTGCTGATTTGCCCGCCCTTCGAGATCTTCCGTTCCTTGAGGACAGGATCTGAATGTGATTCAGGTTTGTGGCCTTCGTGGTTCCCTCACAGCCTCCAGCGCTTAGGTGTTCAGTAAACTAATCCTTCCGTTTGTGTGGAGCTTTATCGCCTGACAGTATTCCCAAAGCATTTGAGGCTCATTGATAACCCGAATAGGAGGTAGGAAAGATGGAAGAGAAGTCAGGGTCAGAGGCGATTAGAGATTCAAGGTTATAAAATTCACTAGTGGAAGAGCCCAGCCAGACTCAAGACTTGCTTTGCTTAGTGCTCTTCTCACCGAATTCTTGGTCTTGTTAATGCGTTTTGAGTGAGGACTCACACATCCCTGCATTCTCAGAACCAGCCGAGCCCTCCCACGCAGGTACTACCTGAGTGCTCCGTGTTGTTGATGGCCTCCCTCGATCCCTCACAGTCCATAGATTGGCTTGAGCTCCTTGCCCTGGAAGCTGCATCCTTCTGAACAAGACACTAGCTTTGTTCCTTTTGTTAATTTGTTAGATTTGTCCGGTACCTTCTTTCTTCACGCTCCTCCTTACTCCATGATTAGTTCTCAGCTGGGCAAGAGGGAGTTGAGGAGGTGATTGGGGAGTGAGGTATGTCCCATTGAAGGAAAAAACATACACACACACACACACACACACACATCTCTTCTGTTAAGGTAGAGATGGAAAATAATAAGCCTGAGTATTTATCACTGTGTGTGTGATAATTGCTTGTGGATTTCCTTAATGTCACCCCAAGACCTGGCCCCAGTGGATCTCTGTATTCACCACTGCACTCTGAAAATAGAAGCCCTTTGGGTCTCCTCCACCATCAGAGTCTGAAAATACTACATGTATTTCCATTATCCTCACAACATTCTTTCATGATTGTGTTTTGAAATTTTATTTTTTGACATTTCTAAGCTTTCAGGACAGTGGGATTTGGGGGGAAATGTAGTAGTTCTGGTTGCTAGAGAAATTAGTATAATATAGTGTTTTTCAAACTATTTGTTGTTAGCAATTCTGGATCAGAAGATAGATCAGTTTTGAAGCTAAGAGTCCAGTGTAATTTGGGAACCACAGTTCAGAAATGTCCAAAGGATTTGAATTGGTAAAGAAAATACATGGTAATGTAATGCACATCACCAATTAGGCACGTGAATGTTTAAAGTGTTACTTATCCAGATATTTTGAAATACCTTGATTTGAATATATAGTTATTTAACATATCTCCAAACTGGCTATGCTTTACATTTTAAAGCTATTTGGGGCTGTATGTGCATAATCGATACAAAATAGGTCTTAATTTGTTTTAAGCTAACTTTTAGGTGATATTTTCATTACTAAAGGCTTTAAATGAATTCAGGGATTTA
Organism: Suricata suricatta; assembly: GCF_006229205.1. Lineage (NCBI taxonomy): Eukaryota > Metazoa > Chordata > Mammalia > Carnivora > Herpestidae > Suricata > Suricata suricatta. Next base: position 66,097,061 of record NC_043710.1, read on the forward strand.
TAACTTATGCTGAAGAGCATTTATTTTTTTAGTGTTTATTTATTTATTTATTTTGAGAGAAAGAACGCAAGTGGGAGAGGGCCAGAGAGAGAGGGAGAGAGAATTTCAAGTGACATGGGAGGGACTCAGTTCCATGAACTGTGAGATCATGACCTGAGCTGAAATCATGAGTCAGATGCTCAACCAGCTTAGCCACCCAGGCACCCCTAACATACACTGAAAAGCATTTCTAAAACATTTAAATATTGTATTAACAATATGTTCTAGCATAATAAGAATTTGAATTTAAAAGTGATTTTCTTTCTAAATTCAGGGTGTATACAACATTATAAGCAAATAAATAAGGCCATTGGCAAAGAAAGTGAGTAATCATTATTTGCAGGTCAGTTATTCAAATTAGACATTTATTGAACATCCGCTTTGTGTCCACGGGAGGTGCCAGCCTATGTTCCAACATGTGTTTATGAAAACCCAAAGATGGTTTGTTGGAGTAGTTCGTTGTTATTCAGTATTAAAGGAATTCTATTTTGTTGAGGATGGAGGCCATGAATGCTTTCAGATATATATTGCAATTAACACTGTCTATAGTGGGATATTACCACTTTATTAGTATTATTATTTATTAGACATACACACTTACAGCTAGTTAATGCAGAGCCAGTACTAGATAGGCTTTGATACTTCCCACATAGAGATCTTTTGACTAAATCATGCCCTCAATCTCTGATGAAATCTTATCGAGAACTTTTGTCATTGCTAATGCGATTAAGTAAATATCTTCCATTTTAATCTACATTTATATAAAACATTAGCTAACAAACATCAGAATCCACTCCACATGTCCAGAAAGGTGTTGGGACAGAACTGCCATTTCTCCCAGCCTCCACAAAACTGGAAACCGTCAGTAAGAGGGTTCTGGATATTTATGGCTCCACAAAGTCATGAAAAACGTCATTAGGAACTTGCTCATTGAGCCAGGATCATGAGAATGCACTCTTTGTTTTTTGGGGGGTAATTTTGCAGAGTCAAGTAAAGCATTAGGGGATAACAGTACATTTGAATAAGATGGCTATTATATGTCCATTTTTTCTAAACAGACTTCTTCCTTTCCACTGACAAGCATTTGGGGAATATATTTTGAAACGCTTTCTGACAGAAAGTGATTATGGAGTAGGCTCTGTAAAGGCTGGAGACCTGAGTCTTTCAAACCGAGCCTCCCCGCCTGCCGTCACACCATGGCATATGTTATGGAATGCCCAAAGAGCACTGCGAGAGGAAAAACAGATAGTACAAAAGGTCACACTGTGAGCAAAGATCTCCAGAACATTCACTGCCTGCACAATCTTGCTAGCCTTTTAATGTTGCTCATTATTTTCTTAACGTTCTGCTAGAGTATGCGTCTTTCTTCCTATCTGATTAGAGATCTTGTCTCTTCCATATGTTATATTTAAGGACCAGGTATGTGCCATGCACAGAACAAGCATTAGATCGATGTTTGCAGTTATTGACAAACTGATTAAGTGTCCATCTATCAGGAATTATTCTTCATAAAAGCTTCCTGGAAGATAACCTACATTACCGTGTGACTATTTTTCTGCAGTCCTCACCCTTTGCTGAAATAGAAATTCTCCAGCTGGTCAGGAACTGTAAATCCTTGTAAATGCTTATGAAATTCCCCATTGTTTGTAGGACATTATCAAATGTAGAAGGACAGGCTGAAGTAATGTCATTAGCTCATTGCAAAAATGCATCCATTAAGAGGCCAATTCAATGCTTATGTAAAATAGTGAATCTTAATATAGTTTATGCATAAATCATTTGTGCTTAATGGATCCACATTTTCACTCATAGTTTTTTAAAGTGCTTTGCCATGAGCTTCAGTTAGGTAACTAATAATACCTTAGTCAGAGAGCTGAAAACATAAGAGCCAGGTAACTGAGGTGATAAGCAAGATGAGGTCATTTTCCTCCAGCACCAGATAGGTATTGTAGATGGAAACTCTAACACTTGATCTCTTCCATATGACTCAGAAAGAAAATTAGAGATCACTGTTAACATTTGTTTTAACTTAAACAAATATTTATAATAAAAAAAATCACTGTAAAATAGAAAGTTATTTTTGTAAAAAGAAACACTTGTCAGCATGTTATCTTTTTAAGCAATAATCAAGTTAAGTTAAAATTTCTAATTCTAAAATAGAAAATAATATAAAAATTCAACTTGGCATCTGAAACAAAAGAAAGCAATTTTTACTCAACTTATCAGTTTCTGTGTACTGTGATGGTAGTATGACACGTTTTATTGTGTAGTTTAGGAAATTGTTTTCAGTACTTTCCTATCTGAGAAAATACCACCTAATATATTACTCTGTCTTAATGTTAAATCTTTTCGTTGTGTCACCTGTGTGCTTGTCAGTTGGAAAGTATTATAGTATATTTGCACTCACACATAGTCGAATCTATTAGCATGTGGAGACGAGCACACTTGGCTGGAAAAGAAAAGTCACAGACACAGAGACTGAGCCTCATTGGAGGTCTAGGTGTGAAAGCAGCATGTCTAGGAAAAAGTGTTTCATTTTAGAGACATTTTCCACTGTGGTTCTCAGTGATCCATGTAGATTCCCGAGTCAGTGACCCAAATCAGTGATGAAGGTTGACAGTAGCAAACCGCATGGATTAGTTTTTCCACATATCCTCATACTTGGCATTAGGCAGACGTCCTCTGCATTAGTTACCTGGAGTTTGAAGAAGTATGATCTGGAGCTTTAACTAAAATGGCCTAATACTTAACTAAGCTCTTTCTGTATGTCACCCACTATGCTAAGTACCTTAAATATTAGCTTACTTAATTCTTACGATTTTTGCTCTTAATTTACAAATGATGAAACTGAAGCTCAAAAAGATTAAGTAACCTACCCAAGTCACATAGATAATAGGTAGTGGATCTAGGATTAAAACATGTCTGCCTGATTTATCCATTCATTTGTTTTCCTTTGACAAGGACTTACCGTGCATCTACTTGTGCTTGGTGGGGGGCTACAGTAATGCACAAGAATTACATCATCCCCACTCTCATGGACTTCCCAGCCATCTAAATAAATAATTACAAAGGTTAAATTCTTTCTACCATACCCAACTACTACTACTTTGATTGAAGTTTAGGCACTCATTTTTTTTTTATTTAATGGAAATTAAAAGATAAAAACCTGTTAAGGAAGATTATAATCTGAAAAGAAATGCTTTAGTACCTATACAAAATCCACCAAGTATTCCTGTTCACTATAAAAATCTGTGAACAGTGGACCTGATTTTTTACTTTTAAAATATATTTTTGGTAATTTTTTGTTATTAGATAAAAAGCAATTAATAGCTGAGGAGCAATGACTGCTAAATAATACATTATCATTATTATTTTGCATTTGTAAACCTCTTAGCCATTTAAAAAAGCACTTGAATATGTGCTTTTATTTGCTCTTTCTAACAACCCTGGCCATACCTAATTCTTTTGGATTCTAGTTTCTTTGGTGCTCATAGAAACTTGTGCTCTTTGTTTTGTCATAACTTAAAAAAATTAAAAGACATTTCCTGAGCTGCTATTATATGCAGTAACACTCTGGAGAAATAAAGTGACTGGAAAAGTTTAGTCCTTGTTCTTAGAAAAGCTTGATAGGGACAAGAGATGTGGATGGGTAACATGAGGGGATGGATGTCTTAGAAAGTTTGGGTAGGAAGGGAACCTGGATGGCACAGGGGTTGAGCATCCTACTCTGATTTGGGCTCAGATCGTGATCTCAGTTCAGTTCCTGTGATGAAGCCCCACTGTAGGCTCCACATTGACTCCACAGAGCCTGCTTGGGATTCTCTCTCGACCCCTCCCCCTCCTCTTCCCTTCCCACCTCCCCTACTGCACATATGCATGGATGCACTCTATATCTCATAAAATAAATAAACATTAAAAAAGAAAAGAAAACGTTTTGGATGGGGAAATCCTGTACCTGGTTTAAACATGGAACTTACTAGACTCAAGAATCCGTTGATTCATTCATGTCCCAGCACTGAGGTAGATGATAGATCAGGGGGCGTGGACGCCTGAATGGAAAAAACAGTTTTAAATTCAGTGCCTTATCTTGAGTAAATACAAGTAGAGGGGCAAAGACAGAATTTATTTGCTTTTCCTATTTCCTTTCTAAACAGGCGTATCTCTTACTGACAAAGCAGCACAATGGACAACACAGCAAAAGCAAATAAAAAAGATATTCAAAGTGGGCCACCCAAAGAAATCCAACTGCCTACCAGTGAAGCGCTTCTAGAGTATCAGTAAGCTTAGAGTATGAAATCCAATCCATTTGTAAAGGGAAATCATTATTAAAATTCATATAACTCCAAATGGACAGTGATGCACTCAAAAGCTGTCAAGAAAGCTGGCCTGGAGGTATATTGGAAGCATAATTGCACACTTGTGCTATGTGCAGATTTTGTTTAAGTTTTTGAAACTCTGACTATGATATATTTCAAGTAGTAGCTGTGAAACCGCACTCATTAATATGGTTTTGGATCTCTCTCTCTCCATTGTATTATTGGTCACTCTCCCGTATACTGTGTACCCACATGCTGGCTGGCTAACTGCTTAAAATACAATATAGAATAGTGTACATCTCCAGTGGCTACAGATCAAGTCCAAATGATAGAATTATTTTTAACAAAAATATTTCTTAGTGTCTCACTCCCAGGAACTAAAGATAAAACTAGAGGTAATACCGATTCTATATGTATGTTTTCATAGATAGTAAGACCCTGGAGAGATTTTGAACCTCAGCTTTTGGAACAGCATAGGTGTTTTAATGGTAATTTTTAGAGAGTGAATGAATTCATTCCATTCTTTTCCACATAAGAATGGACTTCATAACCCTCAACAAGGTAGGTTTGGAAGGAACATACCTCAACATAATAAAGGCCATATATGAAAGCCATACTGTTAACATCATAGTGATAAAAAACTGAGAGCTTTTGCCCTAAGGTCAGGAATAAGAAAAGGATGTATAGTCTCCCCACTTTTATTCAACATAGTCCTAGCCACAGAAATCAGCTAAGAAAAACACATAAAAGGTATGCACATAGTCAAGGAGGAAGTAAAACTCTACTGTTTGCTGATGACATGATACTATATATAGAAAACCCTAAAGTTCCCACCAAAAAACTACTAGAACTGATCAGTTTATTCAGTAAGGTCGCAGGATACAAAATAAGTATACAGAAATCAATTGCATTTCTATACACTAATAATGAAGTTGCAGAAGAGAAATTAAGAAAAAACAATCCACTTACAATTGTACCAAAAAGAATAAAATAGCTAGGAATAAACTTAACCAAGAAGGTAAAAGACCTGTTCTCTGAAAACTATAAAACCCTGATGAAAGAAATTGGAGACGACACTAACAAATGGAAAGATATTCCATGCTTATAGATTGGAAGAACAGATATTGTTAAAATGTCCATACTACCTAACGTGCTCCACATATTTAATGCAATCCCTATCAAAATACCAACAACATTTTTCACAGAACTAGAACAGATAATCCTAAAATTTGTATAGAACTACAAACGACCCTGAATAGCCAAAGAAATCTTGAAAAAGGACAAAACTGGAGGTATCAAAATCTCAGATTTCAAGATATACTACAAAGCTGTAGTAATCAAAACAGTATGGTACTGGCACAAAAATAAACACCTAGATCAATAGAGTATATGTGTATACAATATACAATAGAATATTATTCCATCATAAAAATGAAATCTTACCAATTGCAACAACATGGATGGATCTGCACAATACAATGCTAAGTGAAATATCAGTCAGAGAAAGACAAATACCATGATTTCATTCATATGTGGAATTTAAGAAACAAACCAAATGAGCAACAACAAAAAAGAGAGAGAGAAACCAAAAACAGGATCTTAACTATAGAGAACAAACTGACGGTTATCAGAGGGGAGGTTGGTAGGGGGTTGGGTGAAATAGGTGATGGGGATTAAGAGTACAATTATCATGATGAGCACTGAGTAATGTATAGAATTGTTGCATTGATATATTGTACATGTGAAACTAATATAACATTTTGTTAACTATACTGGAATTAATTTTTTTAAAAAACACGTACTTCATGCATTTACTGAACAAGTACTTGAATGTTTACCAAGTCCAAGGCAAGTGCTAGAGGACAGCAGCAGACCACCTGGTCCCTGCCCTGATGAGGCATAGGAGATTAGACAACTAATTCACGCTTTTAAAAAAAAAAATTGCATAGCTACAATTAAGACACTATGAAAGAAAAGTGTAGGGTCCTATGTAACAGTTTAACTAAAGGACTTCATATGGTCAGAGGGGTCAGGGAAACTTGTTGAGGAAGTGACATTGGAGCTGATGTCTGGAAGAGGAACAGGTGTTATGGAGAGATAGAGTGAAGCAGAGAAAGGCTTATGGAAGAGACGCTGAAGTGAGGGGGAGGCTTCAGTCCAGGAACTGAGAGAAGGCAGAGTGAAACCAGACTGGTAGTGCAGGCAAGGGTCAGATACGCTGAGCCCAGTGGAATATTTGGAATTCAGGAATGAGACACTATTTACTGGAGGGGAGCAAGGCTGAAAGTGAGGAGCCTGGAACGCTGGTGACTACCTTGTGACACTGGTCTTCAAGAGATTTGTTTTTAACAACATTCAGAGAAAATCCATCTCCTCCTTGAGAAACTCCAAATCTATCTGTCTGTTCTTTTTAGAGGGCAGTGAGTGGAAGGGTCAGAACATTCAAAGAGAAACACCCATGAGAAGGAATTTTTAACAAAGTTCCCTTTTATTTTCTACTTGAGATAATATTAAGTTATAACCAGAAGCTACCCACACTCATTTGTCAACATAATTGAAAAGTTCCTTCATCTTCGAAGAGGTAGACAAAAAGTCTGTGAAAACAACCTGCTCTCTAATTTGCTCCCATGGTTTACAGTGATGACATCCAAATACAGCTGTTTCTCTCTTCTGGGTCAATCAGAGGCCAGTATTTCTCTTTTTTAACAGAGGTTTACAAAAAAACAAACATTTAAAAATTCTCATGATCTAGTGCATGATATAAACTGAATATCTCATGCTTTTGTTCTCTGCTTTGTTAAGACCAAATAAACAATCTCATGGACTGAAACAGTCAAGGCCTGACTGTACCATACTCTTCTAGTGACACCTGACTCATTCCAGGTGTTCCCAGGTGACAGAACTTTTGTCACATGAAAAATTAGCCAAAACACCCACCTCACCATCTGAGAAAGGATTGTCCAAGGGTCTCCTGGAAGCATCTTCCTTCTCTCTTATACAATCTCATTTTCAAACAAGGAGCTAGGAGCACATAGTAGGTAATCGATGATTTCTGAACAGCTGAACAATTTTTTAATCTATCCCAAGAAAATAAGGTCATGAACCTCTATAATGATGAAGAGCTGAGACTGCTCTAGATCATCTAGATCTAGATGAATATTGATCTAGAAAGAGGTATGGAGATGATTATAGGTTAAAAAATAGTTAAAGTATAAATTTTTTTTAATCCAGATTTATTTGTTTTCATTCTGAGAGCTTTCAATGAAATTGCATGGAGGGAGAAAGTTGACACATTAATGATATTTTAATAATACAGAGAGGGAAGGGGAAAGGTAACATGTGTTGCTAACCATTTCATCACTGTGCTTTAGAATAGTGTGTATCCTTTCCAAATGACTTTAATATATATTATCTTATTGGTTTATCATCCCACTTGCTTCAGCATTTAATGTAACATGTGGGCTACTATGGCATCTGAGAAAGTATGAAAAGGAAAGAATATATAGAGAAAAGTGAAGCTTGAATTCCCACAGTGGCTAAGAGTGTTGAGGTTTGAAGTTCAGTTTCATCTTCATGAGACCTAAGCAGGTTGAAGTAAATTCCAAAGAAAGACTCAGCTAACTTAGACCTATGACTGCCATAGAGCCACAGTTGAGCCAATGAAGCCACCAAAACCTTTAGGGCATCTCAGAATCACCCTGAGGCATGCTGGTGCCATTTAGATCTTTCTGAATTTCTCATTGCAGAAGGAACAGAAGACAGAGCCCTAGGTCATTTGTTCCTAACTGCTCTGAGCTTAAGTGTAGAGTTGCCAGATATAGCAATAAAATTACAGGATGTGCAATTAAATTTGAATTTCAAAAAAATGAGAAATTTTTTTTTAATGTAAATGTGTGCCACGCAGTATCTGGGGTTGGAGCAGGATGTAGTCTCTGGACCTGTCTTTGCATACTCAGTCATCATCAGGGAAGGCTCTCAGCTGAAGCCAAGAGTAAGTCTATTAACTAGACCATCCAAAGACTCTATCTCAACCAATGGAGATCACATACTTGAGGTTCGTTTGCCTGCTTCATCCATAGTGAAAGGTTACCATATTTATAATTGCAGAAATTGCATAATGTGCGAACATTTGCTTAGGCTTTTTCAGATAATTCTCATTTACAATATGTTAATTTTTCTCCTTACAATGGGAGGTAGACAAAGCACTCCTTCAAAATTTTTGCATACCTAAGCTTTAGGTAAGAAGTAAAAAGATGGTATAGACCTACCTCTAGCCTTATTTATTATTACTGTGTGGAAACCACCCTGTATAGAGTAGTCCCTTCCATTTACTATACTTGTCAGAGCCTTTATTTCCCCTATAACAATGGGTAAACAATATGATTTGTGTTTACTCTTTTATTGTCTAATAAAAGGTAAGCTCCTTGAGTGCAAGGCTCATGGAGGTCTTGTTCAACACTAACTCCATAATGCCATAAACAATACTGGGCACAGAGCAGCAGCTCGTTAAATCTTGTATTTGTGAATGCATGAAGGGGAGCAATAATCCATTTAAATTGCATAATTTTTGAACTGAAACACTATAGAGATCATCCCCTTCAATTTTCTTACCTACAGAAGAGTAAGGCAAGGCCTCACTAGATTAAGAGTACTTAAGCAGCTAGTGGAGAAGCAGGCCTGAAATCCAAGTTCCATAGTATCCAAACAGAGTGCGTTTGCAACTAAAAAAATTGTTTTCTTTTATGTTGTATTTTCTCCTCATTGGCAAAAAAGGAGCCTTATTTTTCTCTCTACTGAATACACAATGCCAAAAATATAAATGATATTTTGGAGAAAGGGCTGAGGATATAAGATTCACTACAACTGAAATTTACTAAGCACTTACTTTATTTGGGGGGGGGGGAGATTTCCAGGGATTTTATTTTATTTTATTTTTTAATAGTTTATTTTCAAATTGTTTTCCAAATAACACTCAGTGCTCTTCCCCACAAGTGCCCTCCTCCATCACCACCTCTTTTCCCCCTCCCCCTTCCCCTTCAACCCTCAGCTCGTTTTCAATATTCGATAGTCTCTCAGGTTTTGGGTCCCTCTCTCTTCCCAACTCTTTCCCTCTTCCCCTCCCCATGGTCCTCCATTAGGTTTCTTCTGTTCTCCTTTTAGACCTATGAGTGAAACATATGGTATCTGTCCTTCTCCACCTGACTTATTTCGCTTAGCATGACACCCTCGAGGTCCATCCACTTTGCTACAAATGGCCAGATTTCATCCTTTTTCATTGCCATGTAATACTCCATTGTGTGTGTGTGTGTGTGTGTGTGTGTGTGTGTGTGTGTGTGTGTGTGTATACCACATCTTCTTGATCCATTCGTTAGGTGATGGACATTTAGGCTCTTTCCATGATTTGGCTACTGTAGAAAGTGCCACTATGAACATTGGGGTACATGTGCCCCTATGCATCAGCACTTCTGTATTCCTTGAGTAAATCCTTAGCAGTGCTATTGCTGGGTCATAG
>NC_043710.1:66107027-66394677 GCF_006229205.1 Suricata suricatta
GTGCAAAAGCTTTTTATCTTGATGAGGTCCAATAGTTCATTTTTGCTTTCATTTCCCTTGCCTTTGGGGATGTGTTGAGTAGGAAATTGCTGCGGTTGAGGTCAAGAAGGCTGTTTCCTACTTTCTCCTCGAGGGTTTTGATGGTTTCCTGTCTCACATTCAGGTCCTTCAGCCATTTTGAGTTTATTTTTGTGTATGGTGCAAGAAAGTGGTCTAGTTTCATTCTTGTGCATGTTGCTGTCCAGTTCTCCCAGCATCACCTGCTAAAGAGGCAGTCTTTTTTCCATCGGATACTCTTTCCTGCATTGTCAAAAATTAATTGGCCGTACATTTGTGGGTCCAGTTCTGGGTTCTCTATTCTATTCCATTGGTCTGTGTGTCTGTTTTTGTGCCAATACCATACTGTCTTGATGATGACAGCTTTGTAGGAGAAGCTAAAGTCTGGGATTGTGATGCCTCCCATTTTGGTTTTCTTCTTTGATATTACTTTGGCTATTTGGGGTCTTTTGTGGTTCCATGCAAATTTTAGGATAGCTTGTTTTAGTTGAGAAGAATGCTGGTACATTTTGATGGAGATTGCATTGAATGTGTAGATTGCTTTGGGCAGTAATGACATTTTCCCAATGTTTATTCTTCCAATCCATGAGCATGGAATGTTTTTCCATTTCTTGGTGTCGTCTTCAATTTCTTTCATAAATTTTCTATAGTTTTCATTATATAGGTCTTTTACATCCTTGCTTAGGTCTATTTCAACAAATGAGAAAAAGTGCAAATTCAAAATAGAACAGAGCACCTAATGGAACTAGAAGGGAAGCAGCAAGAGCACCCCAAACCCAGCAGAAGTAAAGGAATAATAAAGATCAGGACAGAAATAAACAATATAGAATCCCAAAAAACAGCCGAGCAGATCAATGAAACCAAGAGTTGGTTCTTTGAAAATATAAACAAAATTGATAAACCTCTAGCCAGGCTCTTTAGAAAGAAAAGAGGGAGCACCCAAATACACAAAATCATGAATGAAAATGGATCTATTACAACCAATCCGTTAGAAATACAAGGAATCATTAGAGATTACTATGAAAAACTATATGCCAACAAACTGGACAACATAGAAGAAATGGACAAATTTCTAAACATACATGCACTACCAAAATTCAAACAAGAAGAGATAGAAAGCATGAATAGACTGATAACCAGTAAAGAAATCGAATCTGTTATCAAAAATCCCCCAATGAATAAGAGCCCAGGGCCAGAGGGCTTCCCAGGAAAATTCTACCAGACATTTAAAGTAGAGCTAATACCCATCTTCTCAAACTATTCCAAAAAAATAGAAATAGAAGGAAAACTTCCAAACTCATTCTACGAAGCCAGCATCACCTTGATACCCAAACCAGACAGAGACCCAGCAAAAAAAGAGAACTACAGACCAATATCCTTAATGAATACAGATGCAAAAATACTCAACAAGATACTGGGAAATCGAATTCGACAGCATATAAAAAAACTATCCATCATGATCAAATGGGATTCATTCCTGGGTTACAGCGCTGGTTCAATATTTGGAAATCCATCAGTGTGATCCATCACATTAACAAAAGAAAAGATAAAAACCATATGATCCTGTCGATAGATGCAGAAAAAGCATTTGACAAAATACAGCACCCTTTCTTAATAAAAACCCTTGAGAAAGTCAGAATAGAAGGAACTTACTTAAACATTATAAAAGCAATTTATGAAAAGCCCACAGCTAATATCATTCTCAATGGGGAAAAACTGAGAGCTTTCCCCCTGAGATCAGGAACACGACAGAGGTGTCCACTCACCACTGTTGTTTAACATAGTGCTGGAAGTCCTAGCATCAGCAATCAGACAACAATAAGAAATATAAGGCATCACAACTGGCAAAGAAGAAGTCAAACTTTCACTTTTCACAGATGACATGACACTTTACCTGGAAAACCCGGCAGACTCCACCAGAAGCCTTCTAGAACTGATCAATGAGTTCATTAAAGCTGTAGGGTACAAAATCAATGTACAGAAATTGGTTGCATTCCTATACACCACAATGAAGCAGTGGAAAGAGAAATCAAGAAACTGATCCCATTCACAACTGCACGAAAAACCATAAAAACCTAGGACTAAGCACTTACTTTAGAAACATTCACATAAAATTTCTTATTTTAGTCTCTATAGGCTTAGAGTTAGGTATTGTTGTCACCACTGATAGCTTGGAAATTGATACTCAGAGAAGTGACTCGCCTGAGATCTATAGGTAAGAAGGGACAAGAACAAGACTGAAAACAAGAGTTTCTCTATCTTTAACAGCATCTCTATTCACTGCACCACACAGGTGCTATATATTTGTTTTGTTTTGTTTTGTTTTGTTTTAATTGATGCAAGGTGTTTACATGAAGTTATTTCCATTGTGTTACTCTGGTCTCAGATTTAAAGTTACAAGATGTACTGGATAATAGAAATCTACTTAGCACTTCAGACAGCTGTCAGATGGCCTACACCAAAGTCTTTCTGCACTTTTCTGTCTTCTCCTTTGTACCTGACAAATGCTAAACAAACACCTTTTGGGTATTAAAGAAATGTGTTTGTGTCAGGAAAGCTCTTATTATTTATAGAAGAGATGGCATACTAATGAACTTGAACCAAAGATATGCCTAGTATATATTCCTCTTTCAAGAAGATGTGCCTGCCCTATAAAGCCTTTGTTTTGTCATTTTTGTTTGAAATATTTAGATTTCTAGAGAGTATGTTTTCTGTGATCCCTTTCTTAGGTTCCCTTTAAGCTGAATTATTTATAGATATAGAGAAGGTATAAAAATTATGACTATGAAACACAAATGGAGGTCTATTTATAGGAAAAAAACCTTGAAGTTATCTCTCCATTATATATTTTTGTGAGGAAAACATACTCAGAAACACACACACACACACACACACACACACACACACACAAAATCACTTAAGAAGGTTTCTGATCCCCAAATGGGTTTTTATAACGTATCTAATACTTTATTTCAATTCAAATAATTTAGTTTAAAATTTTAAATTTGTCCCATTAATTCTCCAAGATGAATAATTGTAAAACATCTTTTCTTTGTTTATTATCAGCTGTCAGATAAAGGAAAATGCAGTAGAACGATTTATGGCTCAAATAAAGAGACTTAGAGAAAAGAACCAAAAGTTTCATGAAAGAGTGAGTATAACATTTAAAGCTTATATCTCGTTATTAAACATTTACACAATGCTTTAAAAATTGTGAATTATGATGACATGTACTCTAGTAAAGTATCTTCTTTAGTGCTTGGAATTGATTAATTTACAATCCTTTTTGTACGTGTAAGGCAAAAGTGTACTGCTGTTCCTTTATACTAATTACAGTGTCAAAGGAAGTCAGCTTGAGCTGTGTTATTTAGACCATGATGACAATGAATCTTGTGTTCAAAATTTTAAGGCTCTTAAACAACATTTATCTTTTAATTTCTTATTCAGCCAAATGATAAAACATTGGCTCTCTGTTTTTAATGTCTGTATCTTTTTGCTCTTAGATTTTCATAGTGGGCATATGTAAATATTATTTGAAAAGTATAATCTCAGTTGTTAAAATGACTAATGTTTAAGATGATACGTTGTTTTTATAAAATTGGATTGAAATGAATACCAAAGTTATGCTGTGTATGACTAAGTAATAATTAACACAACTTTTCCCTTAAGGGGATAAGGAAATACTGAGACTATTCCCTATTAAAACATTTTATATGGACTCTAAAACTTCCACAGTTAACTGTTTTATTTGGCTTTTGTTTAAAATGACTTTAAGTTTTAATGGAGCCTAGGGTCAGAGACCTGAGTTTGCATCCTGACTGTACAACTTACTGCTGGTATCGTTTTGGCCAAAACTGATGTGAGCCTCAGTTTCCCTCCTATAACATGGGGATTCCTGTCTTCCAAATAGGGCTAATTTGGTCATTTATTCAGCAATATTTTGGGGGCTAGACATGCCATGGTGGTGATATAACTGTGACCCTGACATTGTTGTGATTCTCAAAGATCAGTTACCAAAGTCTGTTTATCAGAAACTCAGGTCTATGGGTAAGAATGGAAAGGAGACACTTGGTCTAAGTGCTTGGATACAGGTTCCATATGATGAGATCCACAGCACGTTAGATGAGGGAGCTGCCATTAGGGGCCAATGCACATCCCCCCAGTGGCCAGCACTGGGACTCTTGGGTCAGCCTTGGGACTTCCATTTGGTTGTGGAAATGACACAGATTAGATTTGAGGAATCACTTTCCCGTAGCCCCTCATTTGAAGCCACAAACAAAATTCTTATTCATGAGGATGGGATAGGCCTACATCTTCTTCTGGGGTCATGTGGACCCAGCAGTGACGAACATGAAGAGGCAGACTCTAGCTCCAGCTATGTATCTATTTCTTTCCATTTATGCCACCACTTCCCCAGTTTAGGTCGCCACCAACTCTTACCCATCCTTCTTCTATTCAGTACATTTTCCATAGTGCAATCCTTTGAATACTGTAAACCTTTCAGTGCTTATAACCTTACAGTAGCTTTCTATGGTACAGAAAATTAAATCCACGCTCCTTACTAAAGTCTTTGAGCCCCTACAAGATCTGACGTCTGCTTACTTCTCCAACCTTGTCTCCCGTTTTTCCACCACTGCTTCTTTTAAATCTTGGAAAACCGAGTCTTGCTCATTATTGTACCTTTCTGCAGGCTGTTTCATCCTCTGGAATGCTCTTTTGGCCAGCTCCTTTTCATTCCCCCAAACTAAGCTGGAATTCTCTGTACAAATGTATCTCCATTATTAGACTGAAAGCTCTTCAAGCAGCAGCAATCAAATCTTACCTTTGTTTCTCCGAAAGGGTCCAGCCCTTGTTCAACAAATATTTGTTGAGTTGATTCACACTAACGCCAGTGGAAGGAAACATTTTTGAGGTCACAGCTATATACTTACTAAATTAAATATGACTTATTAGCAAGACATACTTTTTCTCTTCCATTAGGTCAAATTCAGAAATCCTTCCTCCCCATCATCTCTTCCTTTGTGTGAGTTTTGTTTGGACTGTCACTTCATTGATTATCTTTTTTTCTCTCTGTTTGCATTCATTGCTCTACTCACATCATTAGACATTTCATAGTTCACTGTGTCCACTTCCTTACCTCCAATTCGTCCTATCACACCTGCTATTCCACCACACCTGCTAGGACAGAAGTTATTAATGACCAGTTAGCCAGGTCAAATGGCCTCTTTTTAGTCTTTAATTTATCCTTCGTGCCTTCAGCAGTAAGCCCTGTCATCTTGAAACTCTCTCTTCCTTTGGCTGCCAGGCATCATTCTCCTTTTATATTCCCCCTTATTCTCCAACCATTTCTTGTTTCTCATTCATTGCTCTTTTCCTGGACCCATCTCTTAATTAGTTATTTTCCAGATTCTGATCCCAACTCTTCTCTTTAAGTCTAAAGACTTTACTTAACACTACGACTTCAAATGCCATCTATGTGGTGATAATTCTCATCTGTATATGTGACAAATTTTCATAATACTTATCCACTAAAAACAATTAAAATGAATACATGTAAAAACTGGTGAATTCCAAATTAAATTCTTAATTTACTTAGTAACATTGTACAAATGTCAATTTCTCCATTTTGATAAGGTGCTGTGGTTATGTACGACGTCACCACTGGGGAAGCAGGGTATATAGTAGGGCAAAGCCTGTGTACTATTCTGGCAACTTCTGTTCTTATTCTTGCAAATCTTAAAGGCAAAAGCCCATGAGATGGCCTTATAACAAAACAAAATCAGTTCTTTCTTTGTAGTTTATTTATTTAATCTCCTTCCTTCTGTTTTATAGTGTGATAATGGTTTGCTTTCTAGGATAAATGTCTTTTTTTTTTTTAACACATTGGTGAATATAGCTAACTAAATTGTATTTCAGTATATCACTCAAAATAATTTTTCAGATATAGTGAATTTTGTAACATATTTTCAGACACATTTTCCATCCACTTGAAGTTTATTATGGGATTTGGGGAGTTTAATAGAGATGTTATTAAATTTGCATAGAATGCCAAATATGATTTAGTCATGTTTATGTAACATTCAAGTATGGCTTTAGGACATATGATACTATTTTAATTTATAAATAAAAATATCATCTGTTTGAAAAGATTAGTCATTGTGTTAAAAATTTGATCTAAGAGGACTGGAATCACTTTGAAAGTATTGCGCTAAGTATGGAAAGTAAAAGGAAAATGTGTTGATCGATTACATATTATTCCTTTATGAATTATCCGTAGTGGTTTTAAATGATCACTGTCTTTGGATGTCTTTTGCCCACTTTGAGCTGGAATTGATCTTGAAGCGATTATTGCCTTGCTAAAATTAGCTAACATAAACAAAATCAGATAAGGTTTTATTTCATATTCAGACTATACTTGATAAAGGAATTTTCCATTTCTACAAAAATAAGTGGAAAAGTCCATATTTGGAAAAAAGTATTAGCAGTATGACAGTTTGGCAAGGGATATTTCCATTGCTGTTATTCAAGTTTCTACAAATATTTCGTTTTCAAATAACTCATGTCAAGTCAAAGTAATTCAATTTATGTATAAGAAAACAAAACATGAATCTATTCCATTTAAGAAAATGGAGTATTTGAGGACTGATTAAAGAGCAATAAATTGTTTATATGTGGCTAATATTCTTGACCTTCATTTTCTAAATAAAACTTTTTTGAAATAATTATAGATTATCATGCAGTTATAAAAAAAATAACACAGAGAGATCCAGTGTACCCATACCTGGTTTCCTAGAACATATTACAGAACTATAATATAATATCACAAGTAGAGTGCTAACAATATTGACACTGATGCAGTCGAGACACCGACCATTTCCGTTAACACAGTGTCTCTCATATTGTCCTATCATAGCCGCTCACTCACTCCCATTTGCACCTCTTCACTCCTAGCAACCAGCAATCTGTTCTCCGTATTTATAATTTTGTTATTCTAAGAATGTTATATAAATGGAATCATGTAGTAAGTAATCTTTGGAGATTGCCTTTTTTTCATTCTCTGGAGATTCAGTTTGCTGCATTTATAATTACTTGGCTCCTTTTATTCATTTTTATTTCATGATATGAATATACCACAATTTATTCAAACATTTACCTATTGAAAGACATGTGCGTTGCTTCTGGCATTTTGCTATGACAGAAACATCTTTTGTAAGCATTATTTCGTGTGAAAATAAGCTTCCATTTCTCTGAGATAAATGCCTAAGAGCTCAGTTGCTGAGCTGTATGATAAGCAAATGCTTAGTTTTATAAGAAATTGGCATGCTTTTAAACAGAGTAGCTGTATCATTTTACAAAGGAGTCAACTTTCAGGGGGAAGAGAGAGAAAAGAGGGATAAGGGAGGACAGGGGGAGCAGAGGAGGAGAGGGAAGGAGAGAGAAGAAGGGAGAGAGCAGATCTAGAAAAATTTTTAAAGCTGAGATCTGATAGCATGTGAGGTTCTGGTGCAGGTGTGGCACCCTGCCTTGGCTGTTTGGTTATATGAAAAAATTAAAATCCTCTTTATGCTTAGGCTAGTTGCAGTTAAATTATTACCTTTGCAACCGAACCATCCTTTTTCTGAGTCTGTTGTCCCCATGAAGCCGGAACTCTGACCAGGGACACCTCTCGCCTTACATCCTTTTAACCTCAAAATGGAGACCAAAAGACATGTTTTCTATCAGTTTCAGTGAAAGTATTTCCAGGGAAGGACTCTGAGCATGTGCCTCCCTTTAGGCATGCTCTCCCTGGACAAGTCCAGTGCCCAGGCAAAGGTGCTACTGTATTTTGTATACAGTGTTCACTGATTGACTACTAGTATCTGGAAGACCACTTGGCACATGGTAAATACTCCAGAAATATTGACTAAATGAATGACAATCTCTGGAGAAGAACGGTATTAGTGGGAGATTGAAGAAATTGGCTTCCAAAGTCTAAGTTTAATGTTCACTGATCCTATAATAGGGTTATGGACTAGAAATTTATAACAATTTTTTAAATGTAACTTTCTACCCAATAGTTACTGTGTTGATGTTTTTAATTTTATATTGGGTCTTCCATATCCCATAAGCTCTTAGAGATATTGTATAAACTTACTTCACTTTTCTCACTTTGCAAGCCTCAATATGCAACTCTGTGTTGAGGCAAATCAATGTAAATACTTGAGCAGATGCTGTTATGTACTGTTGATTGTCGTGATAGAACAGACACTTGAAGGATGAACAGACTTGGCACATACGGAACCTACTAAAGGAGCTGAGTGAAGAGAACTTGGGGGGATCACCAGTTGTAACAAGAGAAGATGTTGAAGAAGCAATGAAGGAAAAATGGAAGTTTGAAAGAGACCAGGAAGAAAACTTGAAAGGTGACTTAGCAACTTTGAGAATTATAAAGCTGCATCAAATTATTTCTTGAATGTGTTAATGCTTTTTTCTCCTAATATGTTCAGAATGCCATGAACATGTTTCATATGAGATCATTAACACCACAAGCACACACACATGTGGGTAAATGGACAGGAGAGGGAAATAACAAGTGGGCAGAGCTACTGAAGCCAAGTGAGGAGGAGGAGGAAGGGCACTGATCAAAACAAAGACAGAAGAAAACCACCTGGCTCTTGACACCAGACAACTTCCTGTTTGCTACCACCCTGAAGTCCTCACAGTGGGGATTTGTTCTCTCTTTGGGGAAATTCTCTTGTTTGGCAGTTTCTTTGACTTCAACTTCAGTTCAGACTTGGGAACAAGGTGCTTATTACCATAAAGCTTCCCTCCACACCAATATTGCTAAGGGAGATAAGACCCTTCACTTAGGGGAAAAGAGGGATTAGAGTTGACCATGAGGAAAGTTGGAGGACACGGATAGAAATGATGCTAGGTGTAAAAGAGGAAAGGCCCAGGATTCACCCTTGCCATGGGCTTAGAAAGTACTGTGATCCTGCAGGGAAGTCATACATAGTTTTGATACATGCATTTAAAAAGATTGTCAGGACACCTGAGTGGCTCAGTGGGTTGAACAACTGACTTGATTTTGACTCAGGTTGTGATCTCACAGTCATGAGATTGAGCCCCGAAGTTGGCCTCCACACCGAGCATGGAACCCACTTAGGATTCTCTCCCTCTCCCTCCGCCCTCCCCCACTCAGGCACTCACACTCTCTCTCTCTCAAAAAAAAAAAAATATTTTTTTCATTCCTTTATCCTAAACTTGCTGCTAAGATTTCCAAAACCAGGTCTTTTGCCAGGACCTCTATAAATATCACCTCAGCTAGGAAGCTGGAAAACTTGGGAAAGAGATGTTGAGTGTTCTCAGGAAGCAGTTCTAGAGGCTGGAAAGCAAAACAAGGACTTGCTTCCCTGAATGTGTCCCAAGTATTTCAGAGAGCCTACTTACCCAAGCACTTGACACAGAGCAAGCACACCATCTGTAAATATTTGTGGTTTTGAATGAAATAGTTACCAAGACCAAAAACCATCAATCAGAAAACTTTATTTTTAGAGGTCTTCACAACTGTTCCCATAAGCCTGTTCTGACCCGTCTTTTTATGGGCAGTGGAGATGTCATGAGGTGGTGGATGCCGTATTTTTCAGGGCTCCTCTCCAGGAGAATTCTGCTTATGTTTGGAAGCAGTACTTTAATAAGTCCCTTGAGGTGGGAGTGAGACCACAAAGGATACTCAGATGCGCTCACGAAACTGCCTTCACAGGGAAAGGAGCCCAGCTAGCAGAGGTGTGCCTGTTTATGGTTTGGGCTGAGCACTGGAACGTGTGTGTCATACAAGACTGGCGCCAAGCTGGGTGACCAGGCACAGCAGAGGAGGGCTAGGCATGGGAGGTGATCCAAGAAAGAAAAGAGCCCACAGACGCCTAAGGAGAGAGGGGAAAGTGAGAGGGCAGGTGGCTCTGAAAAGGCTTTCTGATGCAATTCTGTCATGTTCCAGGTAGTCACTTGCAGGCCAGTTTGGGGTGGGGAGCAGTGCAGAATCTCCGACCCAGCCAGACCTACTGAGTTACAGTCTGCATTGTGACAGACCCTGGGGGACCCCTATGCATAGGAAGGTTTGAAAAGGACTAAGGTAATCCCCTTTTTCCAGCTTTTGATCAGGACCCTTTAGTCTCAATGATAAAAGAATCACCCAAACTATAGCCTAAGCATAAAGAGGATGTTAATTTTTTCACATAAACAAACAGAAAAGGCAGATTGCTACTGACCTGGACCCAGAGCCTCACATGCTGTCAGATCTCAGGGTTGTTGTTGTTTTTTTTAATCTCCTCTGCATCTGCCTCTTTCTCTCCCCTCTTGTCCTCTTCTTCTACCTCTTACCGCTCTCTTCTCTCTGTCTTCCCCTTGAAAGTTGGCTCATTTATCTGAGGCTGTTGTCCCTAGGAGGCTGGAATTCTGACCATGGACACTTCTCACCTTACATCCTTATAACCTCAAAATGGAAACAAAAGAGACATGTTTTCCACCAGTTTCAGTAGAAGGACTCTGAGCATATGCCTCATTTGAGACACATGCTCACCCCTGGATAAATCCTTATGGCCAGGAGAAGGGGCCACGGTAATTGGCCTACTGATTTGACAAGGGTAGGAGAAGGGAAGGGAGATAGGTTCCGGGAAAGTAGAACAACAGCCACGACATCCAGCTTTTTTTCAAAATCTTCAGTGACGTGAACCAGCCCTCCCATCAAAGGCTGAATGTGGCCCAGGGCTGAGATAGCAGCAATCTAACCAAATAAGGGGACAGATCATTAGATAGGTTATAGCTGTATTAATTGTTTAATGGCAACAACAAGTGCCATTTATTAAGGGATTTAAAAATTTCTTATTTACATCTTTGGAAAAAGACATGTCTGGAGCCCTTCTGGCCCTCATACCAAAGAACATCCCTCTGGCCTGATGGGAGTGCCTCAGTCATTCCATAGACATTTATTGAGCACCAACTCATTGCCAGAATCTGTGCCAAGTGCTGGATTTCCAGACATGAATGAGATGTGGTCTTGCCTTTCGGGGAGCTCTCAAACCAGATGGTGTGTGGCATTGAGACAAATAACCATTCAGTTCATTGTACCTTGCTCTTTGTAATGCATCCGTTTCCAAAATATTTAGAAGCATGAGACCCAGCGTAAAGATTGAGTAGCATATCACGTTTAGCAAGTGCATCAGGATGAACTGATAGCTCCATATTTGCACATATTGTGCTAGAGAATTAATCTTTCGCTCTGAGGGCCTCAGTAAGTGGGGGCAGGGGAAGACATGTTGATATTACTGTCATATAGTATCACTTCACACAAGAGAAGCCCAAACAATGAACTTTAGATAATGGAATCAGCCAACTTACTTACAAAAAATGTTGCCAAGGAAAGAGTTGAAGTCACTTTGGCCAGAGGCATAATGGTCAGAAAAATCACAATTTATTAATAAAAAGTATATGCAACATAATCTGTTGTACAAGATAGGACTCTTACCAAGCTATCATGGGAATAATGTAAGCTTGTGGGTTCCTTGTAGGCATATAGGTTGTCTATTACAGACGTCAGTCACGGCCTAAAACCACACATCTCCTTTATAATTGGAAGTTTAATTTTACTTAGATTATGAGTTATGAGGGATAAATAATAGTTTGAATAGTCTTGATTTCCTTCAACTGGAGTTAAAAGCTTATATTTATGAATTAGTATCAGACTTTAGTATCATTTTAGTATCAGACGTTAGCTTCATAAAATCTGACTGCAACATGCAGTGGCTGCGAGAACAGCAGAAGTGACGTGGTATCTTTATTTTGTTTCAACAGATATGCGCATGCAAATTAATAATGCTGAGAAAGCATTTCTTGAGAAACTCAGTGAGAAGGAATACTGGGAAGAGTACAAGAATGTAGGGAGTGATCAACATGCGAAACTGATTATCACCTTACAAAATGACATCAATACAGTTAAAGAGAATGCGGAGAAAATGTCAGGTCAGTTGCAACAAAGCTAGTTCAAATTCAGTAGAAAATAGTTGGATTTTCTACCCTGTGGTAGAAGAAAAAAATGCCCACTCCCTGAATCATTCTTTACTCCCTGCTAACGGCACAAGTAGCTATGAATCTAAGGGTGAAGGTGGAGAGGGAAAGTGGAGAAACTCTTCCAGGACTACCAGTGAAACTGAGAAGGATGGAGGGGTGCATGCCGGGCGGTGGAGAATCCCGGAGATCAGCTGTCTTAGAGAAGGAAGTTTCATTCAGTGGGTGGCGGCTGCATGCCCCCACACCTAGGCCTGGGGCAATTCCACCAGGGTGGGGGCAGGCGGGTCCTGGGGACAGGGTTACATTAGAAAAGAAATTTACCTGAGGCAGGCTTAAAACAGTTTAACCAGGCTATAAAAGCAGAATCATTGTAGAGAAAAGCCCAAGTAAATGCTAGGTTATAGTCAGGAAGAAATGAAGAACAAACATGAGATGGGAAATGGAGAAGGTATGGAGTAGGATGGCATCAGGCGTGATGAAGTATACCAGGACCAAATCTGGGGAAAATGAGGCCACATGTCTGTCCCTGTGGCTAACATAGTGGCTGAAAGCAAGCGAGCGAGCAAGAAAGAAAGAAAGAAAGAAAGAAAGAAAGAAAGAAAGAAAGAAAGAAAGAAAGAAAGAAAGAAAGAAAAGAAAAAAGAAAAAGAAGTCAGAGACCCAGAGAGAGGAAAGTCATAGGACAGAATAAATGGAGAAATCTGATGACCCGAAAGAATGCTGTGGCTGGATGACAGTGCTAAGCCCAACTGGTGATGGGTTCCTGTGTTGTGGAGGTGTTCCTGTGGGGTCATTTCCTAAGCCCTGCTGGGGCTCTGTTGGGATGTTCCACATCTGGACCAATATTTCCATAAGTTTCTCAGCTCAGGGCTCTGCACTACAATGGTAGTGTAAATTTGGCTCAAGTCAGCCTGGACTTGGAGTTCCAATCTTTCAAAAGGTTTTCCTCCCCAGAAGAAAGGTAGGGCATAAAAGGGACACCTTCCTACCCCTGTCTGTCCCCCAGTCACTTACTTTCTCTAGATAAAACCACTATTAACAATTTCATATGTAGCCTCCATCAGAAATATTTTATATCAATATATACAAAGCATGCTACGTATGTTCATTCATATGGACATTCTGTAAGATCAGTACATATTAGGATGTCTTCATTCTTCCAGTGGCTACTTTGTTTTGTTGTGTTATAATTTTTTTTTTTACCAGTCTCCTACTCACAAGCATTTAGGTTATGTCCTATATTGTACTATTATAAATAATGCTGCAATGAATATTCTTAAATATCTCATTTTACTGCAATGAATATACTTGTATTTACATAATTTCACTTTTGTGTATCTCTTGGAAGGAATGGCTGGCCCAAAGAGCCTGTTTATTTATTTATTTTTTATTTCGATAGGGATGGCCCTCTGTAGAGCTTATACCAAGTTTATTTCCCCCATGCGGATGAAGATGCCTATGTTCCCACATCTTCAAAAGCAGGGATGTTAGCTAACTTTTTGTTCTTTGCCAGTCTTAAAAGTAGAAAATGGTATCTTGCTGTAGTTTTAATTTCTACTTCTCTTATTATAAGTGAGAGTGAGTATCTTTCATAAGTTCAGTAAATGTATTGAATTTCCTTTTCTGTGAATCACCTGTTCACATCCCTTGCCTAGTTTTCTACTGTGTGGTGGAGCTCTTTACATTTTAAGGAAATCAGCTCTTTAACTGTGATATAAAGTACAAATATCTTCCTTATTTGTCATTAGTCTTTTGTTTGTGGAGTAAATTTATGTGTGTGTGTCTATGAGCTGGAAACCAACTTTATTTTCTGCCAGATGGTTTTCCAGTTGTCCCAACGTCACTTCTCAAATAACTCATTTTAACCTTACGGATTTGAAATGCTGATTTTATCCTAACTTCAATTTTCTATGTGTGTTTGGGTCTCTCTCTCTCTTTCTATTCTGTTCCACTGATCTATGTATTTGTGCACCAGTATCATACTTTTAAAATAGTTACTGTTCTAGCATGTTTAAAAAATTTTAACTTTTCCCCCCAACATTTCTTTATTGTATATTTTTAAATTAGGAAGAGTCATCTTCTCAGATAAACTTAACTCATTATCTTGATGAGAAATTTGGATGATTTCTTTTAGTGGAAAATTGTCCTGCTGTTGAATCCAACTTTGGGGTAGTGGTAATGACATTTATATATTAAATAATGTGCTGGTTGAACCTTGGTTTGTAGCTGCCTTTAGGTGTCATAGGAAATAGTTGTTATGCGCTTGTTTTATCTGTCATTGGTTTTAGGCATTTCTTCCAACTACGTACGCAGGTAACAGCAGCAACTCCGCCAGGGAGCTATTAAAATATTGGGGCCGCCAATATGAGCAGGACATGTACATCTATTTTTCTGAAACCTTCTATTACAGTGCCCTTTTTTCCCCCCATTGTCTCTCTTCCATGATTTTTCTGGAATGTTTCTCCCACAACCATGATCGTGGACTTTGTGTTAGTTAGACTGGTTTGCTAGCAAGGAACAAGTATTTCAGGAAAATGGGGGGTTATTGAAGGAGGATACTAAAATAAAACTTTTTGGTCTAAGTTTAAGCTGGAATGGCAATGTAACAGACACCACATTTCAGTGTAAACTGAGACACCACCATGCAAACGAGGCAGACACTGGTTTCACACCTTCAACCCCTGAATTCCAGTCTATAAACGGAGTTGGATTGGTCAAGCAAAGGCTGTTGGAAATTGGGGGACAGCACGTAGAAGGAGGTCTTGGTGCGCTGTGAGTCCTGTGCTGTCCCCCAAGGGAGAGCTGAAGGGCGATTCCTCCTTCACCTCAAGCCAAGATGGAGGGTCTTTAAGGGAATTCCTCCTATTATTTAGTGTGTGTCCTCTGAAGTTTGGGAGACACGGAGATCTAGTTTGTGACCCACCTGTGAGAAATCTAAGGAACAAGGGACTAATTAATCATCTGACAACAGAACAAAGATGAAGTGGCTGCCGCCCTGAGCTAGGTCTGTGTCTTAGTCCATTCAGGCTGCCGTAACAAAGTACATTGAGTGCGTGGCTAAAAACAACAGAAATGTATTTCTCACAGTCCTGGATGCTGGGAAGTTTAAGATCAAGGTACCAGCAGATTTGGTGTCTGGTGAAAATCCACTGCTTAGTCCATAGACATCCATCTTTGGTGGAAGGGGCAAGGGAGCTCTCTGAAGTCTCTTTTGTAAGGGCACTAATCCCACTCATGAGGGTTCCACCCTCTTGATCTAATGAATTCCCAAAGACTCCATCTCCAAATGCCATCACACTGAGTGTTAGGTTTTAACATATGGATTTTGGGGGGGAACACAAATATTCAGTCTGCAACAGGCTATACTCTCAAAAATTTGTCATGGCAAAACACGAAAGCTTTTTTCCTATGAACATGCTAGGAGAGAGAACTAGTATGCTGCCTGGTTAGATCTTGGTGGTGCTGTCTCAACAGAGACATAGGGGCCAGCATGTAGAGAAGGGAGGAATAGATTGAGAGCCAGAGGCCAAAGGAAAAGTTGTTAGCCAGCATCCAAGGACAATACATCCTCTACATCAAGGAAACACAGGTAAAATAACTAGCAATGGGGAAAGTGGTCCTCTAAAGAACCTATAAAAACACCTCCACGAAAAAGGCCTCAGCCTTAATGTCAGCTAGGACCAGAAAGTGTGACATTAACTTCAGACAGTATCTGTCAAGTGAGAGCTTTCTTGTCCATTTCCATGCTTCCCTTCAGCCCCGAAGGAGGAGGAAGCTCAAATCAGAGGCT
Organism: Suricata suricatta; assembly: GCF_006229205.1. Taxonomy (NCBI): domain Eukaryota; kingdom Metazoa; phylum Chordata; class Mammalia; order Carnivora; family Herpestidae; genus Suricata; species Suricata suricatta. The sequence goes on from NC_043710.1 coordinate 66,122,920, forward strand.
ATAGCTGTACATCCAAGAGTATAGCCATAGCTTTGAATACAGTTTAAAGTTCTGTTTATTACAAAAGACTGGATATATTAATTACGGATTGGAGGACCTCTTATTATCACAAAGGAACCAGAAAAATGAGAAATTTGCCATATATCTTGTTGAGAGAGTTAGTAGCTTCACAGTATTAATTTTAAAGGGAAGAGATAAAACTGAGGTTGCTTGATGTCCCATGGTCATGTTTGTTGACTCTAACACTTGTAGTGAGGAAGACAAAGATTGAAATGGAAACAGAAGCCTATTGGATCAGTGATGGCTATAGGGATGGCTCCTCGCTACATTTATCTCTCATGGTCTGGGACTGTCCCCTTCAATGTTCCTCTGCTTTGCTCTGCCCTGTCCCCATACTCTTCTTGCCTCCCACAGACCAGTTCTTGCAGTTTTCTCCAGTCCAGATTCTGAAAATGATCATCTACCTAATCAGAAATGAGCAAAGACCTTTGTCCATTCCTCCTCGTGGGTCATCAGTCAGCCCCAGCACAAACCATTTTGTGGTCAGCTACCAACCCTGCCTTATTCAGTATGTCCCTGAGCTCTAGGGAGAAGTGGAAGGAAGCACGTAGAGCTGCTTCCCTGACCTTTAGCCGGGAGATGTTGGGATAGCGGGTATATGAAACATGGTGACTAATACATCTGGGATAAGGCTCTGTCTCTCAATAAAAGGATGAGGCCCAGCAATACAGAAAGTTTGAGGTTATTAAGAGGCATTAGACATCAGAGTCACAGAGCATTTTTACTTTTATCCTTCACCAGGCATACAGGACAGGAATCTGTAAGATTTCTTTGTACACTAGTAGTAAGTTAAAAGATTTGGGTTCAAATACTTTTACAAAACAGTAGCATTACTTCTTTGAACATTAATTTCTTGGTGATCACTTTCTTGATGATCTCCAAGAGAACTCACAAGAGAGGCCACCACCACAGGAGGGGTGGTCAGTACAATGACGTTATGTGACGCCGACAAGTAAAAGTGGACAACAGACGCCCAAAAAACTGTGAAGGAGCAAACCAACTCAGAGCAGATACAAGGAAGGCAGAACAGTGCAAAACCAGCTTCAGCCAGCAGGGCTTTGAGCTCAGCTTCTGAGAAGTGGCCACAGTAGACAGGGACCTGAGCAGTCTGGACTTTAAAGGCACAAAGCCATAGCTTCCCATGCTCCCACTAGCAATGTCTCAAACTTTTATGAGGAGACATTTACATCCTCACACCTTCTTTAGCTGTATTCACAAATGCATGGTTAATAATTGTTTCTCAAAACACCTTGTGAATCACAAAAGATAGCAATGAGACTTGAGACTTTTACATCCTCCCCTGCGCTGCTGCTCTCTTGTTCTCTGCTTTTAAGAAGTTAAAAAGTACATAGAATTTTATATGGAACTTGGAACAGAGCTGGATTTTATTTTTGCTTTTTTAGTATTAATATGACAATAGAAAGACCTATAACTTTAGTCAGAGCACATTTGATCATCTATTTTATTATTTAGAGCAAAGAATTAATATTTAATGGTGTCAAGCTCCAGGTTTTATAGTTTCTTTCAGATGCTAAGAATGAAAAATCCACTATAACTAAACTGATCATGGCAACTTTCAGATTGTTTGTTGTGTTTTGTTGGGTAGAAATTTCAAATAAACATCCAGCCTTAGTCTAGTGGACTAGGTACTGAACTGAAAAAAAAATTATATTAAAAATGGATGAAAGTAAGAAAAATGTAGGCTGTATAGAGGAGTACATGTGGGTTGGAATAATGAGACTTTCATTTTCTTATTCTCCAGATGTCAAGTTAGACTAGTCCCCAAACCACAGCACGCGTATTTATAAACTGCTGCCTCGGTCAGACACTCTTGTTCCAGTTCTATTAGAGGCAGAAACTGACCCGCCCCCTTTCTGGCCACAGGGCAACCTGGGAGAGCTCCCTCCTCTCTTTTTGTACTTGCCCTCCCCTCCCCACCATAGTCACCGCTGAAGGGCCGTCACTTGCTGCTGCCATACCTGGTAGTGAAGCCTCAGATCACTGCCCTCCGAAGACTTGCATGTCTAATGTTCTTCAACATATTCTTCATTCTCTGTTGTGTCCCAGGGGGTGCAGGAGGAGAAAGGTATGGAAGAGGACTTTTGACTCTGGTCCCCTTTCCAGAACCTCAGCTCTAACCTACTAAAAGACCATACCTGCAGCCCAAGAGAGTTCTGCTTTGACAGACTTGGTCTGGGGAGAATATGTTCCCTTTGAAACAGTGTCCTCAATGGCAGTTAGGCTCCACAGCACCACTCATACAAAAGTTTTGTTTATAGAATAAGTTAAATGGGTCTCTGTGGACCAATCCAGAAATCTAGCAAATACTTATCCTTCAGATGTTATAAATAAAGCACAACTAACGGGGACTTAACATGGATGCTATCCTAAGGCACAACTAACTTTGATTATTCTCAGATTTGTGGTAGTGCAGTTCCCTGCTGGTGCACATTGCTGACTACCTCACCTCATTCAGTCTTTACCTCCTCAGAACTGTCTCTGGTCACCCTATCTGAAATGGAGAATTTTAGTTCTACTTCATCACATACACCACCACCCAAAATACTATTTATTTACTCATTTACTTACAGTCAGGTTTCTGTTCTGGAATGTACCTGTCCTAAGGGCAGGGGTTTGTCTCCTATCCAGCAGTGTCCCGGGGCTTTAAGTAGTGTCCTGCCCATCAGAAGACATTACTGCTGCTTGTTGAATAGATTAACAAACTGGACTCACCTCTCTTCCTCTCCACTCTCTACAGCGGCCTCAATGTCACTGTACTTCACTTTCCTTAAACAGAGATCTTGATGTGATCGCTAAGCCTACGATTTTATGATCCTTTGCTCTCTCAATGCTGCCCATGAGAGAACAAAGAGTCCTGCACTTCTTCATATCTCTCCTCCTTTCTTGCTCTGAGCCCAACTCAGAACCAGGGGCTGACTGTCACAGCCACTCCACGCCTCTCCCCTCTGCTCACTCTGTCTTTCCTGCCCGTGGAGACACATGCCAAGAATACTGGAAATTTAGTTAGATGGAGTCAGAGGTACGGAATGCTTCTCATGCAGATAATCAGATCTTCTTTATATTTCTATTGTGCAATCAGAAGTATGTGATATGAAAGGCAGATGGCTGCACACATACTAAAGTATTGGGAATCTCTCTTTGGAGGGTCAGTTCTTTGAAAATACAGATATTCTTGGGAGAGCTATCATCTTAAACTAATTCACATTAAGATGTTAGTAAATTATTGGAGCATTTCTTCTAATTGAAGGTACTAGATGCTTCAGTAAAAATGTACCCTGAAAATTCAGGGGGAAAATGTGTAAAAAGGAGTGGGGAAGATCATGGAAGAGAACATTTACTAACAGCATAGTTTTACCTAGGATTAGTCTTTTAAAATTTTTTTAATGTTTATTCATTTTTTGAGAGAGAGAGTGAGAAAGAGAGCATGAGTGGCGGAGGAGCAGAGAGAGGGGGAGGCACAGAATCCAAAGCAGGCTCTGGGCTCTGAGTTGTCAGCACAGAGCCCGACATGGGGCTTGAACTCACGAACCACGAGATGGTGACCTGAGTTGAAGTCGTATACTTAACCAATGGAGCCACCCAGGTGTCCCTTACCTAGGATTATTCTTGTTGAGACTTCTAATTTTCTTTTTAAAGAACACTATAAAGTCACTCTGGAAGATGCTAGAAAGAGAATAACCAGAGAAACTTTGTTGCAACTGGACCAAAAGAAGGAATGGGCCGCACAGGTATATTTCAATTTTCTTAAAGACAAAACAAAAGTTGTTCCCTTATTTTTCCCCATGGCATATAATAATTAAGATCTTGAGTTCTGAAATTAGTCAGTTTAGTTTATATCACAGCTGTACCACTTACTGGGAATATGAACTAAATTTATTACTTGGCTCTTCTGGGCTTCAATTTCCTAACTTATAAAAAAAAGATCGGTAATGATATATACCTTTAAAGAATAGTTTGGGGATTAAATGAGATTTTTAAAAAAATTTTAGAGTGGGGGGAAGGTAGAGGGAGTGGGAATCTTTTTTTATATATGTTTATTCATTTTTGAAAGCACACCCATGCATGTGAGTAAGCCAGAGAGGGGTGACGTTTTCTAATCCCTTTGTTTTGCACAAAATATCTGACTCTTTTCTTTTCACTGTCCTTCCCCTGTCTCCAGACAATCTCCTTAGTTAGTGAGGTCCCCACTAGGATTGTTTCTTCATCTAGAATATCTCTTCTTCAGAATCATAAACATCTGGTCTCTAAAGTTCCTCACTGATTTTCAGTTGCTTTTGTTTGTTGCTTACCTTTAATTCAGTTGTTCTTTGAGTTACTATCCCATTGCATGATTTTTACTGATTTACGCAAATATAGAGGATTACAGAGAACTGACCAATAGTTTATTGCCCATAAAATATAGCCCCTTTGTGATGGAATATGACTAAATGGTGAAATCAACATCAAAATGATCTGAACACAGTTCAGATAACTAAAAATGCATCTGTAAACCAAATATTTTTCAAATATACATATTCAATATATAATGAGGACTGTTCTAGATACTGTTCTGAGCCTTTATATTTATGTCTGTCAACAATCCTATAAAGCAGGTGAGGCATAGAGAAATTTTGTGACTTTCCCAGAGCAAGTGGCAGAATCAAGAGATACAATTTAAGATGTCTTCTTCAGATCATTACTCTTAATCATTACACTATACATTTTCTTTTGCTTAACACACCCTGGAAGTTTCCAGATTTTTATCTGGCTGTTTTAGCATACATTTAACTTCTGATAAGCCACTGTTGTACAACCTTGGCTGCAAAGTTGGAGTCACCTGAGAAACTGGCTAACTCAGTTGGCGCCTGTGTCCCACTCACGAAGATTTCATGTAATTGGTCTACAATGTTGCCTTGGCTTCTGGATTTTTCAAAGTGTCCAGGAGATTCTAACTTGTGGCTGAAGTTGAAAATCCCTGCTCCACTGCTTGTAAGTGAAGCCAGTAGCCAACTAACTTCAGTTATGAGCTATGTCCTGCTTTTGTTCAAATGACATTCTATGTTCCAGGAAACCTTAGAATTATCAGTTGTAGCTGGAGTATAAAAGTTCCTCATTCCTAGGGAATACAGGTCCTCTCAGTTTAATTAGCATGATTTAAATTAAAAAATTATTGCAAATCTTCAAACTCTAAAGGCTTACATAAATTTGTTCTTAACACATTTTTAAATTATTTCTGTCCATGCTATGATATATAGGAGTTTTCCTAATTTCTCTTCTTTAGGTTGTGCCCTTCAGTTACTGAATATGGACTTTATAATGTGGTATCCATATAAAAGTACCTCACAGATAAATATGATCTTTCATCTACTGTAAATTTCCTTTGAGTGAAACTATAAATATACAAGTAATTGAAAATGAATTTACATTTTATGCACCTGCTGACAAAGTGATACTTTTTATTTTTTCTTCATCTAAAATACAGTCCAGGAGACTGTCTAGCTACAGCCTGCTACCCTGAAACTATTGGCTGTTAAGTTTGAAAATATGTATATTGTTATTACTGACATGCAGAAAGATCTCAAATTAAAAAGGTAGTAATAGAATATATTCATGCTTTCTGCTATATGTTGGTTTATGACTGTGACCATAAACTTGAGGAATAGTTGATCACTGCAGTTCAGCCACCTTAATTATGGAGCAGATCACTTAATGATTGATATCACCATGGCAATCAGATTCATTCACAACAGAAGCCAAATTGAATGGATAACCATTACCTAGTTCTCTAAATCACCTGTATTAGGCACTGTAAATCAACTAAAATAATATCATAGGAGAGTAAAGAACAACTGAAGCAAAAGTTCTTAGGTGTGTTTCCAAAGTAATTGCAAAACATAATTTAAGATGAACGATCAGCTAAGTTGATGGTGAACTGCATGTTGCAATTCTTCCTTAACACAGAAACTTTCTTTTAGAATGCTATCAAGTTCATTGACAAAGGCAGCTACATAGAGATCTGGGAGAATGACTGGCTAAAAAGAGAGGTGAGTGGAATTTTAAAAACAATTTCTTCTTTCTCACTTTTTTGAACTGGAAATGACTTAATTTATGAGCTGAAGGCATGGGGAAAGCATAGAATTGTGGTGAGCTGAGGCAAAATAAAATTCAAGTGGAATCTTAATCTTATTACAAGCTGCTACTCAATGAGTACCATCTATAATTTCAATAATAATCAGAAGTCATTTTTGGCATCATAATTAATGTACTATACTCAAATGTTTGAAGCTTCTCTATGCCCTAAAATCGATCTGGTCATTTTCAAGACCTTACTTCCTTCTGGGTGGTGGGAGAAAGGCTAAAGGATCCTTCTAACCTCATTCTCTGCTGTTTTTAGCTGCCCCTTTAGAATGACATGGTCTCCTTTGCATAAAGGTTCAGTTGTTTGGATTTTCTTACTTCCCCTACACTTCTCCAAGTTGGACCCTGTAGTGTAAGAAGGTGGGGTTACATGCCCTCTTGTGGGGCATATTATTAAAGAGGGTTCAAATCGATGGAATTTCCCTTGCACCTTTGCTCCCTCTACCTTTCATTTGTTGAGGACATGCATCTGTCTGCTCCCTGCACTAGTGAGCATAGCAGAATAGACTGCTCTGGCCTTTGGACATTGTGTGGCAGCCAACACCAAACCCATGATTACAGCCATTTGCCAGTGGCCAAGAGGCACCTGCCCACTACAGTCTCTCTATCCTATCCTAGCTTGGCCCTCATACTCTCTTCACACCTCCCTCTGGAAAGCATGCCGAAACCGGTGGACCCAGTGTGCTGCCTTAGACTCAGCTAACCCCCTGTCTCCCTATGCCAGTGCTACAATATTGCTCCTGCTACATGTGATCATGTGAGGACTTCTAGACCTTCTTTGTTATGAGCACTGTTCTGTTTTCCTTACATTGTACATACTAGTCCCTCTGCCTTATCTCCTTACCTCCTTAACCTCCTCTGCCTGGAGAACTCCAACTCTTCCTTTAGGCACAGACTTTGATGACTAATCTCTTTCTGAATCATTTTGTATTTTCCCCAGAAAATCTTGAGGACTTTTTCCTCACTGCTCTCTTATTTCATTGTAACTCTTGCTAAAATACGTTTAAATTGTCTGTTTATGCATCTATCTTTTCATTGCACAGAGCAGGCTATGCCTTTTCAACTATATGTACATGACAACTAATACATAATCTATGTTCACTGAATAGTTACTGAATGAAAGAATGTCTATGAGTATAGATATATTCATTGGAGCGATGAATCAAGTACATGGCTTAGATCTTGGGGGAAGATGTGAGAGCATGTTATTGGATATAACAGGTAGATAAGCTTTGACCTAGATGTTACAAGGGTGCTACAGAAAATGTGCAAAACTCACTACTTTGAAATTGCCTTTACATTCAAATATGTAGTCACCCAAACTGTGCTTAGATGCCATCTATGAAAGAAAACTCAATTTCTTTTGAAAGAATCACTTCTACTACACACAGTTCTTGTTGGCAAGTTATATGTATGCAATTCTCAAATCACTAACATGTGATTTCTTCAGCATTAACATGTGTGTCCTTAGCTCTATACCTATATATTTATTTGCCTACCAAATATTTCTACATGGATGTCCCAAAGGCACTCAGCATACCTAAAGCAGAACTCATTAAATTTCTCCTTAAATTTTCACTCCTTACATTTCCCTTCTCACTATCTGCTCAGACATGTGAAGAAACACTGTCACTGTCACCTTCTCTTCTTTTTTTCCTGCCTCCTATTTGGCTGAACAGTGTTGGTAAGTCTAGGAAACAAGGAATTTAAAGATTAATGTGCTTTCTGTGATATTGACAATTATCTTTAAGTTGCCTTCATAAAGTCATGGTGAATAGGAGTCCATACTACTTCCAAAACGAATCAAGAGGAATCCCCAATTTTGAAAATGAATATTGATTTTAAAAACTCAAGGTAAAGGGCTCAATCAGTTAAGGGTGAGACTCTTGACCTCAGCTCAGGTCTTGATCTCAGAGTCATGAGTTCAAGTCCTGCTTTGGGGTCCTTCCTGGGCGTGAAGCCTACTTAAGAAAACATTAATAACAACAACAAAATAAATTAAATTAAAATTTTTAAAAACTCAAGGGGAGCTTAACGGTTAAAGAATATTAGGTTAGAGTTAAGTTTGATACTTTCATTTAGTACAATAGTATAATTATAATAATTTAACAATTCAAATCTTAAATCCTATAAGATGTCATAGATACTAGGTTCAGAGAAAATGATTGCAAACATTTATATTTGACTGATAAGAAAGGCTTTTTGGTGTTTTGAGCCTTCCTACTAAAGCCACGAATTACATTTTGCTTTGTTTTCTTCTCAGAATTCAGAAGAAATAAAAGACAGAAAAAATGTCAAGTCTAATTAAATCATGAGCAAAAAGAGCTTAATAATAAAGGACAAACATTTTAAGGAAATTTAATAGATTTAATTTCTACTTATTTCAATAAATATTTATTTTAGCATTATTAAATTTACTCCCAAAACTAATTAAAACCATCTCTGGGTATAAGAATTATCATAAGACTTGAAAATTGCCTGGAAATGGAATAATGTATATCAATTAATTTCTTTGAGGAAGGCTTAGAATGAGTAACAAGCGATATTTAATAATGGAACTCCTGAGAATATTTCTCCATTTAACTTTCTTTCAACAATAACCAAACACTTAGATCTGTGGGAAGGATATGAAATGTCCCCTACATGACTTCCATTATCTGATTTTATTTAGTATGCATATTAAGGAAATGAAGAAAACCGAAATTTACAAATGACTTGGGCTAACTCAACAAGTAGAAAGCCAGTAAAACTAGATGAAGGAATTCGAAGAGGCTAGCAATCAGAGTTTCAAGTGTGAGGAGGTATACAGCTAAGTTGGATCTTGCAGAGAAATTTCAAGAACACACATATAATTCAGGATCCTGGGTCTCTGACTTATAATAGTTTTAACTAAATTCTTTCTCAATTTTTTGGATATTTGAAGATGGGGACGACGGGGAGGAAAAAGCAGTCTTCTACTTATTCCTTTTCACCTTCTTACCCTAGAAATCTAAAGATGTTTTTCATTTCCCTAACATTTCGAAAGGCTGCAAAGGAGACAGTAATTGCTGAGACCCTTAGTTAATAGTCCCAAGGGGTATGTGATGCCACAAGATATCCTTAGCTTGAGAGGTCGGACCCAAAGGGGCCCTCGTTCCCAGCTTTGGAAGAAAACCAAGAACTGTGTGTGCTGCCTCCCAAGCATGCCAAGCCCTAGGGTCAAACATTTCCAAATGTTCTATCAATTCCTTATGTTTACAACCTCTAAATATAATTTCTTTCTCATCCTTTGATATTTGAAAACTATTAACTTTTCTTTAAGACATTCAAGCCTATAATAGAACTGATTATATCCCAACACATGAGATCCTAAAGCACCAACCTCTTGCTTTCTAATTTAGTATTATGGATTCAAATGGTTTTGCTAAACTGTTTTAAAAAGGTAAAAAAATAATTAATTAATTAATTAATTTTTAAAAAAGCTTTTATTTTTAACTACAAGCCACCAGGAATATTTGAGCTTTTTTTTAAAAAAAGATGTTATCTTTAAGTAATCTCCACACCCAACCTGGGATTCCAACTTGAGACATTGAGATAAAGAGTTGCATGCCTTACTGACTGAGCCAGGCAGGTGCCCCTATTTGAGCCTTTTCTATGGTACCAGTGTTATTTTATGTATATGTACAACTATTTGTGTATTTGTTGATTGGATTATAAACTTTGAAGGAATGAGCCATGCCTTATTTACTTTTGTAACCCTCTATGTCTCACACAGAATCTTGCCCATAGTAGAAATTCAAGCACGTAATACATGATTTATGTGATAGAGATATGAGTGTGGTAATATACAGAATGCTTCCCAATTCAAAAATACAATAAATGCATTTCAATTACAAATAAAAAATGTGAGCTATCTAAGTATTCTTGGCAGCCCCTAACAAGAGATACTGAATCTAAACCCCTGAACCTTTTTGGTTTCATCATATTCCCTTGAAATACTTACTTTTCCCAGTTTATTTTTCTATTATTCTCACCAGTGTATTGCTTTCTCTTTTGTACTTTGCTTCTAATTTTCCTATTGTCCTGACCTCTCAGGGCAGCACCTGTAGAGCTCACGCCGTACAAGGCAGGCAGAAAGGCGAGTTGGGAGTCCCATCTAGCAACCTTCTGTGTTTTTCCCACTATCAAGCCTTCTTTAGACAAAAGTTATCAAAATACACTTCTTAAAGACTGATGGCGATTCCATCAATAGAGGCAGCAAATTTGTTCATATTTAAGTTAGCCATATTTCTTTAGTAAACGTCAAACCTGCTATGTCAGTGACCTTCCATCACCTACAAAATAAAAACTAGACCCTTTATTATGCTAAGCGAAATATATCAGTCAGAAAAAGACAAATATCACATATTTCACTCATGTCTTGAGAAACTTAACAGAAGACCATGGGGGAAGGGAAGAGGAAAAAATAGTTACAAACAGAGAGGAAGGGAGGCAAACCATAAGGGACTTTTAAATACAGAGAACAAACTGAGGGTTGATGGGGGGGGTGCAGAGGAGAGGGGGAAGTGGGTGATGGGGATTGAGGACCACACTTGTTGGGATGAGCACTGGGTGTTGTACGTAAGTGACGAATCATGGGAATCTATCTCCAAAACCAAGAGTACACAATATACACTGTATGTGAGCCAGCTTGACAATAAATTATACTAAAAAAAACCTAGACCCTTTAGCATTAGTTGGCTCTTCCCTAATTGTCCAATTTCTCTCCTACTTCTCCCTGCTCCCACTTTGTAGCTATCTACAACAAAATGGTTGTGCCTACCATGTAGTTCCTTCTGCTTAGAATGTACCCTCTTTTGTTGCCTAGAGAATCCCTACGTGGCCTTCAAGATCCAGATTAGATGTCATCTCTTCTATTAATTCTCTTTATCCCCTATACCAGACATAGGGTGAACCTCCCACCATACCTGGACAGCTTCTGTTATGGTTTGATCACATTGCTTTCTGTTTTTATCACCATCTTCTCTACTTAACTACATGGATAAGCTAATTACTCTTATTTTGTTGCTTACCTCTACCTCCAGCTCATAGATAATAAGTCCAGTGATGTTTTTGAAGTGTAGGAAAGGACAACTCCTGCCATTCACTAATAACTGCCTTTCCATGCAAACAAGTACTGCATATAATCTGGAAAAGAGACCCACCAATTCCTTCTTAAAGAGAAAGGACAAAGCAAACCAGTAATAAATAATACAGGATAGATCTTCCCCTAAGTCAAATGGATTTTTAAGTGTTGAATGTCTTATAGAAGACCAGATAGAAGTAAGTCAACAAGTACCAACATCCATTCTCTTCTTCTGAGAACAGATTGCAAATCAGAGGAAGGAAGTTGAAGAATTAGAAAATACTATTCATAAACTGGAAGAAGAAAACTTGGAGCTTATTGGTCAACTATTCAACTGTAGACTTGTGGATCTCAAAATACCCAGGTAAAAGTCATTAGCATATCTAGAAAGTATTTTGTCAACATTTGTATCTGTGAAAAAGCTGTTACTTTTATTTATTTTTTTAATGTTTATTTTATTTTTGAGGGAGAGAGAGAAAGAGAGCAAGCAGGGGAAGGGCAGAGAGAGAGAGGGAGACACAGAACCTGAAGCAGACTTCAGGCTCTGAGCTGTCAGCATAGAGCCTGATGGGGGGCTCGAATCTATGAATCTCTCTGATCAGGTCTCCAGCTCCACTCTTCTCTCCCCACTGCTGCTGCGCTGCTGCCTTCTTAACAGTCAGGTCTGATCTCTGCAGCCAGCGCTGGCCCTGTGGCTTACCACCACTGCTGTACCTGCCGTCCACTGTCATCTTTCCCTCTTTTCCAAACAGGCTCAACCTTAGGAAGGAGCTACCCTCCAAATTGCCCACTCCACTTGCTGCTTTGATCAGCTCAGTCTGGCATACCTGATTTGGTGCTGCCATGGATGTGAATTACTAGTTACAAAAAAGTGGAAGTCTTTCACTGGCCAGAGAGACCTTGGCAGTGACAGGCAGGGAGATGAGAAATTTTAATGGAGATTTTCATTAAGTTGTTTGCTGTGTCCTATGAAATCTCAACCTATTTAGTTTAACCCCTAACCCCACAAAAATCTTCAGGAGAACTGACAACGTTCATCAGTGCCTTGTGGGTTGATTTCTTTACTGAGCAATATGAGTGTTTACTCTTGCTTTAGAGTTGGGAGAGGTGAATTCAAAATCTGACCAAGCAAAAAGAAACAGAATGCGTGACATTTACTAGAACTAGGTTAGGTACCCTGGTATATGCTTCCAAGGCTGGCTTTCCTTCATAACCAGCATTTATCATGCTCATGATTACTTATTTAATGTCTGCTTCCTTGCTAGGTCATAAATTCTTTGAGGCAAGTGTTTAGGACATTTTAGAAAGATCTGCATAAAGGAACAGAAATGTGTAAACCCTTAATTTCTGTTATGCTATTTCTCCAGAAGAGTAACTCCTAGTATATTCAGGAGCTTTTAGTGTAACCCATTTTCAAGTCAAAGAAATATAACACATATTACATATTTTTTGCCAACTTCCCTTTTCACCTATTTGTTGAGAACTCAGTCCTACATAATATTAGAAGGGGGTGAGAAATAGACACAAACTGTCCCCAAAGGAAATACAAAAAGTTGTTTTCCTATTTGCCTGAAAAATGGGGTATTCTAGGTAATAGAGTTACTATCTTTCCCATCCAAGGCTCTCCAGACTAACATAGAATATCACAGTATTTGTTTAACACATCAGATGAGGTGCATGTCCACCAGAGGTGACTGCCCAGGGACCCCAGTGCCACAGAACTGAGACTAAGTGGACCAATACCTATATAATAGCATTCTTTAAATATTTTCTATATCATCAAGTGTTGTCCTATGATGGTATAAAAATGATAATAAATTATTGAGAGAGAATCCAGATTTATGAAGTTGATGACATGTAGTAAGATAATAATTATGCAAAAATAAAACCCCTAGGGCACCTGGGTGGCTCAGTCAGTTAAGCGTCTGACTTCTGCTTAGGTCATGATCTCATGGTTCGTGAGATCATGCAAAGCATCAGGATCTATGCATTCTCCCCTCTCTCTTCCATCTCTTGTTCACACACTCATGTGTGTGCCCTCTCTCAAAAGTAAACATTTTTTTAGGGGTGCCTGGGTGGCTCAGTCAGTTGAATGTCTGACTTCAGCCTAGGTCTTGATCTCACCATTCCCGAGTTCAAGCCTCGTGTAGGGCTCTGTGCTGACAGCTCTGAGCCTGGAGCCTGTTTCAGATTCTCTGTGTGTGTGTGTGTGTGTGTGTGTGTGTGTGTGTGTGTGTGTGTGTGTCGCTGGCCCTCCACCACTTGTGCTCTCTCTATCCGTCAAAAATAAACAAACATTAAAATAAGTAAACATTTTTTTAAAGTTTTATAAAAATAAATATTGTATGTAGTTACATTATTTGCCTGATACGTAGCATTTTGAATAACGCTTCACTCATGTTCTTTAAATAATTGACAACCTGTAATCCGGGGGACTCACTCTGCTTGCTGAGCTGCTAAGCATGAGGGGTGGTTTGACCATCGACAAGAGTGCAGCTCAGGCTGTCTTCAGGCAAACTTCATGGAAAAGTTACATGGAGGTTTCAAGACATCATATTTTATGGTTGCAAGTTCATCAGGTGCTGAAAAGCAGACCACAGAATTAAACACATGCACAGAGAGCTACAGTAGCAGACGTCCAACTCCCCAGGCTTGGGGCTGAAACATGGCACTCAGCCAGCACCTCCATGTCCTCTGGGATTCCTGCTGCTCGCTGTCCTTCTCTTTTCCTCTCCATTTTAAAACCACCCACTCAGGCCATGGCTGTTGCTGAGCTGGATTACTACAACAGTACCCCAACTGGTGTCCAGAACATTAAGTCTGTTATTCCCTTATCACACAGTGCCCTTCCTCACCCCAAGCTCTTCCCTGGCAAATAGCCCCTGGTTCTCCAAGTGTCCCCTCGGGTTTCATCTCCTCCTGGAGACTTTCCCTTGCCTTCTAAAGCTCAACCAGGTGTCTTCTCTCTGTCCCACAGCACTTCTCACTCTACCCCCGTCACCCATCAGGGTACAGACCGTCGCCTTAAAACACTGTAAGCCCATCTGCCACGCCTCTGGGCCTCATGCTCCTCCAGGGTAAAAACCGTCTGATTTTTCATCTTTGTGTCTCCAGAACGTAGCAGAAAGACAGACACCAATGACCAGATGGTACAATGTTTGTTGACGGACTGCTTTTTTCATTTGTTCTTTTTAGGCGATTGTATCTTACTCAAGCTGCTGGACTGGAAGTGCCACCTGAAGCACCTTTGGAGTTGCCAGAAACATTTAAAGGTATTGTTTTATTGTAATGGTGACAGATTTTTTAAATTAACAAACTACTATTGGGCATCTGTTATAGGTACCTCGTACCCAAGAGCTGTTCAGGGAATAGATACATGCTAGCTTCTCCATATTTCTCTTCTTGAAGCACTTGTCCTAACCCACCTCCTTTTCTCTAGTTTGGTTTTCAAGTCAGCACATTTCAGTGAATTCCATAAATACTGGTGGAGAGGGATAGAGTGCTGTCTGTACTGGTGTATTCTGGGTTCTAATTTAGGCAACCAACCAAAATACCAACACACACATGAGTTACTATATGATCACCAAGACCTGTCAGCTAAGAGAACAGAATAAACTTAGAGGTTCTAAAACTGGAGCTCACTCTCCCATTAATATATAGATCCTACAGCCCTCAAAGTTCTTTCAAACTAAAAATGTGACAAGACGTGTATTGTGTTTCCATTCTCATCTGTCCCCAAATAACCAGTTTCTTTGTGTTCATCCCAGAGGAGTCAAAATCGCAGTCTGCAGAAGTAGAAAGCAGAGACGAGAGGAGCTCATCAGCCGAGAGCAGGGCCTTCCGTGCCGGTCATGAGGACAGTTGCAGGTACAGCAAGGACCTGAAGACAGATGAGGAAAGTGAGTCCTGCATAGAGTTTGGGGCCTCTGATATGAAGTGCTTACTGTATGAGGACGAGCAGGATTTCAAGGTAAGATTTATGGGGAAAAAATTCTGAGTACTAAGAGAATGCTGTTTCGTTAATTAATAGAGAAAATTAACCTATAATATGGATATTAAGAAATTCTGTTTCTTGGTAAAATTGGCCCACCATTCACATCTCTCATTAGATACAATTTTCACTCCTCCCCATGTGCAATCTGCTACATATATTCACGAATAGAGTTCCATCCCTAGTATACCATATAACTTATCTGATGCCGTATAACAGATTATCTCAAAACTTAGTGGCTTATAACAATTGTCATTTGTTCTCTTTCATAACTTCTGTTGGTGAGGAATCTGGGCCAGGCCCCACTGGATACCTCTCACCTGGGCCCTCAGGAGCTGTGGTCATGTGTTGGCGGGGGCTACAGTCATCAGAGGGCTTGACTGGGGTGGAAGGGATCCACTTCCAAGGTGGCTCAGTCACATGGCTGGCAAGTCGATGCTGGCCAAGCTGGGAGCCTCAGTTCTTCATTGGGCCTCTCCTGTGGGTGCCTTCATTGTCTCTTGGTTATGGTGTTGGGCTTCTCCCAGAACAAGCGATACTAGAGACCCAGGTGAAAGCTGCAACATTTTGTATGACTTAGCCTTGGAAATCATACACCATCTCTTGCATCATATTCTGTTGGGTTGATGTAGTTATAAAAATGTAGCTCCTGCATCTGAAAAGAGGAAGGAGCATCATATTGTAAGAAAAGCATGTGGGTGTGGCTCAGCCAGTTGAGTGTCCCACTTCAGCTCAGGTCATGATCTCACAATTCATGGCTTCAAGCACTTGCCATGCAGAGCCTGCTTTGGATTCTGCCTTCCTCTCTCTGACCTTCCTTCATGATTTAAGCTCGCTCTCCCTCTCGCTCTCCCTCCCTCTCTCTCTCTCTCTCTCTCTCTAACACACACACACACACACACACACACACACACACCCTCAAAATAAATATATATAAAAGAAAACATGTGGGACAGGACATCTATTACTGCGGCCATCTTTGGAAAGTACAAACTGCCATATATACCATATTAGGCAAACCTGGAGTATCAAAGTTTTTAAATTTTAAAACCTTTTTGGTATGTTCCAGTTACTCCCACATCTATTCCTTGCTATGTTCCTTCTTGGTAGTACCAATAACTTTAAAAGTTATCCTAACTTAGAGGGCACCTGACCTCTGATCTCTGCCTCTGTCTCTCTCTTTCTTCCTTCAAATAAATAAATAAACTTAAAAAAATAGAAATAAGAGTTCTCCTAGAACTTAAAATATGGTAGGAGAAAGTGAAGTATGAAAGCAGAAGAAACTGAAAAACATCAAACAAAAACCATGTTAGCTAACTACAACTCAGTCCTGCTAACAAGTGATATTTTTTTAATGTTTATTTTGAGAGAGGGAGAACACAGGCAAGCAGGGGAGAGGCAAAGAGAGAGGGAGACAGAGAATCCTAAGTAGGTTCCACACTGTCAGCATGGAGCCCGACATGGGACTCAAACCCACAAACCATGACATCATGACCTGAGTGGAAATCAAGAGTCAGATGCTCAACAGACAGAGCCACCCAGACACCCCTCAAGTGACAATTTAAAGACTAAAGTTCTAGTGTTCAGGGCATTCTACACCCCCATGGGTGTCTTGAAATGATGACATCTGTTATGTTATCATGACGTCAGGCTAGTGGACAATTGTCTACAAAAGTCCAAAATTGCATACCATTTAGTTGAATGAAAGACCTTCTTACTTTCCATGGAAGAAATAGCATTGTGTATGCTGCAGACTGAATTGTATCCCTGCCTGCTCCCACCCCTACCAAATTTCTATGCTGAAGCCTAACATCTAATCTGGAGTTAGGGTCTGTAGGAGGTAAATAGGGTTAAATGACGTCAAAAAGATGGTGGCCTTATAAGAAGCAGCTTTGCCTTGTAAAGACACAGCCAGAGGGCAGCCATCTGCAAGCCGGAAAGAAAACTCTCACCACAACTCCTGATCTTGAATTTCCCAGGCTTTAGGACTGCACGTACTCTCTGTTGTGTAAGCCCGTCCATCTATGATGTGTTGTCATGACAACGTGAACAGACTCTGAAGTATGTGGTAGACATCCATCGATTTGTTTTTCTTCTATCTTGCATCTCTATTGCTCTATATAGCTCTATAATTACATACTTTAAAAACAGAATAAATACAATTATATGCATTTTGAGAAATGAAACAATGCCTTCCTTTTTCATTGCATTATTCTCCTAAATTCTAATAAATGATTATTGAAAACCACGCAACATGCCAGGTACTTTTTAGATGCTTGGAATTTATGGGGAGAACAGAAGGAAATGAAGTCTCAAAGATGGCGATATGGCAGACCCATATGCTAATAGAAGACAGAGAAGAAAATCACTAATTACTGTACAAGAGGAACGTGCCACCTGTGTGTGTTTCCCTGACCAGTCTCATCACGGCACCTCAGCACGTGGTACAGGGCCTGGCACAAAGTGAGCACTCAGGAAAGGTTTGCTGAGATGTTGAAGGAATGCAAGAGAGAGCATTATGGCTTGAGGAGGCTTCTAAGAGGAAAGCACACTTGGTAGGGCCTGAGCTGTTTCAACCCAGTATTGGGTTGGCTGTGGGAATTCATGTAAATTATGTTTGTTGATATCTTAAACGACAATTAGTTTGGCAGAATATGGTAAGTTTTACCTATACAGAGGCCACTGGTCCTGTGAAAAGTGAAAAATCATGGAGAATTTTCACAATATCAGAATATTTATAGTCAAAGTGGCCTTTGTCAATCCTTCCCATTGTTCTTGACTAATATAGAAAACTCTGCTGTGGTTATATCCTGGCCACAGAGGGCTACATGTATACAGCTAACATTTTCTTTGACCAGTTAAAGACTGAGAGAATATGTCTCCCCACTCTAATTGGTGCCCCCACCCAACTCCCTGAAGACAAGCCCGTCAGCCTTGCTGCCTGCTCTTTGGGAGATCTTGCCTAACAGGCCTCACTGGGGATATAAGTGTATTGAGTGATTTTCTGTTCACAGTGACTCTCGTATTTCACTCATTATTCAGTCAATTAAAAGGACAATGAAATCTGTCACATAAAGGCCAACTATAATAAAGAAAACCTAACTATTTTTTAAATGTTTATTTATTTTTGAGAAAGAAAGCAAGTTAGGGAGGGACAGAGAGAGAGGGAGTGAGACAGAGAATTCCAAGCAGACTCTGAGCTGTCAGCACAAAGCCGAACACAGGGCTCAAACTCACAAACCATGAGATCGTGACCTAAACTGAAGTCAGACACTCAACCAAGTGAGCCACTCAGGTGCCCCAAGGAAACCTATTAAGACTGGTAGCTTGTTGAGGCTCCTAGGTGGTTCAGTTGGTTAAGTGTCTGCCTTTGGCTCAGGTCTTGGTTTCCGAGTACCTGAGTTCAAGCCCCACATCGATCTGCCCTGAAAGTGTGGAGCCTGCTTGGAATTTCTCTCTCTCCCTCCCACCCCCCCCCCAAAAAAAAGACTGGTAATTTGCTGGATAACCTCTCCTATTCTCTTCTATGCCTGTTTACCACAGGATTATGTAAACTTGGGTTCCCTGCAAGTGAAGCTCATGAGTGTGGAGAGCAAGAAAATGCCCATTCATTTTCAAGAGACGGAAACTCCAGTCAAATTCTGTGAAGATGTCAAGGGCCCAGAAAGCTACATCACATACAGAATGATGAAGTCTTTTCTCTAAGACTAAAAGCTGCAAAGTAAAAATAACTTTTCCTTGTGAATTTTCATTGGGAGCAGAGGTATATCACTTGCCCATTTTATTTACACTTTGGTCCTTTATTAAACCAGCTGTTATTTCTAAAGGTCATAATGACATTTAAAATCAAAGCTCTAAGTATTCAGCTGTTCATTTATCTGCATGGCATGAGTGACAAAAATGAAAGTACACTTTATATTTCCATATCCAAGTATTCAGAAGCATGATAATGGGCCCAAGATGGTTTCTGAGTCTCCTTACCACTTAAAAACTGCTGATTAATCTATCATTCCAATATGAAATAGTTCAATTAGAAATTTTCTAAGACAAATTTAGAAGTTTGGATAGCACTGATTTCAACTCTTTCCCTCTGAGGGTGCCAGTCAGAATTCAAGACTATTTTTCTCTTATCTAACACTACTTACAATAAATATAAAACACTTTGGAAACAAATAGACTTAAGGGTGATAATTTATTATATAAAAATATTCCACCAAGGGGCGCCTGGGTGACTCAGCTGGTTAAGTGTTTGACTCTTGATCTTGACCTAGGTCATGATCTCAAAAGTCCTGCTTCATATTCTCTTTCTCCCTCTCTCTCTGCCTCTCCCCCACTCATGCACACAGGCCTGTCTCTCTCTCTCTCAAAATAAATAAACTTAAAAAAAATTCCACCAAGAGTGAGATCCCTCTTCTCTCAGCTCTATTAAGTCTAAACTGCTGAGTCCCTGTTCAAGACCATTACCACTTCCCTCTCATGGGTGCCACAAGCCAAGGACAGAGATCGTGCCTGAAGTTGACATCAACACTTTATTTTAAAGCTACATTTACTTATAAGGCTTTTACAAGGAATATCTTTTAAATATAAGGCCAAAGATAAAGAGAAAATCAACAAAGCAAAACTCTGATTCTTTGAAGGGTTCATTGAAACTGATAACCCCTAGTAAGACTAATCAGACAGAAAACAGGAAACAAATGAAAAAGGAAACACTGCTACAATGTTACCAATATTATGAAAAATACCATGAGAGGAAATTAAGGGAAAAAACTTTTCCCTGTAAAATTGACAACTTCAATTAAATGGAAGCGTTTCTTGAAAGACATTTCTGAAAAACAGGAAGAAATAAAAATTCTGAATAGCCTTCAAGCGATAAAAAAGATCTAATCTATACTTAAAATTTTCCCAAGAGGAAAATTTCAAACCTAGATGGCTTACTTTACTGGTGAATTTTTCCAAATATTTCAAAAAGATTTAATAGCAAACATACACAAACTCTTTCAGAGAATGGAGAGAAAAAACACATCCAAATCATTCTATGAGGCCAATATAATTCTAATACCAAAACCTGGCATCATTACAAGAAAAGAGAATTACAGGCCAATATCTCTCAGGAATATAGATGCAAGATCCTGACAAAATATTAGCTTATTGCATTTAGTCATATATATTTCATGAATAAAGAATGCAAGGTTGGTTTAACGTTCAGAAATTAGAGTGTGAACACAAATAGAACCAGTGGATTATATCAGTGTCAATATCCTGCTTGTGATACTGTACTATAATTTTCAAAAATTATATTATTGTGGGAAACTGGGTTATGAGTACATGCGATCTATTCATATTATTTTTTAAAGTTTTAAATTAATTAATTAATTAATTTAAAGAGAGCACAAGCAGGGAAGAGGCAGAGAGAGAGAATCCCAAGCAGTCTCTGTGCTGTCAGTGCAGAGCCTGATGTGGGGTTCAATCCCACAAACCACAAGATCATGACCTGAGCCAAAATCAAGTGTTGGATGCTCAACTAACTGAGTCACCCAGCACCCCGTATTATTTTGTACAATTGTATGTGAATTTATGTCTTAAAATTTTAAAATCAAGGAAAAGTTTTTAAAAAATAAAAATCAACGGTATAATGAATGGGACATAGGAGGTAATTCATATGATCATCTCAATAGGTGCGATATTTGATAACATTCAATACTATGAAAAAAGTTATAATAGTATAATAAAACTCTCAGCAAACCAGGCATTTCTAAAAAACACTCTAGCTAATTTTAGTAGTGAAATATTAAACATTTTCCCACTGAGGTCAGGAACAAGACACACATGTTCACTCTCATACTTCTATTCAGCAGTGTTTAACGCAACTGGAGGTTGTAGCCAGTTCAGTGATGCCAAAAGAAATTAAAAGCACAGACATTATAAAGGAAGAAGCAACCTATCTTCCTTACAGATATCAGGTTTCTGTAAGTAGATAATCCCATCTACAAACTACTAGAATTTATAAGTGAATTTAGCAAAGTCACAGGACACAAGGTCAATAAAGATCCATTGTATTTCTTTATACCAGCAGCAAATTGAGAGTCAAATCATTTATGACATCAAAAACATCAAAATAAAGAAATGTGTCTAATGAAATATTAGCAAAACTTTGTTGAAGACTGGAGACCATTGTTGAGGGAAATTCAGTACTTACATAAATGGGGAATAGAGACCAATACCACCATAATGCACTGGAAGCTTCAAAAGAGTTAAGATGTGAGTTCTTGCTGTATCTGTAGACTCAGTGCAACCTCAACAAAAATCCCAGCTGATAGTTTCTAACATTATCATGGAAATCTATAGCATAGACAAAAGACCTATGATAGTCAAGACAATCTTTAAGAAAATAAAGTTGGAGAACTTATTATCAAATTGCAAGACTTTTTTTTTGAAAAAAGGTTTAGTTACTTATTTTGAGAGAGAGAGAGAAAGAGAGAGGAAGTGAAAGCAGGGGATGGACAGAGAGAGAGAGGGAGAAAATCCCAAGCAGGCTCCCTGCAGGCAGCACAGAGACTGACATAGGGCTCAAACTCACAAACAATGAGATCATGCATGACCTGAGCTGAAATCAAGAGTCAGACGCTCAATGGACTGAGCCACCCAGGTGCCCTAAATTGTAAGACTTTTAATATTTCAGTAATTAAGACAGTGTGGTATTGGCCCAAGGATAAAGAATAGTCCAATGGAACAGAATAAAGAATCTAGAAACCAACCCGCAAAATCGCTTAATTTCTGACAAACATGTCATTATAAGTTGGGGAGAAAGGAGTTCTTTTCAATAAAAAAGTGAAGCTCAGGCGACTGTATAGCTATATGGGGAAAAAAATGAACCTTGACACCTACATCATACCGTACACAAAAATCAAAGTGGATCAGAGACCTAAATATGGAAGGTAAAACAATTCAGGTAGGAAACAAAATATCTCATGCTCCCCTTTATAGACACAATAGATCTGATAATCAAGCCTATTCTTGAATTAAAATCAATATCTGGTTGGCTGGTAAATGTGTATTTGGCAGTTTTCCAGATGCCCCTTCCCTCAAGCCTACTGCTTTCTATATCATCTACCTCTTTTGGGGAGAAAGGGCCTTAAAAATCACCAATCATAAATTGATGTTGAATTTCATGAAAATTAATATCTCTTTTCACTAAAAGATACCATTAAGAGTCAAAAGGCAGGGCACCTGGGTGGCTCAGTTGGTTAAGCAGCTAACTTTGGCTCAGGTCATGAACTCACAGTTAGTGAGTTTGAGCCCACATCAGGCTCTGTGCTGACAGCTCAGATTTGGATTCTGTGTGTGTGTGTGTCTCTCTCTCTGCCCCCCTCCCCCTACTCACACTCTGTCTCTCTCAAAAATAAATATCATTTTTAAAAAAAGAGTCAAAAGGCAAGTCACATACTGGGAAAATCTATTTTCTATATATATTTTTTAAGAAATATCTAGAATATATAAAGAACTTTTACAAATGAGTAGGAAAAAAGACAACCATTTTAGGAAACAAACATAAAAAAAGAAGATTGGTATTATTAGTCTGGAAAAGGCAAATTAAAACCATTAGATACAACTATACACTCACTAGTTGTATTTAGTGGGTGGCCAAAATTAAAAGTTAAAAATAGTAAACATTGACAAGGACACAGAGCACTTGAACTGACATATAATTGTTGGTGGGACCATAAATTGGCACAAATACTTTGGAATATGTTTGGCAGTATTTCAGTAAAGCCGCACATATATAAATGTCATGATCCACCAGTTCCACTCTTGGCTTAATATGGAATAGAAATGAGTGGTTATGGGGCACCTGGGTGACTCGGTTGATAATCTGATGTCAGCTCATCTTATGACCAAGGTCATGGGATGGAGCCCACGTCAGGCTCTGCACTGAGCATGGATTCTGCTTAAGATTCTTTCTCTCTCTCTCTCTCCCTTGCCCCTCTCTTCTGTTCAAGTGTTCTCTCTCTCTCTCTGAAACAAAAACATTTTGAAAAAATTTAAAAAAAAGGAAATGAGTGCTTCTGTTTAGAAGACATGGATAAGAATATTACCAGCAACTTTATTGATAGTAACCAAAAATTTGAAACAACCCTAATGACTATCAGCAGAACGTGTAAATAGTGACTGATATGTATGTATCAATATGTATCAATCTATTTATAGGCTTACAATGGAATAGTAAACAGCAACAAAAAAGAATAAACAACTACCAAATGTAACTACATAGATCAATCCTATACACAAAAGATTGAGTAAAAGAAGGCAGACACAAAAGAGGACATATGGTATGATTCCATGATTCCATGTATGCAAAACAGGACAAGCACACTAACCTTACTGACAGAAGTCAGAATTGTGGTTACTTTTGTGGTAGGGAATGCCTAGTATGGTGCGGGAAGGAGTTTTCTGGTAATCCTGATCTGAGTGAATTGCACGGGTGGTTCACTTTATGAACATTAAGCAGGACACTTAAGATTTGTATACCTGACTGATATATTTTATACTTTAAAAAGTTACCCCCCTGATGGGCATTGAGGAGGGACTTGTTGGGATGAGAACTGGGTGTTGTATGTAAGCAATGAATCATGGGAATCTATTCCTGGAAACCAAGACCACACTGTATACACTGTATGTTAGCTAACTTGACAAATTATATTAAAAAAAAAGTTAACCCCCCTATCACGACCAAAATGTCCCTCAAATACCCATCTTCCAATCCATTCCATAAGTGACAATGTGGACAGGTCATGCTATGTCTTTCAGTGTGAACGGAAGCAACAGTGTTTCCGGACGGGAAAGCAGAATACTTTGTTAGGATGGTCTTTCAAAGGTCAACAGAAGCAGAAATGTCCTTGGAAAAGTTAGTAACAATATGCACTAGATTTGCCAATTTTCTTTTTAAGAAAGAAAGGTAAACATTTTATAGATAAGATTTATCTTTACTTTTCTCAGAAAGGGGGGGATAAACTTACTGTCTCCTGGGACAAATCAAAGAGCTTCCAGTAAACCCACAAAGACGGACTATGTGACAGAGCATTGGTTTCAGTAGGTCAGCAGAAATTGACATTGTTTTTCTCTCACTCTTGGAAAGTTCAGACCATGAGATTATGAAAACAAGCCAGGCATAACATGGTAGGATTCCAGCATTAATTTGTTAGCTGTGGCAATTTTTACTTCACAATGTGAATTTGAATCTGAAGAAAATATCAAATGGCTTAAAGTCTTGTTTGCTGCCAAGAAGATGTCAGAGTAGAAAAGGCATCCTTTGAAAAAGGAAAGGGAAGAATGTTCTTTCCTTCTGTTAGTATCATTTCTTGTGTTTAGAATTTGCAGAATAGCACTATCTGTAAAAAAAAAAAAAAAAAAGATAGTTTTTGGGTTGTGTTTTTAACAACCCAAACTGTAAAATTGTAGGGTGGTGACTTTTTTAGATGATGACATTCCAAAGCAAATCTCAAAAGAAGTGGCCATACCACAGTGAACTTCCTCCAAACATCCCTCATTCAATTAAGCGTTAATCAAACAGGCCCTTGAGCCAGGCACTGTGTTTAAGACATTAGTGAGACAAAATGAAATTGCCCCTTTCTTCAAGATGCTAACGGTCCAGTAAGAGCCCCATGGGTCAGCGAGACCTCCTTGGGCTGCCGCGAACAGCTTTTACTCTTCGTACCAGCAGCAAAGGAGGAAGCAAGAGAGGTGGGAGAAAACAGGACAAGATATTCTGGATGTGGGGGGTGGTTGTATTTAACTTACAACATTCTATTTTTAGCACCTTTAGTAATAACTTTGGAAAATAAATTTGACTGTAGGAGATTCTTATGCTTTTCAGAATAACCAAGCATGTGAGTATTATATGTGGCTATTCAAGATTTGAGGGGCAAAAGGGTAGAGACTGCAACAGTCACTTTAGCTTCAGGCTGAAAAATTGCTTTTTTGGGGCCAGGAATTAGATAAACTTGAAGAAATTAAGGAGATGTAAAGAGATGAGGTAGAGTATGGGGAAACACATTTTGTGGAGTCAGGCTGGCTACCTTGAATCTTGAGCAGTCATTTAATCTCTTTTAAGTCTGGTTGCCACGACAGCATTAGGTTAATCTAATTTTCATAGGGCAGGATTATTTTAAGGATTAAAAGAGCACCTGTAGCCTGCACATACTAGACATGCAGGACATGGCCATTGAAATAATGACTGGCATTTAACGATCATCTCTGGCAGTGAGGCCCAAGTCGTGTGGTTGTCACTGCAGAGCATTCAGTACGGTCTAGAGAGTCCCTGGGTCCCTTCTATCAGATGCCACGAAGCGCGGACCCGTCTCCAATGGTAGCAGTATGAAGGGGTTCATTCTGTCCTGGGGTGGCTGGGGAGGACTCGGACGCTGCCTGGTGTGAGGGCTCCAAGAGGCCACACCCAGCATCTGCTGATCAACAGCAGGCAGTAGGGACCAGTAGTAAACCCCCTTCCAAAATTTTCAGGAGTGTGGGGGAGGCAGGGCGTGGCACTGCGGGCCAGTGGTTAACATTTGTGTTTCTTTTTGAATCTTCTAGCCAGACACTAGAGCCATTCAGGGCACAAGGAGGCCAGGGGATTTTTGTGGCAATAAAGGGCTGTTTGTTAAAGGCCCACTTGATCCTTCCTTGTTTTACTAGAGCTCAACACAACAGTTTCTCTGTATTTTTCTTGGAGTAAAACTGGCTTTTGCACTAGACGCAAGGAAATGTGCTCTCAAAGCAACAGAGGCTTTCTAAATATTAGTGACTTTAACTCGATTAAGTATTTCCATTTCCTATTCCTGTGACTTTATAAGGCTCAAGTTCCCTGAAAGGCTCCTTTTGGACTGTGACTCTTTTGGTTGGTTGTTTTAGGTCATTCTGTTCGCAGGATCTGAGTGTTAAAAATCCTCAAATGCTTTTTTAAAGATTCTTCACACAGAAATGTTTTCAGATTCCCAACAGAGTGAATGAGTTTGAAAGGGACCGCAGATTCAGATACTCTCACAGATTCTTAGTAAAAGGTTTTGTCAGCATTTCCTTCCTCAAGCTCACTGACCTCCTGCCTTCTTGGGTTAGGGCCATCTTTTTGTATAGTCTCAGCTATAAAAATATGCTAGGCCTTGCAACATTTCCCTGCTTAGAGGAATGAAAATTAACTATGCTGCATTCCCCTCTGAATGGCTAGCCGAGGCCAGTGAGGCATTTTTACCTAAAAGTCCTCAGACTCCAAATCTGGGGCTCTGACCTCATTTGAGGTTCTGGCACAAGTGTGCAATGCACTTCAGATCTTTGATGTTCTTTGTTACATTTCACTTTTGCATCAGTTTCTTCTAGCCACTTAAAAAAGTGACTTCTGTGATTTTTGTGCTATAGGTGTAAAACTGCCAACATGGAATACTGCTGGGCCTGAAATTTGGTGGGAAGATACACATTTTCAACATGTCTTGTAACACACATGAGCAGTTTGGACTTGCTTCTTTTTCATTTTTTTTTTCATTTTTAAGCATTAAATATATTTGATTTCTTTGAAATATTTCAATTCTAAAACTATAAATTATGGGTTTTTTTTTTTTTTTTAGTATATCTCAGATCTAAACTTACAGTATGTGACATGGGAGGGATTTAAAGTCACTGATAAGAAAAAGGCTCAAGAAATTAGCAATTCTTTTCATAGAAACTGAAGGACTGGTGACAGTTCTCCTTTGCCCCCTTACGCTATAATAATGCATTGACTTCGCTGTTAGCTGAGTCCACGGTCATCTAAATTTAAGACTTGTTTCCCAGCCTCCCTTGCAGCCACATGACAAAGTTCTGGTCAATGGAATGTAAGAAATTGTAGACAATTCCTTTCCCTTTCTCCCCACTTTCTCTATCCTGCTGCTTGGGGTGGGGTTATGCTGCTCAGCCACAGAGAATTAGGAGACAGAAGAAGCTCCTTAAGGACTATGGAAGCGCAAATAGGCACCTACCAGTGTGGTGAGCAAAGCTGCTATGCCAGATCACACTTTTACGTGAAAAAATAAACTTGTCTTGTTAGAACCATTGTATGAATTTTCTGTTATACACAAGCCAAATCTAGTCTTAATAGAGACTAGCTTGAATATTTGCCTCACAAGAAGTCAATGTTTCCAATAGTAAAACATAGCCTCTTCTACTAAATAAGACTTATTCTCTGTTACAAAGAAAGAAAAAAAAAGGAGGGGGGCTCAAATGACTTTAGAAAGTATTCTGCTTTATCTGAGGCATCTAAAACCACTGACCTAAGTATACTTAGATGTGTGGGGCTGGCTGTTTTAAAAAATGTGTTCTGTCACATCAGACTCAGGAATTACCTCCGCTGCCT
Organism: Suricata suricatta; assembly: GCF_006229205.1. Classification (NCBI taxonomy): domain Eukaryota; kingdom Metazoa; phylum Chordata; class Mammalia; order Carnivora; family Herpestidae; genus Suricata; species Suricata suricatta. The sequence goes on from NC_043710.1 coordinate 66,150,589, forward strand.
CTAAACAAAGGACTCCTGCTTATGTGAGGACATGTGGAGTTAGAGGCTCTGGGTTTTGCTTTGGAATCACGTCAGGGGAACCTCCAGCCGGGCTCTGGGCTGACATCAGCACAATGCAAACAGGACATGACATTTTTTTTTAATTTTTTAAATGTTTTATTTTTGATACAGAGAAAGAGCATGAGAGGGGGAGGGGCGGAGAGAGGAGACACAGAACCGGAAGCAGTCTCCAGGCTCTGAGCTAGCTGTCAGGACAAAGCCTGACACGGGGCTCAAACCCACGAACGTGAAGTCTGACCTGAGCTGAAGTCGGAGGCTTAACCGACTGAGCCACCTGGGCGCCCCAAGAGTGACATTTAAAAAGGCTCTTAAAAATAGCAAACACTTAAACACACTTATTATATGCACTTTACATATATTGACCTAATTGATCCTTCTTATAATCCTATGTAGTGGGTCCAGAATTATTCTCACTTTACAGATGAAGAAATAGGCAGAGGGAAATTTAATAAATTTCCCAAAGTTCCCCAGCTAGTAAGAGACAGAGTCAGGATCTGGACACAGATGTTTTGCCTCCAGAATCTAGGCTCATGACCATAAGAGCCTTGATTCATAATAGCCTTGACCATAAGTTATTCTGAATCCCAACAAGTGTACTGAAACTCTATGACATGTAAAGATGTTCTAAATGCCCCAACTTACTAACTCATTAACTACAAACAACAGTCATATGAGGTAGGCATTATTATGCCATTTTACAGAGAAAGAACATGAAGCATGGACAGATACAGAAGTTGCTCAAACTAGGATTTAAAATGCCAGCATGGCTGCAGAGCCCACACTTACCACCACGCTGCACTGTCTCATCAAGCAGTAGATGCCTCACTCAATGACAGAAATACTCTCTGAAGGGAAGAATGCTCTTCAAAGACAAAAACTATGCAAATTGTCTTCTGTATATGTTCATATTCCAGGCTCTCCATTTGTTTTTCTTTCATCACTTACCCCATCTCATCTCCAGTCCAATAGCCACTCAGCATTTCCATTCCTCCCATTGATTCTGCAAACTATCTCACAATGCTACTAGTACGTTTTTTTTTTTTTTCACTAAAGTATTTGGTGTGATGATTTGATATATATATTCTTTGGGAAGGGATACCTCCCATAGTTATATACACATCCATCCAACACCTCACATACTTACTTTTTTGGGAGTGGCAGGGGGAGAACATTTAAGTTCATTCTCACAGCAGATTTCTATTATATGATACAGTGTTATCAACTATAGTCATCATGTTATACTTAGATCCTCAGACCTCATTTTTTTCTTTTATAACTTAAACTTTGCACCTTTTTACCAATCTATTTCCCCCACCCTCCGGCCTCTGGCAACCAATTTTCTATTTCTATTATTCTGACTTTTTTCTTTTCAGAATCCACATGTGAGACCATGCAGTGTTAGTTTTTGTCTGGCTTATTTCACTTGGCATAATCCTGCCAGGTACATCCATGTTGTGATAAATGACAATAATTTCCCTTGTATTTAAGAATAAGTAATCAATATTCCACTGTGTGTGTGTATACATATATACATATTACAATTTTTTAAAAACCAATTCATCTGCTGATGGACACTTAGGTTATTTCCATACCTTGGCTATAGTGAATAATACTTCAGTGAATATGAGAGTAAGGTCTAACTACAAGATGATGATTTTGTTCCCTACAGATATACACCCAGGTGTTAGATTGCTGGATCCTAGGATAGCTCTATTTTTAATTTCTTGAAGAAACTCCATCCTATTTCCCGTCATGGCCATACTAGTTTACATTCCCATCAATGGCAGACAGGGTTCCCTCCTCCACATTTTCACCAGCATGTTATTATTTGTCTTTTTGAAAATAGTTAATCTTCATCTCTGTTCTCTTCCTGGCCTCCATTAATGCTTTACTGTCGATCCCTTAGTAATGGAGATATTCTCTGGGATTTATCACTGAACTTGACCTTATTCCAGTTTCTCACACAGTTATTTCTTTGATAATCTCAACCACCCTTCCCCAGATATATGGTGCTGATTAAAACCATCTTATTAAATAGTCCATCTTCTCTTCACTCCAGATCCCTTATTACTGGGAGTTTTATGGAGACTTCTGACAGCGTGGTCTTGCTGGTGACCAGCCCTCCCTCTGAAGGTATCTATGAGCCCACCAAGAGTTGCCTCAGTAGAACAAAAGACACCTCTGACACCCAGAAAATTCCAAGAGATTTAGTAATTTTGTGTCAGGAACTAGGGACTAGGGCCAAAGGCCAATTAAAACGAGAGATGCTCCTAGTGCTCTTACCACTTACATCATAAGGGCTTTAGGGGCTGTGCGAGGGGTAGGGAAGAGACTTATATTTTCTATCACTTCCTATTATCCTATTATATCATTTCTTTTAAGCCAGAATGACATCAGTTTAACCTTTTTAAGATGAAGTATACCATCAATCTTTCATTTCTACTTTGGACCCACTTGTGATGTAAATTCTATCACAAATTATTAAGTTCCACACTATCAGTGTAGTGGTTGTAAAAGATCAGCTACGAACAACAGGTGTTATGAACACCAAACAGTGGGCACAGCTATCTTTGCCTGGTTTCTTGTCATCTCTGTCTTTCCCCTCCTACTGCAGTGCCTCTGCCTGCCCACTCCAGGCTCTTACATAATAACACAGAAGGGGAAAAGCTTTTCAGTTCCTGCCCTACATCAGGACAAAAGTGAGCAGAAACATAGATTTCATTTTGCGCCTTTTAAGATGACCCTAAGCTAGCTGGCAGTGCCAGTGTGGTGTGCCTGAGGCTTCCATGTGAAGTGTTCCTGAAAGGCCAAGGAAATCAGCTGTAAGTACGGCACTAGTGCAGGTGGCATGGAGGCCAGGTCCAGGTGGGGAGTCTACTTCTCTGTTGATACTTTCTCCCTACTGTCCCACTTGAGGGTCAAGGGCACAATAAACCCATGCTTGTTTGAGGGTACAAGACAGACGCCAAATGCCCAGCCTCAAGGGAGACAGGCAGGGTGCCTGACTGTGGAAGGCTCAGAGAGGGCTAAGGTTAGCTCTCCAGGTGATTCTCACAAAGCAATTTATTTCAAAACCAACCTTAAAATAATTTTTTTTGGGGGGGGGGCGCTTGAATGGCTTAGATGTTGAACATTCCTGATTTCAGCTCAAGTCATACCAGGGTCATAGGATGGAGCCCTGCCTTGGGCTCTATGCTGAATGTGGAACCTCCTTAACATTCTCTCTCCCAAGAGGATCTCTTGCACTGCTGGTGGGAATGCAAACTGGTGCAGCCACTCTGGAAAACAGTATGGAGGTTCCTCAAAAAATTAAAAATAAACTACTCTATGACCCAGCAATTGCTCTACTAAGTATTTATTCAAGGGAGACAGGTGTGTTGTTTCTAAGAGGCACATGTACCCCAATGTTTATAGCAGCACTATCAACAACAGCCAAAGTACGGGAAGAGCCCAAATGCCCATCAACAGATAAATGGATAAAAACGTGGTATGTGTATACATATATATGTACATTATATATATATATATATATATAATTACTCAGAAATCAAAAAGAATGAAATCTTGCCATTTGCGACTACATGGATGGAACAAGAGGATTTTATGCTACATGAAATTAGAGAAAGATAAAGAACATATGACTTCACTCACATGAGGACTTTAACATACAAAACAGATGAACATAAGGGAAGGGAAGCAAAAATAATACAGAAACAGGAAGAAGGACAAAACATAAAAGACTCTTAAATACAGAGAATAAATAGAGGGTTGCTGGAGGGGTGGAGGGAGGGGGGTTGGCTAAAGGGGTAAGGAATCTACTCCTGAAATCCTTGTTGCATTATATGCTAACTTGGATGCAAATTAAAAAGTAAAAATTATAACAAAAATGCACGGAATGTGATAAGCACTATTGATTTGTTGAATCATTTTATATACCTGAAACCAATATAACACTGTATGCTAACTATACTTCCATAAAAATAAGATTGTAATATACATATAATAAACATATATATTTGTATATATACAAAATATGTATTAGTTGCCAAAAAAAACCTCTCTCCCCCTTTTTGCCCCTGCCCCACTCATGCATGCACATGCATACTCTCCAAAAAAATTACTTTTTGTAGCAGATAAAGAACTATTCTATGGTTTTTAGGTAGGCTCCATGTCCAATGTGGGGCTTGAACTCATGACCCTGAGATGAAGAGTCTCTTGCTTTACCAACTGAGCCAGCCAGGTGCCCAAATGGAAGAGCTATTTAAACATTTTTAAAATTTCTTTTACTATATTTGAAAAGGAAGGAGGGAGGGAAGGAGGGAGAGAAAGTGCGAGCAGGGGAGGGGCAGAGAGAGAGAGAGAGAGAGAGAGAGAGAGACAGACAGACACATAATGTGAAGCAGGCTCCAGGCTTGGAGTTGTCAAACAAAGAGCCTGATGCGGGGCTCAAACTTGTCAATAGCGATATCATGACCTGAGCTGAAGTCAGATACTTAACCGAAGGAGCCACCCAGGCACCCCTGGAAGACCTATTTTAAATAAGAACTTTTTGGGAAACAAAACTTTCCCTTCCCCTTTCTCTCCTAGCTGTCTGCCTACCATCAGTGTAACCTACTACTCTGCCTCAAGATGGTTGTACCTGCTCCCTCCACCATACCATGGAAAGAACCTTACACAACTTCTGACAATGTGGGAGTAGTTTCACATACAGCTTAAGAACTAAACTTGTATGCTTCTTCAATGACAAATGGGACATTTACTAAATGCTTACACCAAAATTAGACTAGAAATACTAGCTAAAGACTGAGAAAACACTTCTAATTGGGGACATACCAAAATGGATGATACTGCAGCCTTTCCATTCAGTGCCTATTCAGACAGCAGAATTCCAAGTGAGTCAGACCCATGGAAGGCAGCAAGTAGGGCTAAACAAAGAACTAAGCTACTTGTGCAGGCCACTGATGGAAGCTGTGAAGCCATCTTCTCTGCAAAAGTCAGTTCATCTGGCTGTATGCTGTGGCCTCTCCACACACCCTGTGACCCAGCCACCGCTGCACACACGCCAGCCACACTCGTCCTGAGTGCCCATCAACACTGGGAATTCTCAGAATCTGGAAACATGTTTGTCGCAGATGAACAAGAAATTATTCAGTTCAAGGAGAAACTTATCCCATAAAGGCCTATTTTTGTTCGTTTGTGGAGAAATAAAAAATTCCTAGTCCAACATAAGGCCTTTTCCTAAATATGGCCTCTCATAATCACTGGTTAAGAAAAAAATAGCTCTAAAAATGTGCATGGGTGCCTCAGTTAAGCATCAGACTTTTTTTTTTGGTTTTGGTTTTGTTATTCAGGACTTTTATTTTTTTTTTTAATGTTTTATTTATTTTTTACAGAGAGAGAGACAGAGCATGAGAGGGGGAGGGGCAGAGAGAGAAGACGACACAGAACTGGAAGCAGGCTCCAGGCTCTGAGCTAGCTGTCAGCACAGAGCCTGATGCGGGGCTCAAACCCACATGTGAGATCTGACCTGAGCCGAAGTCGGACACTTAACCGACTGAGCCACCCAGGTGCCCCAGGACTTTTATTTTTATTTTTTTAATTAAATAGTTTATTACCAAGTTGGTTTCCATATAATACCCAGTGCTCTTTCCCACAAGTGCCCCTCAAGCATCAGACTCTTGATCTCAGTTCAGGTCATGATCTTGTGGTTCCTGAGAATGAGCCCTACATCAGGCTCCATGCTGACAGTGTGGAGCCTGCTTGGGATTCTCTCTCTTCTCTCTGCCCATACCCTGGCTTGTGCGCTTGCTCTCTCTCAAAATAATTTAATTTTTTTTAAAGATTCTTAAAAACTTTATCCATTTTGAGAGAGACAGAGACAATGGGAGTTGAGAAAGGGCAGTGATAGAGAAAGATGGAGCATCCCAAGCAAGCTGCACACTGTCAGCATGGAGCCCAAAATGGAGCTCAAACTCACACAACCATGAGATCATGACCTGAGCTGAAACCAAGAGTTGGATGCTTAAGTGACTAAGCCATGCAGCAGGCACCCCTAAATAAACAAAAGGAAAACAAATTAAATTAAGAAATGCTGAATAATAATAATGAGATGTTAAGTCAAAAGCAAAAGACTAATTTTGAAAATGATTTGGGACAAGTATAGATGGCCTCTGCAGTAATAATCTAACTTCTCTCTGCAGCCTCCACCAAGCTGGTATTTGGGAACTAAGATGGTGTGGACGTGTTCGGGCTCATAACCTAATATATTTATGCATTCAACAGCTAAGTTACCTCACTTGTTATAGAGTTAGTATGATCATATATTTTGCATATTTCCTTGTCAATGATGTCTGGGCAACAGAGCAGGAAGCAGAAAATGTGCTGCATAGAGGAAGTCCTTGTGAGAATGAAGAGTGGTCATCAGACTACACCACAGAGGGATACAAATTCTACATCTGAATTAACAACAGCAGATCATAAAAAGGACAGTGGACCATGAAACTAAAGACCTTACTCCTCTATTAGCTTATTGAGTTGAGCAAGTCCCTCTTCCAGAAGAGTTCCTGATTTCAATCTGTAAAATGGGTAAAATGTGGGTAATACTTATCGAACAAGCCCAGAAGCTGTGTTTCAGTAATAGGATGAAAATATTTACAAAGCACCCTCATAAACATACAAAACACTACTGCTGCGGCTGCTCTAATTATAAAAGGAACAGGCCATAGACCTGAAGTAGAACATCGAGACAAATCAAAATTTGTGAGAGTGTTAAGGAAGTTAACTACAAAAGTACAATTTCCCAGTTTATACAAAAATGGTTTAATGACAGCGAAACTTAAAAACTAGTAAAGTTAACAAAGTATATTGGCTACAGAGGACTTTTTTCCAACCATGGCAATACTATGCACATAATTATCAACGCAAAGTCTTTAACCCCTTTGTCCTGTACTCTGAATCCTACTTACTCTTCAATATGAAACATGATACAGTCAGAGGTTTCTTTGGCAGAATCATCACATGCATTAATATGCCAAACACCAAGCATTTTCTCCCTTAAACTTACCTGACTGAAGGCATCTGATCAGAAGACAAACAATTTTAATAAGTAGTTTAGGTTATCAATAAGAGTCTAAAAGGTAACAAAAGGTACAAAGAAAAATCCTTAAGGAAATTAAATTAAAACAAATAAAATTTACATTTTATTAAATCAACAAATATAATCACTTGAGTATATTTTTATTAGCAAAAAATAATGATACTGATGATAAAGAAAAAGGAAAAGGAAAAAAAATGCACCTCAGACCAAAATACCATAACAAAAATTTTGTGGAAGCTGCATTTTATTTGAAAATCCACCCATTTTTGCTAACATACATTTTAATATTGTAAACAAAAATAGAATCTGCAGAGACAATGCAACAAGTATGCTTAAACTCATGTACAGAATTGCTTTCCTACAACGAACTGTCCTTCTTAAGGCCCCTCTCAACCGAAACGTTAAGATGTATTTACACAAAGCACCGATCAACAGTGCAGTTTAAATTTTTTGTTAACTAAACTCTTGGCTAGACATTAACTTTAAAGATACTATTTCCCCTTATTTAAAAGGTACATGATCATAACATGGCGTGAGCCAAATAAAAGGTTTCAAGGATTTTGTCCCCTTCCCTCCCCCCATAACACCTCCTAGAGTTTTACTGAAAGAAGGAAAGTCTTGAAGTGAAAGCAATTCCTCACATTCATTTTGGAAAGGCCCTACTGTCAAATGGAAATAATGACATGCCAAGCACAAAGCAGTAAAGTTCCTTCCCAATGCACTAATGCTGAATTTAAAATGTAGTGCTTTTCCTAGTCAGTGAACTGTTCCCTTGCAAAATCCTAGGCACAGAATTGACTATAAGGATTAATGCATTTATAATGCTTCCCTAAATCCCATAGAAACTGAGAATTCTTAAGCGATTCAGACCTATGGACTTGCCTTAAAATATTTAGTGCTCTGTATGTCAGCTGAAAAGCGTTCGGAATCAGATTCAGTCTTATGGATAAAAATCAAACATACTGTGTACATCCATACTCATTTTCATAAGGAGGTCTGATACAATATTAATGTTACGTAAATTGATAATCATAAATAAATACAAATACTTAAGGAATGTCTACTGCAAACTGAATATATAATTTTTTAAAAAGAAAAGTTAATTTTAGTTACTGTTTCTGTATCTGTGAGGACTGGAGAAAAGAAAGATACTGGAAAATTAATTATGATTTTGATTCCCCCCAAAAGAGTCCTGTTGCATTACAGGAAAGGACACAGCTCTTCTCTCCAGGCAGCTTTTCCAAATACAAATTTTACACTTTCCAAATAAGGGCTTTTTGTCTTGAAAGGTTACTGATTATGGGTATTAATAAGAATTGAAAGAACTGAAGGGTTAGTCACCAAAAAGATCTTAGTCTGAAATCATGGCAATTCTTGGCTTTATAAACTGTATTGATACGTTCTGCTATATACTAGTCCCAATTTCCTTCATGGGCCTTCACTGGGTTACTGTAGCATTCTAATGGAAGAAGAGAGTTTAAGAGACAGCAGTTTGGATTTTGCTGGAAGTAAGTATTTGCTGCTTGAGCACTTGTCTTTTTGGAATAATTCCATTCTCTTCCATCTAGTTACATAAACTGTATCTGGGGAAAAAAAAAAAAGAGTATAAGTTGATTCACTGCACTGTAGGAAGTCCTCTCACAGATAAAAATGTTTTGTGGCTTTTTACCATTCAACTGTCCCTGAAATGTTTATAGCATATTTATCACAACCTTGATCACAAAACTAAGTCAGTATTATCAGCTTATCATGTGCCAAAAGTCAATATTTAAAGACTAATTATAGGGACTTCCAAATAGATCTAATTACTAAAAACCAAGAAATGGGTAAAGAAAGAAAATGAACATTTTTTTCAGTGACAAGTTCAGAACATCTCTCCATAAACACAAATAATCTATGTGAAAATCTCATTTAGAAAAGCAAAATTTGAATTATTATTTACATATGATGTCGTAAAATTAGAGATAAATTAGAGACAATTAAGGGAACTATAATATGCTTACTAAATCATTTCTTTATTAATTTAAATCAAAATCACAAAGGTCTACAAAAGAAAAGTTTTCAATAGGGCATAACTGTTTGCTCTGATCCTTCACTCATCATTTCCCTTAAACTGTCCATCCAAAGACATTACTGAAGTAGATGTGCTAATAAACTTGTCAAATCAGAAGAATACAAACTCTCAAAGATCTAGAAGCTATATCTGTACATTGTGGGTTAGAACACCAAGAAGAACAAATTACATGGTCTTCCAGCAAAAAGAGGCAGTGTGAATCAAACACAGAATCCTTCTCTCAAAAAGGGTAGAAGTATTCCCTTGCCCTTATTTTAAAAACAAAACAAAACAAAAAGTCAGTTTTGGGGAATATGTTACTATTTTTAAATGAAAAGGCACACATAAACATAATGCTTAAGAAAGTGTTAAAATGAATTCTTCACAACTAACATTCAAGGACATTATATTCAAACTAGAGACGCTCCTAATCAAGCTCTAATCCAATGTGTAAAATTATGTTGTTCTCTTCAAATCTTTTAAGACTGATGAAAACACCCAGCTTTTAAGGGTGGTATTTGATCTCATCCATCTGCTGTGGGCAGTGGATGCTTATATGTAAACATGAAAGATGGTTCTTTGATATCACACCTTCTAATTATGTTAAAGGTATTTTCCAAAAGTTGTTTGTCCTTATGTCCTATTTTGATCTATTTTTAGTCTTCACCTAAAGAACAGAGAAGGAGGAGGAAGAGAGAGAACGTAGAGTCCTTTAAAGAAACAAAGGAGAAGAGTGAATTGTTTAATACTTGATAAATTTTTAAAGTATTTAAGTCCCCATCTCCCCCAATAAGCAGCAATAATACCTAAAGTGATTTATAAGAAATCCTCCAAAGAGAGCTCTGCAAAAGGGTCCTTTCCTGAAGCTCTGTGAGGACTGTGACTGGAGGGGCTGGATGCTGCCGACAGCTGGGGGAAAAGAAGACAGAGAGAGGGAAAGAAAAAAAGATCTCTGAATGACAGAACATGAAAGCAGGAAATGTAATGAAAGAAGAAGTGGTTTTTGTTTTGTCATCTTTAATAAATATAAAAGGCAGTCTTTAGAGAAAATGGAATTATTAAGCAAAATTTCAATCACATGTCAAGTTAAAGGGTATCCAAATGGCATGTGTTTTTCAGAAAACAAATTGTTTCTGAAATTCCAGAGAAATAAAGTATTTTACTCAAAAAGGTCAATAAAAGTTGACCCACAGTTAAGACTTCTATGGTGGGTTGGGGGAAGAGGGGAAAGAAGTGCTTGTGATTTCTTTTTTTTCATTGAGAGAAGATGGCTCCCTATGTCCAAGGTATCTGTCAAAAACTGTGTGAAGTCCAACCTCAGTCCAAACCAAACACATCTAGCTGCAATGGTATTTCTTTCCTCCTGTCTCCTGCCTGCTTTCTGGATATGCTGTAGCTGATGCATATACTGTTGGAGGTGAAAGTCATCTTGGAGGTCACCTAGCCTAACTGCCCACACACCACCTTGAATATATGGAATACTTCAGATCTTTGATTATTTTCTACTTTATTACATTTGTTTGATTTTTGGAATTAGCTGCCATCGTTTAATTTGAGGAAAATCATTTATTAAACTCAATAACTTATCTTTAGTATATCTTCAAAGAAAGACAGTTCCTGAAGAACAAAGACGTTCATTTCCTATGTGTATCACCTTCACCAAACCTACTTTGAGTATTTCAAACCAAATACAAGCCATTTTAGTTTGGAGTAAACTTTATTATTTTTTTTAATGTTTACTTATTTTTGAGACAGAGACAGAGCATGAGCGGTTGAGGGGCGCAGAGAGAGAGAGAGAGGGAGACACAGAATCTGAAGCAGGCTCCAGGTTCTGAGCTGTCATGAGGCTCAAACCCATGAACTGTGAGATCATGATCTGAGCCAAAGTTTGACACTTAACCAACTAAGCCACCCGAGTGCCCCTAGTTTAGAGTAAACTTAAAAAGTTTTTTTTCTACCCCCTGCAAAATAATGCAAAGGTATGCAAGCACAGGGCTATTATGAAATGAGTCGTCCTTTAAGGGATGTTCAATTGAGTACTAAATCAAAGATGACCAAGTGGGAATAGTTTCAATTTATACTTCCAACATTCAAATCCTATAATGGATTTCAAGCCTCACAATCTGTCTTTGCTGGTTCAAGGTGATCTCATTTCTACCTTTAATTTTTTTAAAAGAAAAGCACTATAGAAAATGAATAGCCAATGACTTTCAGCAAATATTACATCACAAGTATATACAATTTGTTATTGTAAATGCTAAAGTCAATGTAAAGGTTCAGAAATCATCTTCAGTTATTTCAGTGGTTAGGTCATTTTCCTGACCCATACTTTGTTCTCAGAAATAAATGTTCTAAAACAATGGAAAGAAACAATAGAAAAGATGATGAAATTACACAAGCAGCTACAGATGGGAGGACGGAGCAGCTCTGTGGGTTTGAGGATTCAAAAAACATCCAGATAGAGACAGATTAAGGTACAACTTAATTGGAAAGATGTCTCCTCTCCCCACTTCCTTATTATTATTTTTAATGTTTATTTTTGAGAGACACACACACAGAACATGAGCCAGGGAGGGGTAGAGAGAGAGAGAGAGACAGAGAGAGAAAGAGACAGAGAGAGGGAGACACAGAATCCAAAGTAGGCTCTAGGCTCTGCGCTGTCAGCACAGATCCTGATGCAGGGCTCGAACTCATGAGCCCTAAGATCATAACCTGAGCCAAAGTTGGACACTTAACTGAGCTACCCAGGTGTCCCTCCTACTCCCCACTTCAGACCAAGCGTGGATGACCATTCAGAAGCAGAATGACTATAAGTGACCACCAGTCACTGAGCTAGAGGGAGTCCAAGATTAACTGGGTTTCTCTCCAAAACAGATTTTGTCTTTCACTTGAAGTTAAAAACAAAACCACCAAAAATCCCTGCTTATTGTGGATAGATTGCATCCAAAATCTCAAGTCTCCTATGAGAGCCCCACACTAAAATGTCTTCTTAAATCACACGTTTTTATAAGGATGGCAGGCAGTCTGAAGACCTGCCAGTCCCAGAGGAAAACGCCCCTTCTATTCTTCTCCATGTGGAGCATACTGCTAGGGAGAAGTCCCAAGGCTTACAAATAATGTTAGAGAAGATCAATAACCTGGGGGGGGAAAGTGCCAGTTTCTTCTTCTTCTTCTTCTACCACCACCACCACCACCACCCCTCTAAAATTGGTAAAATCTACACATGTTTATCAGTATGCACCTAAATTAAAACACTGAGAAAATAAGATCTAATATCCCTGTAATAAGTTTCAAATCATTAATGCTCATCTCAAGCAAATGAAACAGTGGACCAAATTGGCTTGGCTGACTGGCGAGTGCTAAGGACGGGGCCACAGAGCAGCCCTTGACCCCCTGATCCCACCCCTTCCTGGCATCTGCACCAAAGCACAGGCACACCATGCACTGCTAAGAAGCACGCAGCTCTGAGAAGCAAATAAGGATAAGGAAACATGCTGCAAAAGCCCAATTTCTGCTCAAGGAAAGGAGGGAGGACAAAAGAGCAAGACGGGGTAACAGGATCCTGGTGGGCGCACCTGCAAGTAAAAGCGCTGACCTTCCTTTACTTATCATTCTTGTGAGTAAATTAGAGCCGATGTAGGGCTCTAGTACTAAAAAACAAGTAATTTAAGAAAAAGAAAAAAAAATCCAACTATCTTCATTAACTGCAAAATCACCAACTTTTAAAAGCCAGAAAAAAACACTGTAAGTGACCATTCCAATTTGCGACTACAAATATGCCAACACAAAAAGACAAAATATAGCCAATTACCCATTTATTTCAAATAATATTCTCTATACCAATTCCCAAAGTGAAAAAAATTAGCATAGCTATCATGGTTTGTTCAAATTAAACTGATCTATACCAGAAATGAATATGCATTTTAAAAAAAGTAGTCATTCACTCTGAGTCTAATAGATATATGAAACCTCTTTCCTCATTTTATAGGAAAATAAAATATTGAGAAGCTAAGAGCAGCACATAAACAAATACTAAGAATTACAAGTAATTGTGATGGTAACTCTTAGCTGAAATTCCTCTACCCTTCCCAGCCACCCTAATCAACCTTTAAAAAATAATGTTGAAATGAAAATAAAAATTCTAATGTTACCAAAAACTTTTGCTTTTATCTCCAAAGCAAAGATTTTTTGGTTTTAGTGTGTTTTTAGTATAATCAAGACAGAGTATAGATATCGTAAGCTAATGTTAATAAGAGGCAAACATACTTTAGAGATTTTTTTAAACAAAGAATTCTACCGCTACACCAAATATCGTAAAACAAAAATGGTTACTCCTTCATTAGACTCCTGGTTTAACAGCAAAGAAAGAAAATTTCAGGTTAGAACAAGAAAATAAAAGCAGTCTCAAAAATTGACTAGTGCAACTAAAAGCTTTTGAGACAATAAGAATTGGATACTTAAGGATAAACCTCTGACACATCAATGGCTGTCCTTATAATTCTTAAAGAAGCAGCAGCTTTGTCACATCTTTTCCTTCCCTATGAATTTTGCAGTCACCCCAGAGCCTAGATAGCACACAGCAATGCTGTAGAGACTCACTTTGTCTTTGGTGGAGAAGTGAAGTCAACATCTTAAGAGAAAAACAGGTATTACTTCCTTTGTCTGGGATGACAGAGCAGAGTTTTGCAGAAAGGTGGCAATGAATCTATAATACTAGCCTTTTTAAAAAAAATTTATTTTCATGTTTATTTATTTTAGAGGGACAGAGTGTAAGTGAGGGAGGGGCAGACACAGAATTGGAAGCAGGCTCCAGGCTCTGATTTGTCAGTAGAGTCCGACGTGGGGCTTGAACCAACAAACTGGGAGATCATGACCTGAGCTGAAGCCAGATGCTTAACCAGTTGAGCCACCCAGGCACCCATATCCTGGCTCTTTAATAAAATGGGGCTTAGTCTATGCAGACCTGATATGCATATCTCCCTTTAAGACTGTCTTCAGGATTAAAAGAAAATATACATAAAGCGACCAGTATGTTGCCTGGCATATATTAGTAGCTCAAATGCTAGTTCAAACTTGCCTATCACCCACAATCAAATGCTCTTCTATTCTGAAAGAAAAGCCCAACTCAAATGTCATTGAATTTGTGATGCTCTTTTTCTTCCACTGTGATCTCAATACTCTTGTGTTTCTCTTCTAATAGTTCTTATCTTGCCATCAACCAGTCACTTGTGCATCCATATTATACTCACCCTTAAATGTAGGAAATATACTTTACCTGTCTCTTGTTCAGAAACTAGCAACAATTTACACATAGTAAGCATTCTATAACATGTTAAATTAAAATGCTTTTTGCTGATAAAACACAATATGTATAAAAATAAACATGTTCTACAAAGTAGGACATTAGAAACAAAACCTAGGACTTCTCTCTTAATTTTTACCTACTTAACACTTCTCTTTTTGTGTATTGCTGTAGGAATATATAATTCATAAATATACATATACTAAGGGTTACATGCTTAAAAAATATTCTGATAATGCTATGCAATTAAAACATTTAGAGACAGAAATATCAGTTCTAAAACTGAACACAGAATTACAGAACATCAGGACAGGAAGTTGTTTTGGATAATATGAACATATGAATATGAACAGAACGTGGCCAGGATACTACTGGTGCAATTGGATCCAGTTGCATAGAAACATAAGTATACGGTGTTGCATTCAGTATTTTATATTAAAGATAATGCTATTCTTTAGCTGTCTCTGTGAAGTGTGGCTAAAAGAGAATTCTCTACTGTGAAAGGCAGACGACCTGTCCTGGAGGTTTAGTCTAGTGCCTCTGATAACTGCTTCTTGGGTTTGTGCTCAACATAACCTCATCTTGGGCTTTTGCCATCAGTAATATCACAAAGCTATGCCAACATTACTCCTGTCCCCCTCAAAGCACTCCTCATCTTAAGGGCATCAGACTACTGCTAAAGTCTATAATAACTTACAACTGTTAACACGAAAGCATAAGTTATTCCAAAACGGCACCTAAAGTCATCTCATTATGGCATTATGAAATGCCATAGAATTATGGCCTACATTGAGAAATAGTTAAAGAAAACCAAACTGGAGAAAGGGAAATAGATTACAAGATTTCCTAAACTCTGGGAGGAAATATTATTAACTGATCTAGCTAAAAATAAATATTTTCTATATATCAGAAGTGCTTCCAAGAATAAGACAAGCCCTTTTAAAGTCCAACTAATGGGTGGGCATCATAGAACACTGGCTCAACTTATCTAAACTAAAATGCTCACTGTTGATTCCTACTAGATTTAAACTTCTTACCCCCCCCAAAACCAAAGACAATGAAAAGCTAAGGTTTATTTCAACTGGTACCATAAGACAAAGTAATTAAATATGCCCATAATGTATCGCTTATTGGCCATTTATTGGAAATATGGTACTTCAGATTGGCTAAGAAATTTTTTCCAAACTCAAACATATATATCCTTCTCTTTGCCTGATTTATATATTGGATTTCCATTAAAAATGTCTAAGGAGAGAGTTTACGCTTAGACATTTCAAAAAAGTTTACCCCTCCCCCAAAACAGAGTAGTTTATTTACTGGGTCCAAACAATATTTTAATTATTATAAAGTTTTATACTTCTGGGTAACACTACCTTCCATAAATGGTGAGCCAATTGCTACTGACACAGTCCTGAAGGTGATGTACCTTGGTTCTTATGAACAATGGTGACAGTCCACTGTACATGTGGACGATCCATGCCCTAAAGCATGCTGTGCTCAGCCTGACTGCCTCGTCACCACTGTGGCCTGTGTCTGAGTATTTATCTGATGTTGTCAGATAACAGTGAGTCATAATTATGGCTTCAAAATAATAAAGTATGATTATTTACAGTCAAAACTATTTGTAATACATGGAAAGAAATATAAATGGTATTAGAATTAGAATAAATTAAATTAGAATATGGGACTAGAGACAAGCACTGAAATGAGGCAACCTTATAAAATTTCCTTCTAAAAACAAAAAAGTTCCTTATAATAATCAACAAAGAAAAAAAACCCAAACCTCCACATTCCTAACTCAATTTCAAATATTTTTATTTGATCTTTATAGCAAACATAAAATACACAAGGTAAAATTACCATTTTACAGATAAGGAAACTGAGGCTCATCCATGTTACATAGGCAACTTGCCCTGAAATACTCAGTTAATGAGGAGGTGACACTATTGAATTGTGTCCTCCCACAAAAACATAAAGACCTAACTCCCAGGACCTATCTATCTATGAATGAGACCTTATTTGGAAACAGCATCTTTGCAGATGTCATCAAGTTAAGATGAAGTCATTAAAATGGGCCCTAATACAATAACTGGTGTCTTTAAAGGGAAATGCCACATGCAGAAAGACACAGGAGGCTGCCACATGACAGAGGCAGAGAAATGCAAACCAAAAAGTGACTGGGGCTACATCTTTCCTTCTGGGCAAGAAGAAAGGAAGGATCTTACTCTGGAGGATTTGAAAGGAGCATGGCCTTCCCGATACCCTGTTTTCAGATTTCTAGCCTCCTGAACTGTGAGAAAACACATGACTGTTTTAAGCCATCAAGCTCGTGGTCCACCTCATTAGAGGCAGTCCTAAGATACTCACGGTAGACTCAAATGCAGATCTGCTGACTCCCAGGCAGGTGCTTTGCTTCCTCTCTAAACTCTTCTATCCCAATTAATTTCAACTTAGCTAGAATTTATGGTTATATTTAGCATACAGGGAAAAGTTAAAGTGAGAGTACAGAAATAATTTTTTAAGGGACTTCTCTAGTAAATGTTAAAAACAGTCAATAAACTACTGTGTTTTCTATCCACACAGGGCTGTATATGGTCACTAGTGTTGATCATGAAGATTTTGTAGAACTTTACAGTCATTTAAGATTTTAAGAATATGTTCTGGTTTTAAGACAAGAAATTAGATCTCTACTTTTTACGAAGAAAGTCCTCATCATAAGGTCTTACTCTGTAGGTTTTCTTAGTATCGTTAATTGTCGGCAGACGAGACTCCTCAAATTTTTAACTGATTCAGGTGTGCCCTGGGGACTATAGAACCACTCTCACCTATGGTACTAGATCCCACTTAACGAAATATACTTCCTTACGATCTCTCTACCAGGCAAGAATAAATGAGCATGACACACTGCTGACAAGGCAAAAGGCCTTCTTCACAGAAATCCAGCTGGGCAGATCAGCTGACAGAAGAGGCATTGCCAATACCCGCAATTAACACACAAGGAACGAAGGAATGAGGGAACAAAGAAGGGAAGAAAGAGAGAGAAAGAAAGAGAGAGTAATAGGGAGGGAGGAAGAAGAAAGGGGAAAAGAAGGGAGGGAGGAAGAAAAAGAAACTAAGCCCCAATAGCAAAAAGAGCCACTAATTCTGACACACAAGAAAGTCACTAAAAAGGCAATTTTTTGTAAGACTTGAATTATTCCTATAACTAACAGTGTTCCTATTTAGAAGGGTAAAAGGCGCACACATAACAAGGCATTGTTTCCTTTCAGACACTTAAGTGATGTCAGACTTACTTAAAGTTGGCCAAACTGGCCTTTACAAACAAAACACAGCAGCCATTTTGCATCTTTAGCCATATCCTCCATAAATAAAACTAGCAAGCCCCCATTAAAAAAAAACAACCGCCCAAAAAAACTACAACAATACCAATCAAGAAACCAACAAAACTCTTAAAAGCTTACTTTAAAAATGAAATACCCAAGTGTAAAACTCTGGTTTTCATATTGCTTTTGGTAGAACAGATTGGTATGGGATCAGAGTGAGTTTCTCGTGTAAGGAAGTGACAAGAACTAACACAACATTCACTCCCCCAAGATCTTCAACAACATATAAACAGCCTGATAAACATTCACTAAAAGACTATATTTCATATCATAATCACTTTCAAAAGAAAACTGTAACTAGATTCAACTGTCTCCATGCTTCTAACAGAATAGCTGCATATTGCAATGTGGGGTGAGCTTAACAAACTATTGGCCAGCAATGGACATCTCCATGTATACACCAGTATGTATCAGTAAGATTTACATAAAACACCATTAAGAGAAGGTGCAAGAGTTCCCATTCTACTCTAGTTAACAAAAAGCACACTTGTAACAAGCCATCAAATAGTGAATAGAACTGGGAGAAAGCACAGAAGAGAAAAAAAAAATCACTAACCACAGGGATCTGGTATTTTCTATTTAGTCAAAAACCTAGGAAGACACGCTAACGTAGAACATCCTTTTTTTAAAGCTACAGTTTTGGACATGAACAGAAGAACATCATCCCCATCTTTTTAAGCAACAGTGAACACAAAACTATCTAAAAAATACAGAATAAGCCAGCACAAAAAAGTGAGATGAGAACAGAGAAAGTGTATAGTAAGTTGTAATTTCAATATTACAGTGTAGTCTATTAAAGATAATATCCTACCGAACAGTCTAGTCTGAGCTAAAAGCCATCTGGAAGGTATTAGTGAGCAGGCACCAATGCAGCATTTAGAGTAACCTAGATATAATGTAGGACACAGAACACATAGTTCGGAATGCCTCACTAAACGAAACGCAATAAGATAAACAATATCTAGGAAGGCTGAGATACTCTCAAAACTTTAACTTGATTTAGAGTAAGTAAGCAAGAGACCACAAGATACAAATAATGTTCTGGGTGAGTAACGGATCTCAAAAAGGCACTTCAAGGAGCAGGGAAAGATTTTTGGCAATGGGTGCAGAACTGGGATTTCATTAAAAGATTCTATTTTAATAGGATTTCATTTTACATATAAATTACCATTTGCTTTATCATTTTACCATGTACAAAGAGATATTATTTGTCTTCAAGGAAGTATGAATCTAATTGAAAAGGTGGAAGAAATGATGAGAGAACTAAAAGGTAATTTGTTAAGAAAAATTATTCTTGTTGGTGGGGGGCGAGGTGTGCCTGGGTGGTTCAGTGGTTTAAGGGTCCAACTTTGGCTCAGGTCATGATCTCACTGTTTGGAAGTCTGAGCCCCATATCAGGCTCTGTGCTGACACCTCAGAGCCTGGAGCCTGCTTCAGATTCTGTGTCTCCCTCTCTCTCTGCCCCTCCCCAACTCATGCTCTGTCTCTCAAGAATGAATAAATGTTAAAAAAACAAACAAACAAACAAACAAAAAAACTATTCTGGTTACAGTTAGCATTTGAATGGGCAAAATTAATCCACGGGACTACCTAACAACAATTAAAAACTAAAACACAAAAATAATCTCACCTACTTCAAAGATAAGCAGTTTGTTTTAATTATTCAAAACAGTCAATCATGGGGTATAAGAGTAGCTCTTGGTTCATGAGTTTGAGCCCCGTGTCAGGCTCTGTGCTGAGAGCAGAGCCTGGAGCCTGTTTCGGATTCTGTCTCCCTCTCTCTCTCTCTGCCCCTCCCTCACTTGTGTGCTCATACTCACTCACTCTCTTTCTCTTTCAGAAATAATAAACTTTAAAAAAAATTCAATCATCAAATTAAAGATATCTTCATTCCCTAGGTGACAGGCATCAAATATTTTAGTTGACAGTAACTATTAGCCAACAAACTAAACCGATTTTAAACACTGCTCTAAATTATATTACAATGGTTATAAGTGAAAAGAGATCAATGAGGAACAAGTTACATGATAGAAAAGGAGATTTTTTTAAAAAATTTATAGTTTATCGTCAAATTGGCTTCCATATAACACCCAGTGATCTTCCCCACAAGTGCCCCCCCATGACCATCACCCCCTTTCCGCTTTCCCCCTCCCTCTTCAGCCCTCAGTTTGTTTTCAGTATTCTAAAGACTCATGATTTACCTCCCTCCCTCTCCCTAATTCTTTCCCCCCTCTGCTTCCCCTCCCCATGGTCCCCCGTTAGGTTTCTCCTGTTAGACCTATAAGTGAAAACATGGTATCTGTCAGAAAAGGAGTTTTTCAACCAGCTTCACTTGTTTGACAATGTTCAAAACTATTACGAGTTAGGTCTTGTTCTAAGAACCAGGGAGACATAAGTACAAACACAGAAGCCTGCCTCCATGAGGCTTACAATCTACTACAGAAGTCTCATGCTACACTGGAAGGATGGATGTATGGATGGATAGACGGATGGACGAAAAGACAAACGGGACAGGTGAACAGACATCAGATAGTGGTAAGTTCCATAAAGAAAAATAATACAGGATAAGGAAAAGAACTTTAGATCTCAGAAGTACTGGAAGGCCATGAGAGAGGACTAAAGAAATTAGTAAAGAATGAGCACTGGGAGATGTATGAAATTGCTGAATCACTACACTGTAAACCTGAAACTAATATAACACTATGTGGTAACTAACTGGAATTAAAATAAAAACTTAGAGGATAAATAAAGAATAAATCTACTTTATGACAGATAAAGGCCTTTTGGCAAAGATAAGCAGCAGCAGAAAACTGGATACTTACTGAGAACTATAAAGGCATGGGAATTGAAGAACCTGAATGTTCTGCTTACTCACTATGATTCTTATAAATATGGAGACTTTGTGAGGGAGCTGTTAAGACAGAAGGAAAGCTAAGGGGACGATTCATATGTTCAGTTGTATTTAGATTCACTTCCTTACATTTTAAAACATGGAGATAAGATGCTAAAAATACTGCCTATAGGTTACTGGAGTGTCTATAAAAAAGATTAAATTAGAAAGGCAAGACACACAGGGAAACTACTGTAAAATAAGCCTGAGATTAAGGGTTCCTGCATAACACAAGAAGGGTGGGTCTAGTGACAGCAGAGGAACAATTAGTGGGGCTTTGTGATGAGACACCTGGAGAACAAAGGGAAAAAAGGAATTAATAAAAGTAACATTAAAAGATTTAAGATTCTGATGCTGTATTGATCCAAACTGATTGAAGCCTTTTTGAGCCCTTCATTGCCGCCTGATTTTTTTTTTCCTATTATCCATTTGCTTCCTTTATGTACTTTCTTCAATCTATAATATTTAAAGTTAAGTACTCACATCAATTTGACTTCATAACTGGAAGAAATCAGTTAATTATTATCAGCAATAATAGAACACGATTGCTCTAATGTTCTCATTCTTTTCTCCTCTGACATAATTTGATGAGGAAAATGTAGTTCTGCCACTGTCTCTTTTCGTGCACTTTTTTGGTATTTCAGTGAGTTATATGGATTTTAGAAGGCAACAGGATACAAAACCTGGATTAAGAGCAGATGCTAGGGAGCCAGCACTTTCTATAAAGGTAGATTTTTACTATGACTTTTTTAACCATCTATTTTTTGTTAGATTTTTAGTATGACTTTTCTAACTATTTTTTGAAAAAAGCAAACTTCATATAAGTTGTTACAGTAAAGCTGAAAGCATTCCCTACAACTACAGATATCTTGACATCTATAGTAGTTATATTCTGAAATGTGTAAGTGTACTTTATAATCCAGCAGGAAACTCAAAGATTGGCAGCGTTTCAGTGCTACAGTAGCCCATTAGTACAGAAGCAGGGTGGTACAAATGAACACTGAACCAGAAATCAGGGATTCCTGGGGATAAGTTGCATTTCACCATTTACTTGGCTGAAGAACGTTTCCAAGTCTCAGCTTTCTCTATCAGTAGAATAGGATGGTAGGCCCATCCACCTTGGGGTGAGACAGTAAGTGTGTGGAAACAGTCATGCCACATCCAAGCTTAAGGTTACGATGTATTCTGTTTCCAAGACAGGAGCCTGCAAGGTAAGACCCAGACTGGGGATATAGGGTTTGGCCACACATCAGGCAAAAAAATTACTGTAGTCAGTTGCTCCTAGTAAATGTATAGCTCTGGACTACAGCTTTTTCTCTTAAATACATTTAAGATGCTCATCATTTAGTCCAATCAACAACAACAAAAAAAGATTAATTTTTAAAAATAAATGATACTGGGGTGCCTGAGTGGCTCAGTCCGTTAAGCATCCGACTTTGGCTCAGGTCATGATCTCACGGTTCGTTAGTTCAAGCCCCTCATCAGGCTCTCCATTGGAGTCTGGAGGCTGCTTCAGATTCTGTGACTCCCTCTTTCTCTCTCTTTGTCCCTATTGCTTATGTGCTTGCTCTCTCTCTCTCTCTCTCTCTCTCAAAAATAAATAAACATTAAAAAATTTTTAATTAAGTAAAATAAATGATACATATCTCAAGTTAAAAGTAGAGATAACAAAGAAAAAACTGAAAAATAAAAAATAAAAACGAAGAAAAAACTAAATCACATGAGGAAGACATAATCTCAAAAAAATATCTATATCAATAGTTAGGGAAATCAACATTTTAAAAGATTATCAAAATCTAATATATTTCTTTAGCAAATTAAGCCAGTACTTGGACCTCCTATGGGTAAGAGGAAGAAAAGTGTACATATCCATAATCGGTTTTATAAAAACAAACACATATGAAATAAATGACTTAAAAAAGTGATGGCTGCATGAACTACCCTTACTCTCAGTTATCTTTATCATAAATACTCTGGTCAAGGAACAGGAAGAAAAGATCACTTTAACATTAAAAAGAGAGGCATCTGGGTAAATATATAAATTGCAAAGAACATAGATTTTACCTTTTAATCAGAATGAAATTCACTACCCTTTCCAAGTCATGGGTACTCCCTAAGATGCTAATTTATGAAATGAGTTAAATTCTTCAAAAAGGCTAAAAAACAAAAAAGGATGGATCCCCTGTGCTTCTGGAGCCTAAGAAACACGGAGACTAGATTCAAAGCTAGATCAATACAAACTAATGCTGGCAGCGTAACTCTGGATGTACTGACAAGCACATGTATTCAAGTGGGAAAGAAATAACAAGGCCATTACCAAATCGTCACTCGAATGTTTTCAACGAAGTATTAAACACATAAAAGTAACCAATAGGTTGGTGTCAGAAGCAGTGTAAGAAAAGAAGTATTTTAAAAATTGCATGTGATTATTTCTAATTGTTAAACAATAGGAGCAGAGCCAAAGATAAAAGAAATTCTATCACTTCACGAGTGTGTCTCACCCACTAGTATGCCACAGAGAAGTGACTATCAAATTTTACATCTCTCCCAACCATGAGGAAAAGTTTAAAAAAAAGAAAATCCAGATTCTCCTAATGCTGACAAAAATGGGAAGAAAATGTGTGAATATCTGGGGTGAAATTTCAAGACCTGGGAGAGGGTCTAAGAAACATCTGAAGTCTCTCCTTTAAAGAAATTAGGTCAGCATGGCATTTCAAATTTTTTTGTTTTGTTTTGTTTTGATTTTGCCTCCCACCCCTCTATCCCAGTTTGTTTTTAAATACAATCCTCAGTGGCAGGTAATTATCTAATAAAAAAATAACGTTCACAACTTTCTGTACTTGTCCTGTTGGACAGATATCTCAAGGGCAACATCTTTCAGGTAGCACCATTCCAACGAAGGCACTAGAGCTCGAAGTTCAAGGTTTTTAGTGTTCACGAAGGAAAGCAAGCCAGAATCATAAACAGAAAGTAGGTTCCTTAATCTCAAAAACCAACTTCTTGATTGACCAACTACAAGTTATTGAAAATTTTTCATCCTTAATGTTTCTAATTTTCTGTCCTTTCCTTCCAAATAATATTCTTAAAACCTCTTAGATGATAAAGCAAACAAGCAACATCCACCATCAAGGGGGAAAAACACTAGTAACTTGTTTCTCAAGTTTATAAGAGGAATTCTCACTATCATATTCTTTCCACATCAGGCACATTAAAATAGTTACATATGGCACATTAATACCTGTGCTCCTGATACAGGACCAAAGGGGTTTGGTGGTCTCATGACAGGCTGGCTGTATATTAAGGTTGGTTGTGTCATTACAGGTACACTTCCCATTTGAGGAGGCTAAAGAAAAAGAAAAATATTAAGTTAAATGATGTCGACTGACATCTCCCTTAAGTAGTAAACAAGAAGGATGCTAGTATTGAAAAGTACTAGTATTTTTGCTTTAATTCAAAGGAAAACTTCTTGTAAACACAAATAAGGCTGACAGCTACAAATTCTTAAGTTTTTTTTTAAATCATTAATATGCTCACTTCTAAAGTTTGTTTTAAAAAAAAGCTTAAATTTAAGAAAAACGTAAACTTTACTACAGTATGGCAGACAAAGCAATTCAAACCAATCCCAAATTTCCAATTTGTCAGTTTTAGACATAGGAAAATTTAAAATTGTAAAATAGTGAAGCTATTTCAAAGTAAACTGCCGCTTTTATATATTAAGTCAGGTCCTTATGCCAGTATGCAAGCAATCACAAGTGAATACAGTTGTTTCTTTGAAGAGGTTTACTCTCTATGGTTCTTTCATTTTACTTCCGCTACTGATTGGAAGAACCAAGAAGAGGTTTAAATAACATATAAAGAGCTTAGTTCATTCTTGAATAACCGAAAATAGAATCCCAACCAACCATCTCTTTCTTTAAAAATTACTACTCCGTTGTATAAAATTAGCATAAATAAGTGACCAAATAGAACATATACAGACCACTACATTATTTTGGTTAAAATGTCAAACTCTGAAATCTTTTCTTTCTGTAAGTTCTATTTAAACTTTCAACTAAACTCCTATTTATAGCAAGAGCTTCACTTTAACCTTTGAGATTTTGTGCACACTCCTTTCTTATAATCGCCCATCCAAAAGCTGTGAAATTGTGGGAAAACAAAGTACATCCAGAAGATGTAAATAAAGAAGTAGCACAGCAGCTGCAGTAACAATACCAAGGAATGTGGTGCTGCCTCCTATTGGCAACAGTACCTCAAACACATATGGGAAGGGAGGAGGGTGGGTAAGGTTTGAAGTCACTACCTCCATTTCTTATCTAAGTGAGTGTATATATTAAGAAAGCTAGGAGAGTAAAGGCAGTGTAGAATGTGGATTGTGGGCAGCTTAAAGGTTTAAAGAACTATTTCTGTATAGCAATCATTGTCAAAGGAAAGTTTCTCTGGACTTACTGAATTTGCTCCAACACAATTCGACAAATGTAATTCCTCGCCTTCCTTTACAGTATTAAGGTTGTTATAAGACTTCAATGGTATTAATGTAAAGTCACACAAACAAAGGGTTGGAGTTAACATTAATGTCTAAAAGAGTCTGTAATGAAGTAGAAAATGCTTAGCAAAGTTATGAGGGGAAAAGTAAGCTAAGTAGTAGTGGGAAAATTCATAAATAATATCAGCTGTATAATGACTATTCTAGAAATATCTATGAAACCAATGCTCTGAGATTCCGTGTTAGGTGCTAAGAGTATGTGTGGCACTAAGTTCTTTTTTTTAGTTAAGTTTGTATAAAGGCATGTTAAATATAAGTCAATTTTCAAAATGTGTCTGGAAAGATACTTACGATTCCATATCCTATCATGCCTGTTGGTGTAGTAGCAGGATAGGCCATTACAGGAGGTGCCTGACATGGTGAAGAAAAAAATAAACAAGGATATATGTAACTCATGTATGTCAACTGAGTTCAAGGAATTAATAGCTGTAGTTCCACTAAAAAGAATTGCTAAGACAGCTGTGATTAAATGTGACACTTGTGATCATTAATAACTGTGTCAATTAATGCTCAATGAAAAAGAGTTATCTTGAAATTAGCAGAAAAGCAGAATTATTAGAAAGAAAAACTATCATTTAAGCTTAGATACAACAGTGATGTAAAATTTCAATTGCTTTTTACAGCTTTAAAAATCTTCAGATTTAAAAAAATTTTCAAAATTCTAAAAGTTAATGTCTATCACTATCAATAGCATAAAAAATGTTTACCTAGAAAAAGTTAAATTACTAAATGTTTTCCTAGGTACTTCATTTTCTGAACAAGAAAAAATAATTTGTAAAGATCCCCAATCAATTAACAATCTGATCTTCCAAAAAATTAGTTTCTAAGGACCTCATTCACTCTTTTCAAAGAACCCCGAAGATTTCAGAACACTACTAAATAGGATTATTTCTATGACGCACACAATTCTTATACAGAGTATGTACATTAGCATTCCTTCTAATTTACTCTATAAATTATTAAACTATCTTCTGCAAAGCGCCAATTTGGAAGAGGAATAAATTTTTAAGTCTGTTTACACTTTAATGCTTAAAAGAGCCACCTAGTCCTAGGATGTTTAGGTTCCCCTCCTCCTTCTACTTTAACTCCTGCTCTGTAAATACACAGTCTGAGCACAGAATCATTTTAAATATATTTGCTGTCTTAACAACAGTCCCTGTGTTATCTTATAATGAAAACTGAAATTGAATACAGGAGAAAGACCAATAACACTGCTGAAACATAAAAAAATAACTGAAATTATATGGCAATTTGAACATATGCATGGAGAAGTTAAATGAAGCATAACTAAAGTGAACAGTTAAAAGTTTAGTATTTGACTGAGCATGTAGGACTTATTGGTCTCTCCTTACTTAAAAACCAAGGGCTGCAAGAGCAGCAAACAAACTGCCAAGTACAGCAGAAGCCTGTAAGATTTCATGCAATTGTTATTTTCAACATTACCACAATCAACATTTCCCTTCATTCAGAAATCATCAAGTGCATAGTGGCAGCACAGATACACACACAGACACCCAGCCATCTGGCAGCAAATGGCAGAATATTAAGCAAGAAAAAAAAAATCTGTATTTCCCATGCCACCACCAGAGTCAATTCTGCAACACATCCATGAAATCAGTAGATGCTAGAAAGAATTTTTGGCACATTGAAAATCTGAATGTGAAAACAAGTATAGCTGGAAGGTTATGAGATTCTGCTACAGCAGTGGTTAATAGCATGCCAATTTATTGCAAAAAGGCTAGTTTTGGGTCACTTACGTATTGTGGAAAATGCATGCCATTCTGTTTTTCCCAGGAAGAACAATTACATAATGCAATAACACTGGATTAGAACAAGTACTTACACAACAGAAAATACACAGAGCATTTTAGTTCACATGTACATTCACTAACTACCTAAAATCCTTTGTATTTCCAAAATCTAATGGAAGAACACCTATACTAAAACACTATCAAGGTTACCAGGAAATTTAGTCTCCAGCATCATCCCCTTACATACCTAATAGTTTATTATAAATAGTATAAAACATAAATGCAAAATTCAGTGCATCCCATAAACAGGGTTGCATCATATCTAAAATAGAAAAAAAGCAAGCAGTAATTAAAAGTAATGAAAATCACATCTATTAACAAAATGCCAATGAAATTTTTTAATTAAAAAAATGTTCAAAAACCTTGACAGTGTTTATGGATTAATAAAAAGGTTAGAAATGTAAAGAAATGTCATAAGCAGCAGTTTATCTAAGTAGTGAATCACATCACCAGTCCTATATGTTAGTCATTAAAAGGAAACTCTATGAAATACATTCAAAATTTAACATTTTAACAAAATTCTTAAGAGATGACACACAATGACACAGTACCATAAACATCATCAACTTACATAAAAATCCCAAATGGTTAAGTGCCTTTTCCATTCTGGTAGTCAATATTCAGTCAAGTGCTATCTACAAACTTCTAATATTTCATATAGTCTAACATTAATTTAATAATAAAATATTCACTGTAGTTTCATATCAGCATTTGGATTTATATCAGGCCTCTTGTATTATCAATGTATGATTCACACCTGATGCTACAAAACTAGCTTCTTGTCAGCCCCTGGTCAGTGAGGCATGTAATAGTGTGGAAAAACACTGGATTCAGAGTCAGAAGGAATGAATTTCAACTGCAATCTGCATTCTAGATGCTTTGTACTTAAAAACAATTGTTTAACTTTATTTTTATAATTGGGATGATATCAATTCAAAATTCTCCAAGAATGTACTATTAACAGATGCAAGATAGGTATGTGTAAAAACATACCACACTACTTAACTGCAAGGATTTATTAGTAGTAATGGCAGTGAACCCTATCAATGAAAAATTGTTGCCTTAAAAATGTAGCTAAATTTCATTGTCATTTTCCAATTAAGAATACTAAAGCTAACAAAACTTTCTGGATAATGTCACAAGTTTTAGCTCAACTCTAGTAATTTTAACATATGATTAACCCCAGGAAAATAGGGCAGTTCTCTAGAAGGGATTTAATTAACATGTGGCTGTTAACAGGTGTAATGGTGGTCTCTAACAACAACAGGAAGGCTACAACATATAATCAAATGCTTCTATTTACAGTTATAAGAAAGCATGTTTTAAATTTGTCTAGGAGAAAAAACTGGTTTCTCTGACGCAGGAAAACTTACCACACTAATGAAAACTGCAGCTGACCAAGGATAGAAGGACAGCCACAAAGCTACTCTGGGACAACCATACTTAATAGAGATTAAAAATATTCGGGGTCCCTGGGTGGTTCAGTAGTTAATCATCTGTCTTCAGCCCACATCATGATCTCACATTTTATGAGCTCGAGATGAGTGAACTCAAGCCCCATCTTCGCATAAGAAAAACAGAAACAAAAAGAAAAAAACCCAGGAGGCTCTGCTTCAGGTGAGCCTGGCTCCCCTTTCTCTCTTTTTCTCTCTCTCCCCACCCCTTGCTCACATGCGCCCTCCTCTCTTTCTCAAAAAAATAATTAGAACTTCTTCAGTACTAGATGCTAACTAGTTACTCAGCATATACAATTAATTTTCATTTTTCATGGATCCTGTATTTACAAATCTGCCTACTTGGTAACATTTATTTGTGATCCCCAAATCAGTGTTTGTGGTGCTTTTGAGGTCATTCACAGTCATGCACAGAGTAGTGAAAAATCTGTTGCCCAATGCCCTCATTCTCAGCTAAGGGTGACCAAGGTGAGGTTCTGCCTCAGAGGGTCTGAGAGGGTGGGGAAGAGGGTAGGGCACTGCCAGAAGCTCTGGCTCTGGCTACGGCTAGAGGCCCAAGTCTGGCACCTGTCAGTGCAGCAGCCTCAGGTCAGTCAGTCACTTAACACCAACTACATTTTCTTTTTTGTAAAATAAATTAAAAAAAAATAGCATCTAACAGAATAAGTTTGATTAGGATTTAAGATTATAATGTATGTGAGGGGTGGGTGTGTGTGTGTGTGTGTGTGTGTGTGTGTGTTGATTCTCTTTACTGGGTGCATTTACATTGTTAAAGTAACCCAACACTAAATCAGTGATTGCTGAACCATTACTAGAGGAAATAGGTACGTGCGTGTGAACCTAGCAATGTTTTGGGGATTTTAAGAATATAATTACAGCAAATAAGGAAAATCAACTGTATGAACTATTTGACAATATTATCAAAGACCAAGCAATGTAAAGTTGCTTTACCAATGGTGAGAGGAGCAAAATACTAAAGATTTTATATTCTAGATAAATAATAATATTTGAGACCAGCAGCATAGGGTAATGATTAAGAGTATTAATCATTAGTTACTCTTAGGTTAGGCTGCCTGGGTTCTAAAAATTTACCCAATCACTTAAGAACTCTGGGAGCCTAGGCATATTATGTAATAACTCCATGTCTCCATTTCCTCATCTGAACATTGGGGACAGTAAAAGTTACTACCATGTAAGGTTAATTTAAGGATTATATAAAATAAAGCCACATATTATTTATTGAATAATGCCTGCACAAAGGAACCTTTAAATAAATGTTAGCTACTAAAATATACCTGGCAAATACAGTCAGATTCCTTAAAAAAAAAAAAAACCCACAAGTTTCTTATATTTCTAAAACTGAATAAACAATCTTTAACCTATAGCTACACTTTAAAAACATTTCATGTCACACAGTCACCTAAATTACTCATGTTACTGCGAGCTTTTTCAACTCACCATCGTTGCAGCATTCCAAGCAGTTGTTGGTGCAACCTTGGGCTGCCAGTTAGATCCTCCAGTTAGCTTCTTTTCGCCTGGCTGACTCCAATTTACATCACTTTAAATAAACGTAAATAAAAACACTAAGTGTCTGTAATTATAAACGTTCTTTACTACACATTTAGATTGAACAAAAAGATGTAGATTTAACATCTCTACACACACTTTTAAGATGAAAGCTAAATTAACTTATACATGATACCTGAGGAAACAATACAAATAAACTCACTTCTTAGTGGTTCCATTTCCAATGCCAAGATCTATGACAGGAGAAAAAGAAAGCACTTAAAACCCAGACTCGTTTTTGATACAGCTGATTTTAAAGAAGATTAAAAGAATCCAAAAAATACTTACTGCCCACAAGATTCGCTAAGGATGAATCCAAGTCATCAGATACTAACTTGTTAGGTGGGAGTTTGGCAACAGGAAGACTCTGGTTCTGAGAGGCCACTGTTGGTTTGAGAAGTCCACCTAGTTCATCAAAGCCTTAAAGTTACAAACAGACGAAATAGGATATGTAAGGGACTTTATGGCGCTATAGCTTTCTAAAGGAGATCTCTGCCTTTTCTACTTGTTTGTTTGCTGGGAAAGTCCTCCAGAACATGGGGCATTAATTAATGCCCTTAAATGGAAAAGGGAGAAATTCATCGCTTCAAAGTGAACTGAATGAAAAGGCAAATTTGCTTTGATAGAAATCATGCCTTACTTCATGACCAAATTATATTATGGTTAAAAGGGATGAAGAAAGGGGTGCCCTGAGTGGCTGAGTCAGTTAAAGTGTCCAAATTTGGCTCAGGTCATGATCTGACAGTTTGTGGGTTTGAGCCCTGCATCAGGTTCTGTGCTGATAGCTCAGAGCCTGGAGCCTGCTTTGAATTCTATGTCTCCCTCTCTCTCTCTCTCTGCTCTGCCTGTTCGTACTCTCTCTCTCAAAAATAAATAATAAACATTTTTAAAAAGGGGGGTGTTGAAGAAAGAAGCATTCAGGTAAAAAACTTTTTTATTTCAAAGTTGAAAGAGAAAGGAATAGAATGTAATTCTCCCCCTCACTGGCAAAATTTTCTGAAAACTCACATCTGAAGAAATATAGATAAAAAATACATCTCTGTAACTGTGTAAAGTTTTTCTTCTAAGAAATATCTTCTAGACCTTTTTACATTCTTCAATGTGGAGAATGTAAGGTATCTGTAAACCAGTATGTTAGAAGCAAGTGAAAAAACCCCTTAATCACTTTTCTTCTATCTAAAAACAGCTGACCTAACTCATACCTAACAATCTTATGTCCCAATGGCATGAAACCATCTAGTAAACAAGAATATTGCTTAGGAGTGAAAAATAAATAAAATAAAATCCCTTAAGGTTCTCTACCAAAGCTAAAAGAGAAAAGCAAATCCAATCAAACACACCCACTGAAGAACTCAATAGTGTGAACTAGGGGGTGCCTGGGTGGTTCAGTCCGTTAAGCATCAGACTTGATTTCAGATTTTGGCTCAGGTCATGGAATCCTAATTCGTGAGTGAGTTTGAGCCCTGCAGTGGGATTCTCTGCTTATTAGCAGAGAGCCTGCTTGGGATTCTCTCTCCCTCTCTCACTGCCCCACCCATGCTTGCTGGTTCTTGTTTTCTCTCTCTTTCTCTCTCTCAAAATAAACAAAACAAAACAAAAAAAAAATAGCATGATCTAGGAATAAGAGAATTTGAAAAAGAAAGTTAACCAAAATGGTGGTTTACAGCCTATGAACAGTTGACCTCTACTTCCTTTATCCTTTTTCCAGAAAAACAAACTCAAAAGGAGAAAGTCATATGCATCAAAAAATATAACTATAAAACTACTAGAACATAGAAAAAAATATAAATTCTTAGTCCATATTCTTTATAAGCTTGCTTACTTTTTATACATATAACTAATTACATATAAAATAAAAAACACCTCAATGTTTCTTTAAATGGCTTGAACTTAATTACTAACCAAATTAAAGGTCATCCCATAGTGAGAATAGTCAATTTTATGGAAACTCTTATTAATCTTTACCTACTTCAAATTAACAAGATATTAAATGAAAATGAATGAAAACCTGGCTCTATAAATTTATAGTTCTTTTAAGGCAAATGAACAAGCATACTATAAAAAGAATCATCCTTAAAATAACAAAAAGCCCCCACAGATCTGATACATTCTAGCTGTCTGTACACTTACTATCTCAACAAGTCAAGGTAGAACAGGTTTTTCTTTTCCTAGTTTTCAAAAATGCCAATTTCATTTCAGTAAGGGTAAAAATTGTAATGATTACAAAGCACACTCTACAAGTAGTCGTCACTAGCAAAACTTAGCAGTCTCATCTGAGAAAGATTCATTTAGGTCTAGGAGAAACAAAATCTTCCCAGCACCAAAAATGGCACTATGAAAAGGGTAACAATTAAAAACCCCTTGAAGTTCTCAGTGAGTGGTTGGTAAAAGAGAAACTACTTCATTGGCTACCCCAATTTATTTACACCTGTTCAGGGGAGTATTATTATGTCCTCACACAGAATCTAAATGAGAACATTACAGTAATGTTAATAAAAAATTTTTTTCTGGGTTGCCTGCGTGGCTCAGTCATATAAGCATCTGACTCTTGATTTCAGTTTAGGTCATGAGCTCCCGGTTCATGGGTTCAAGCTCCACGTTGGGCTCCATGCTAACATTGCAGAGTCTGCCTGAGATTCTTCCCCTCTCTTCTTCTCTTCCCCTCTCCTGCTTACATATGCACTCTCAAAGTAAATAAATTTCTTAAAAACAAACAAATGTTTCTTACCCCCAGAATCGACAATAACGTTGGTAGATTTATTTCCAAACACAGATTCAAAGTCAACATTAAGGCCAGCTGAAGGATGTGGCTGCGCAACTGGAGATGGAGTGAATCCTAAGAAAAACCAAAATGGACAAAGTTCAATTCTTCACTAACTCTACATTTATACCTCTTAATAATGATGACAAATTGAATGGAAAAAGCAATACATTTCCTCAACGAAAAACAAGGCCAATCCATTAAGCAAAATGTTTCTTAACACTACATCTTTTTGTGGTGATGACATTTTCCATAACAAAATCATCCTACTGACAAAGAAAACTAACAAACCAACTGAGGTTGAACCACTAGTTTGTTTCATTAAAAAAATGAAATCTTTGCTTATCTTTTTTACCTTAATTTTTGTATACTAACGATCTTTTAAAAACTAAACACACCTAAAATTCCAGGATTTTGGATGAAGCAAAATATATATACACAAGTGACTGTTCAATAATGAGATAAGTCTTCTATGGTGCTGAAAAAAATATATGAATCTACTTAGTATATATATATGCCTAGAAGTCTTCCCCACCCTCTAACTACTCACCTTCCTTCCTTCAATGGTTAATCAAATGCAATATGGTTAACATTCTTTGAGAGGTAACAGGATTCTGAAACTTAAACTCACTAATCCTTATGTCCCTCTTGTGTCTAGGTGCTTTTCAAATATCCAAAAAATAAAAGAGACCATTTCAACTCCTGACCACCCTCTAACTTCAATTTGCTACTTCAACAGTGAAGTGGACTATAAAATTAAACATGCTAATTTATCTAATTCAAATCTGAAATACCAGAACATAAATAAGAAACCTTCTTTCCTTTCTGTTGCACAGATGCTGGTGGTATTAAGCCAACACCCAGCTTGTATCTCTGAAGCCAGCTAGCCTACGGTAACAAATGATGATTTTCAAAAATTGTGAAAAGTTGTATTTTTGTGAAGGAGAGGTTCTGAATTTCTAGGGTTTGAAAAGAAGAATTAAAATCATCTACAAATTATTAGGGCTGTCACATGATCTGAGGAGTATACTCCAAGTAGAAAACAGTTTAGCATCTAGCAAGAATTACAAAGAAGGAATTCTTGTATTTTGTGGAGGACTACCATAAATGGCTCCTAAGTTCTCTTCACCTCTAAATTCTAGAGTCAAAATGTGTGTGTATGTATATATTCATATTATACACACATATTATTTATATAGTTATATATATAATAATATATATTATATGTATATATCAACTAGTATTAGAAGATTAGCAAATATATCATTAGGGCAAGGTTAACCTTTTTGGTCCTAAACACTGGCTCTTTTCCCTCAACTTTCTACTAAAGGACTTTCAGTCTGTCAGAATCTCACTTTGAATTCTTAATGTACATCACCAGGATATAAAGTGAAGTATTGTTCTAAAAAGACTGCTTTTTAAGAAAACTATAAAAGGAGGATAAGACTTGGTGAGAAGTCCATGAAAGTCCTCAAGACAGAGAAGCTAGAACAGTGACTTATCAATGACTCACAGCTGATACACATCAATACTCCAACTTTAAAAGTAGTACTTTATAGCTAAATGTACTTATTCCATAATTACTTAACTGCTCTTAAAGAACTGGTGTCATATAATGAGAACACAAATACAATCAAAATACAAAACAATTTAGTATATAAATCTGACCATTATTCAAAAGTTTCCCAGATTTCTAGACTTAACAATTTAACAGTATTTTAAAGTGTACAAGCAGTTTAAGAATTATACCAGGGGCTCTCTGATTCTTCTCATAACTCTTTACAACCAAGAACTAATGTGTCTATTCAAGATAGACAAAAATCTACCATATTTACCTATGTGCCCATGTGTAAGAAGTATACATATTGTTCTTTAAATCACTGTGGAAACAGTATCTTGGCTATATTTCCAAACTTTAGAAAATACATGGGACAATAATTTATGCCTAGGATAGCGTATCAAATTCCTATTTTCTCTTGCTATTTTGCCTTAGCTTTGTAGAATTTGGTGACTATTATTATGTGTAAAGAGAGAAGTCATTTCCTAAGGTATGAAAGGGCATCAGTCTGTGGAATTACAATACTATTACCTAAAAGTAGAAAAGACTTGAAAGGATATAAAGTAAACCGGAGCTAGTAGTTCAAATTTAAAAAGTCTCTAGCTATACGTAAGTGAAAAAAGTAAAAAGACTATTTTTAGTAAAATGTAATAGTTGACTGGCTACCAGGGAAGCAAGCAACCTATTTCAAAGCTAACCATCTTTTAAGTAAGGAATGTTTATAAAACATCTTGAAGGTAAGAGTTTTGTATTATCATTTCAATGAACATTAACAACTTAATGGCCTTTTATTCCAAGTCACCTTCTGGGAAACTATTATGATTTAATTTTTAAAAGTTACTTAAAAATTTAAAAAACTACATCACCATTTCAAAAGGAAAATTTAGGGACACACACAAAAAAAGATGAACAGGCTTTTTGAGACAAGGTTAACTGTATAAAATTATCATGATACTGAACGGTCTACTCTTTCATTTCACCAAAGCCAAGTGAAAACTCTGCCACTAACTGGCACTAATTCAGTTTAACATTTAGAAATCTCAGGACTACAATAATAAATTAGCTGAAAGGTACAATATGAACAAGCTTTGGGGACAAAAAGGCATTCCAAACACCTTCCAGAAAAATTTACCATTTTGTTAACAGAATTTGGTGTTAGTTCCAAAATAAATTAGGCCTCATACTTTTTGTGAAAGTAACTTCTATTTATTAAACCCTATTAAACACGACCAAGAGCTTTATAAACAGTATTATTATTTAAATCTCACAACAACCTCATGAGATATTTTTTATTATTCTCATTTTATGGATGAGTAAACAAGATTAAACAATTTACTCAAGGTCAATGATTTAATAAATGGCAAAACCAAGATTTAAACCCCAAATTGCCTGATTCTAAAATCTTAAGGTTTTCGGTTTATCCCAAATATTTCATCTTATATAAACTAGTAGGTAGAAAAAGGAAATTTTATTACTACAGCTATAATAATTATATTTATTCATCAGGACTATTAAAGTCGTATGAACTTCTTGAGCTTTTTGTAGCAAATGCTGGGTCTAAAAGAGAACAACCCATGGTAATTTTAAAACCTAAAAGCAATGAAAAAGTGTCAAGACTGTGTATGATAATTAAATAATAATTTGAGCAAAAAATCCATCCCAAATATAAAGTGATCTGAATACACAAGATGGTTTTAATAGTAGTTTTAATGACACTATGTACCAGATGTTATACATTCATATACATAAACTTTATTATCCCAATTTTCATTGGCTTAGAGGGGTTAAATACTTGTTTCAAGTCATACAGATAAGGAAGTAAACGAATTTAAAAAGGAGCTCAAACGTAAATTCACTGGATTCTAAACACATACTTTCCATCAAATATCCTCATAAATTCCATTATTTATTTATTTTATTTTTTTAAGTAGGTTCTATACCCAGCATGGAGCCCAACACAGGGCTCAAACTCAGGACCCTGAGATCAAGACCTGAGCTGAGATCAGGAGTCAGATGCCAAGCCAACTGAGCCGCCCAGGCACCCCATAAATTCCATTTTTAAATCCTTTTAATCATGTCCAACTTTGCCAGTTGATAATCTTAATTCTTTAGTTGTGTCCAATACACTTTTCAATGCCAACTGACCTATGGTAATCAACTCCCATGCAAAAAAAACAAAAACAAAAAAAATCAGCTGAAGTTTGAGGTTTCATTGCTACTGCACTGGCCTAGAATATGTTTGCAAAGACAGAAATAAGTATCAAGTAGGCCATGCCTCTCTGGAAGCTGTTTTCCATTTCTACTCTTTGCACAGTGCTGGAAAAAGCACACTTGTTTCCAGCAGGATCTCCCTATCTGTGCCACAACTGCTCACTAATTACTTAGTGTTCTATCACTAACATCTATACAAAGGGCTTTAAATTCCATAAGCTTGTAATATTAAAATGTTATAAATTCTTCTGAAAATGTGAACCTTTTGAGTATAGGCTTAAGTAGGAAGATGACAAGCATCCATTCACAAAACAATCCTGTGTTTAAACAAGACAAACAAAATTAGGCAAAAATCTGTTATTCAAAAGTATTTTTTCTTACAAAATTTAAAAAAAACCCTCATTTTAAGAAAAACAACAATAGGAGCTCCCTCCTACTTAAACAGATCATGTTAAGAGATACCATTACCTACCTCCAAATAAACCAGCTACAGTAGAAGGCTCATGGCACATAAGGGCAGTATTAGGATAAGCATGAGTGCCACAAAAAGAATCTGACAAGGCATACATGGGGGGAAAAAAAGAACAGAAAAAAAAGGAAAAGAGAAAAATGAGGACAAA
Organism: Suricata suricatta; assembly: GCF_006229205.1. Lineage (NCBI taxonomy): Eukaryota > Metazoa > Chordata > Mammalia > Carnivora > Herpestidae > Suricata > Suricata suricatta. The sequence goes on from NC_043710.1 coordinate 66,187,897, forward strand.
CAGTTAAGAGTAGAATGGAGTAATAAAAAACAAAACAAAAACAGGAGAGTCCAAGCTCTTAGTGTTCTTCAAATTACAACTTACTTTAAAAAAAAAAAAAGGTGTTTGTCTCCATTATGAATATTATATTTAAAATATATCTGCAACAAAATTTTGAAATAACCAACACTGCATTTCTTTAGAGAAATAAGAAACAGTTAGCTTTTGTCAATATTAACATGTCTTCTGATGTCTTCATTTAAGAAAGAAGCCTGAACAAGGTCACAGACATGGCACAGCTGGGACCACAACCCACTCTTCTTGACTTATAATTGCTTTAATCTGATCTAGCTGCTTAATACAGTGAACACCACATCTCAGATCAATGTCCTCCTCTGGAAGGGTTAGAGGGTGTCTATGTAGCTATCCTGATTTTCTGGGTTAAACCTATAGAGCAGAAGCTTGTAAATTACAGCCAGTAGCCTATTTTTAAATGGCCATGTGAGCTAAAATAGTTTTTCATTTTTAAGGGGTTGCTTTTAAAAATGAAACAAAAGAATATACAACAGAGATTTTATATATCCTGTAAAGCCTGAAATATTTACTAACTGTCCCTTTTACTGACCACTGTTCTAGAGCAGCACTATCCAAAATAACTTTCTAATAACAGAAATGTTTCATAAATCTGCTCTGTCCAATATGGTAGCCACCAGTCACATGTGCCACGGAAAAATAGAAATGTGGCTAATACAGCTAAGTATGTAAAATTTTAATTTTATTTAAACTTTTAATTTTAAATAATTAATGTGGCTAGTGGCTAATTAGACAATGTATCTCTAGGAATGACATACCTTAGGTGGTTCTTTCATGTCCTTAATCCTCTGAGTAAGAAACTGTTAGAATTTTTATTACACAACCGACTTCTCAGGAACTTTTAATGTGGATTAAAAGGCTTATTATTAAAAAGCCTCTTCTTACATCCAGATGGCCAACAGACACATGAAACGATGCTCAGTGTCACTCATCATCAGGGAAATACAAACCAAAACCACACCGAGATATCACCTCACGCCGTTCAGAGTGGCTGAAATGAACAAATCAAGAGACTACAGATGATGGCGAGGGTGTGGAGAGACGGGCACCCTCCTACACTGTTGGTGGGAATGTAAACTGGTACAGCCGCTCTGGAAAACAGTGTGGAGGTTCCTCAAAAAACTATCCATAGAACTCCCTTATGACCCAGCAAAAGCACTGCTAGGGATTTACCCAAGGGATACAGAAGTGCTAATGCATAGGAGCACATGTACCCCAATGTTCATAGCAGCACTTTCAACAATAGCCAAATCATGGAAAAAGCCTAAATGTCCATCAACTGATGAATGGATCAAGAAGATGTGGTTTATATATACAATGGAATACTACATGCAATGAGAAAGAATGAAATATGGCCATTCACAGCAACATGGATGGACCTAGAAGGTGTCATGCTAAGTGAAATAAGTCAAGCAGAGAAGGACAGATACCGTATGTTTTCACTCATATGTGAAACAGGAGAAACTTAACAGAAGACCATGGGGGAGGGGAAGGAGGAAAAATAGTTGGGGAGAGGGAGGGAGGCAAACCATGAGAGACTCTTGAATACTGAGAACAAACTGAGGGGGAAGGGGGAGAGGGGAAGGGAAGTGATGGACATGGAAGAAAGCACTTGTGGGGAAGAGCACTGGGTGTTATAAGAAAACCAACTTGACAATAAACTATAAATAAAAAAATAAGTTTTTGTTAATGACAAAAACCTGGCAGATTTTTTTTTAAAGTATGCTTTATACTTTCATTTGTACTATTTGTACTCAAAGGATTTAAAAGTGTTTAAATGAAATCCACATTTCCATAAGGGAAAAGGCAATGTAGACCAAAGCTAAAGGAGTCCTGCTTCAAGCTTTTGTTCCTACTAGCTGAGTTGTCTTAGTATATTAACTTTTCTGGGACTCAGGCGATCTATCCGGAAAATGTTAATAATCATCTTACCAATATGAGAGTTGGGAACTTGACCAAACATTCTCTGGAGGTCTTTGTAAGCCCGAAACCACCAATTCTATCATTTTAATCTTCAAATGCACCTACTCACCTTAGCGTATATAGCCATCAAGCTTTACTTTCTGGTCTTCCTCTTGCCCCAACCCACAGGCCCCAACTTAAGAAACATTAGGAAAATGACATTTCTAGTATATTCCTTTTGTTACAGACTTTCTTTGAATGGCTTTTATATGTTTTTATTCTGCTTCTATTTCAATGTGAAATAGCTATGGCCTTTCGCACTTAAGGTTACTGACCTCCATTCTAACCCTCTTGGGTGAATAAAAGAAGATTGACAGCCTAAAGCACATGCACTGCTCTGATGTAAAAGATGGAAATTATAGCCCCAAAGGAAAGATATCTTTCATACCCCAAATTAAGGCAACTGGCTTAGGACGACACAAGAAGCCATATTTACTAAATATATAATGGTTTACATTCAGTAAGCATAAAGAAAATACAAACTTATTAGAAAACCACACTCAAAGGATAACTCTAGCAACCCTTTATTACCAAGCAAATAAGGTACTGTAATTCACAAATTTTCTAAAGAGTAACAGAATGTAAAATTTATTTTCAACCACTTTTATTTAATTTATAATGTTTTACAATGACACAAAGGAAATACTGGTGTCAATTATTGTAATTTAGAGCTATGAGGCTAGGTATATATAACTAGAGCACCTATCTTGAAACTCTCTCAAATCTCCAACGATTGTTTTCTAGCCACTGCTCTTTTGCCCCATTAGCTATATAAAACAGAATGCTCAGAACACGGCCATGTGATCTCTTTAGGATATACAGATGACTTTCTGCATGCTGCTTTAAACAAAGATTTAAATTTGCATCATCTTAAGCTATTTACCTGAACTGAATAAAAGCCATTTCACCATCTTTTAAGGGGTGTTTAACATCTTTTTTAGCAAGGTTCAAAAACATTAATTTCAGGTTAGTATACACTCAAAAACTTACATTTTCCTGTTTTAACTCTGGAGTGAAATTTTACCTTTTTATGGATTTTTATTCCATAATTAAAGGTGATTTAGTCAAGTTGTTTTTTTATTTTCTACTTGTCATCTATCTCCAGGCTAACAATGAAGTGAAACCCTTAAGAATGAAACAGACAGGGGAACCTGGGTGGCTCAATTGTTTAAGCAACTGACTCTTGATTTCAGTTTGAGATCATGATATCAGGGTTTGTAAGCTGAGGCCCTGCATGGTGTTGACAGGGCAGACTGGCTTGGGATTCTCTCTCTCTCTCTCTCTGTGTGTGCCCATCCCCTGCTCATGTACACCCATATGCTCTCACTCTAAATAAATTAATTAATTTTAAAAACACAGAAGAATGAGACAGACTGCATGTATTTATTTGAGAAAATCTAAAATTATACTATTCACAGTTAAAACAAAATTAAGATAGGTATTAAGAGTGATTAACTACCCTCTCTCCCAAACACAAAGGGGAAAAATAGAAACATGCATAAACATGTCAGTAAGTTTTAGGAGATTTACCCTATAACCAACTTTCCGAATTAATAAATAAAGTGTGGCAAATGATGTTAGACAGCTTGAACATCACACTAATGTGATAGAGAACAAAACACTTAAAAAAGCCCAACTTCAAAGGAAATTTTCTTTCCTAAAAACTTTGACTAAATAGAATTAGGGATACTAGTGTCATTTTAAAAACCTCACTACATTACTGTTATTTAGTTTATTTTAAAATTTGATATTAAAATCCAAAATTATTACAGTGCCTTAAAAATAATCAATGAATATGTAAAAAATACTTAGGCAGTATAAACATTAATTGGAAAGAAAGGTTAAATGGTACTTTACCAACAAACATTTCATGAGTTGGTGTCCTAGTAGTAAAAGTGGATACATCTGAAGAAATGGGAAGGTGAACATCACCACTACTTTTTGTGAGGAAAGGATTTAAGCTTGGAATGGCATCATCAACAGCATCTACAGTAGCAGAGAAAGGATCTGTGCAGTCCAAGTGCATTACAGCAAAATGAAGAAAGGAAGTAAATTAGTATTGTAATTAGTCAAAAGATGCAAAGTGAAAAGTAGTAGCTATATTATTCTTTATTAATCTTAGTGCAAAACACCTAATCATCATCATCAAGATGGAAGCACTACATTTAAATATTTTAAAATGAACCCTCAGAAGAAAATATTTACATATCCAACTAACATCGGCAGCATACTAAGGATAGATCTGCTTTCCAACATCAGGAAGCCAACAGTCAGAAAGTTAAAAAGGAGAAAAAACCAAAATGCATCTATAAAAGAGCCGCCTACCCTGGACCGTGTTCCCTGACCAGGTGGGAATGTATTGGCTTTCTTGGCATAGCTATGTTTACTCAAACAACCAATATATGTGTGGTATTAGGTAAAATTTCAAAAACAAAGAGAATCAGGGGTCAAGGGGTATTTCTAACAGTTGGGGGTAAATCGTGTATAGATTCAGAGGTAGGAAATTTAAAAATACAGATGAAGAAAAATTCTAATGAATTAGAAAAAGGAAAGGAATTTTAGAAAAATGAAGAACAGACAAAAGAGTGGTGGCCACTGAGTAAACTGGGAACTGCTCTGAAGGTCCAGTTAAGGATTCTAAAGCCAAATCATTAAGGCTTGCAATGATTTGCTGATAGGGGCACCTGGGTGGCTCAGTTGATTTAAGCATCCAGCTCTTGATTTTGCCTCAGGTCATGATCTCACTGTTCCTGGGATGGAGCCCTCCGTGGGGCTCTGCAATGACAGTACAGAGCCTCTGTGGGATTCTGTGTGTGTCTCTCTCTCTCCACCCCTTCCCCATTCAGTCTCTCTCTCTATCTAAATAAACAAAATATAAAAAAATAAAAATTAAAAGATTTGCTAAATAACAAAAGTATTGTTAGAACAGTAGAATGGTACCAAATATATATTACCAAATCCTACCTCTAAAGTTATTTTTAGAATCAGATATTTACTGTATTTACACCTCATCTAAGATAGTCATCATTCTAATGACTGAAAGCCACTCATCCTATCTTAAATAAATGGGAAAAGGAAAAAATAAAAAGCAACAAAACTACTTTTAGCCTGTACTTTCTGTGCTTTTAACCAGTAGCCTGTTCTTGCCTATCCTCGTCTAGTTTGTGAACCTCACTTAACAACACTGTATATTAAGCATTGTATTTTACTCTAATAAGACTGTATGATAGAATAAGACAGTAATGGCTTAAGGATCAGCTCATTCATTATAAGCATACTGTCCCTAAAGTCAATAAATTCAAATCCTACAACTGTTTAAAAAAGGAAAGAACCAAAAAAATCTTGAGGTCAGTGGCTTATACAGAATCGTTTTATGAAACTTTAATTTTTGTATTTTTTGGATAATTATTTTGTAGGAATTAAGCATTTCTACAGAACATCACTTCACACCCAAAGATAAAGTCCTACAAACGTAACAAAATTCACTGATGTGGTACTCAAACTCAAAGAATCACATTTAACATCTTTCCCACCCCTCTACTCCTCAATAAATAGAATGATGGATTAAAAAAATCCAAAAAAGTATTGAGAAATAAGAAGTAGAAAACAGATACAAGAAACAGGTTTTCTGTACTAAAATAAAAATGTAATGATGACCAGCCTAACTCCTGTCTGAATAAGAAAGGAGATGTATTATGTTTAGAGTTGATCAATTCATTCAAAGTATTATTTTAAAATACTGAATAGTGGCATGAAGTTTTTGAAGTACATCAGACATTGCTGGACTCAAAACATCCCTCTAGCTTTTCATGCCTTTTGCCATGAGAGAAGTCATTCAAAAAAACACATTTTTCTATTACCCATCTATTGGTTTATGAGAAAAGACATGTCTGGGAAAAGTTATTAGTTATCTGCTACTCTAATAAATGATTCTTACATAAATACTTATTATCAATCATCTTCTATGAAACACCCTAGAGAAGAATATACAGAACCATGTAAGTACACCTGTACTGTCAATCAGATAATAAGAAAAACCAGTTTTTTAATCTACTTGACAAAACATTAAAAGTAATCTAGATTATGTTAATCTGTTAGTGGACACTAAACTATCAATAATAAAAACAAATTGATTAAGATAAAAAAAATAACGTTCCAGCTATCCCAGCTTAAAATTTATTTACCAGGCTGGCAACTACTATAAATTCCTTAAACTTTTAAAAAATAGTTTTTACCATTATTCATTTGAATTTAATTTTATGTTACAACATCAAAAAATAATCCAAAAAACTGAGGATTAAAATCCAAAAATTGAGAATCAACACTATTTTGTCCTAAATACTGGATACCTACACTTACACAAAGACAAATGAGTTTTTCATAATGTGTTGTGTGTTTCATGCCAGCTAAGAGTAAAGCAAATTAAACTTCAGAACAAGTTTTATTTTTTGCCTGAGTTAAATTTTGATATCTTGCTTAAAATATACATGGGTGTACTGAGTTGATAATATTATATATTGTTACATTTGCTGTGACACAAAATTGTAAAGGTGATATAAACTTAAATATTCTCACATATTAGTTAGTATTCAACACCAAGTGGTCATTCAGACCATTTCTTGAAAAATCAAAGGCTCATCAATAAATGCAATGAGAGGAACAGAAGAGCTTGTGTTCTCTCATGTTCACTTTTAGGTGGAATCTTAAATGCCTTTTATATAAACATGCAAACCTTAGTTCCCTTTAACTCTACACTGTGAATTTATCTGTGGGAATACACATCATCTCTGTGGTGCTTAGAATAAGAACTTAGTTAATACCAAATCTGTTTTAAAAATATCAAATCTGTTATTAAAAACCATTTTTAGCAAATGAAAGCAAGAGAAACATAGAATAAGATTATAGAATTATCAAAAGAATCATATCTTTGTTTTGCAACATGCTATAAAAGCAGCATGATGTAAAATGTTACATATTTCAAATGTTTTGGTAAATGGTCAATTTCAAAAAACCTGTAACATTCTCCTGTTATGATTAGAACATTTTATATACAGTATTAAGACTTATTTATCTTAGCCTAACTTTAATTTTAAAACTAAAGTAAAAAAATCTTAATCCAAATGTCTTTGATATAAAAATACTGATTTAAGAAGTATTCAAAGTTCCTGACTTAAAACACTCTTCAGCTATCCAATTATGCAGAAGTCCAAACTCTGAATTTATCACCTGCTCAGAAATATGAAAGACAAGATATAATTCTTAAATTAAGAGGTTCATAGTAAAAATCACTGTCCTTTCCTCATATGTAATGAACTTTTGGAAAAATAACAGTCAACTGCTACAGCCTCTGTTCCCACTGTACTTGATTTGTATTTTTAATACAGTCTTATTTGTACACAGAAAGCCTAATGTTAAAATATGAAGGAAATTTTGATGGAAATAATACAAAAAGAACAGTAACCTAAAACAGAAAACTAAAACATGACTATGTGTATTCCAATATACTGTTTTCACAGACTGCTGTGAAATAATTTCTTCTGACAGGACATCAAACAATTCTTACAAGCTAAAATTAATAAAATTCTTCCACAGTAATAGTCCATCTGGTTTCATATAAAAGTTCAATAATCCAAAGCAGAAACTTTAACTTTTCATTATATAATTATCTATCCCCAAACAAAACAACTTCACAGTTCAGTTTCTTTGAAACGTCCTAATGGTTCTCACTAAGCCTACTGTAAAATGTCTCATCTATTTAGAAAAACAACATTCAGCCTTAATTTCAGAAAAACAATGACATTGTTTTTTTAAAGCGGGGGTGAAGCAAGTTAACACTTGCTTAAGATCTCTCAGATCTTAAGATTTAGCTAAATTAAACTAATCATCTAAGTCTGTTTTTTTTTTTTAAATCAAGTCATGGCTCACAAAATTAGTGTAGAAATCTTAGTGTTTCACTATTCCTGTTCCCTGCTATATCCTGAAACCAAAAATAACCTGTCCAGAAAAGAAAGAAAACATCCACTGATTCAACAAACTTATTAAAAATCAAGGTGTCCTAGGCATTGATAATACAGCACTAACAAAATATTTAAAAACTCCTGCCTTCACAGAGATTATGTTCTATTAAACCAAATAGAGCCTCAAGAAGTAACTATTAAAAACAATGAAACAAAAAAGTTCTGAAAATTCCAATTATCAAAATACATATGAAAATTCTAATTCATGTTAACATAAAAACATGCTACAATAATTAATTTATCTTGCTATGAGAGGTAAGCTGATCAATTCAGATTTTACATGAGCAATAAATATTTTAAGGTAGGTTGCCATTCTCTATAGTTCTGTAGACAGCATCCTGTCTCAGAATATCACCCCTTTAACTCCCCAAATAATTTCTGAGTATCTGTAAAATAATACATATATGCAAACAAAAGCACCAAAACCAACCAAATGAAATCTTTTGAAAACGATTATATGTCTAAGCAAAACTGCTTAAAAATTGATGTGGACTAGGCTCAATCCTTCAAAGATACCAGGTCAGTGATCACAAGACAATCGCCTTCAGATCAAAGAACTACTCCAGGGCAGCAAACATTCCTATTGCGATTAGAGGTAAATTCTTTGAATACCAAAATCTTAAAAATCTAAACTTAAAGTTTTAAATACAAGCAGCATAAAGTTTGTCATAACATTTGCAGTCAGAACATAGTTTATTGCGTAATAACACTGTATGACTTTTATAGAACCTTATATTTACAAAGAGTTTTCTTTCTCCATTAGTCTTCTTTTTCTGGACCAAAAGCACAATAACCCTTACGCATTTTCTGGTTATAGAATAGATATTCAACATTAAAACAATGATTTCATACTTCAGTATACATTAGATCCTTCACCTTCATTAAAACCTCATTTCATAATTTAATTGAACGGAAATTTCAAAATTACATTTACAAATATATGAAAATGTTTTCAAGGAACAAAATTAAAATTACCTCATTGCCATTTTAAATGTTTTTCAAGTTCACCTGTATCGAATGTAACTAAAAACTACACAAATGAAATACTATAGAATGCAGATGGGAAAGGCCTATACAACATATAAAGTAGAATTCATTAATGCTTACCTCCCCATGTACTTGCTACCTGAGAAGCAGATGGCATAGGAAGTACAGATGGGTGAAAAGTTGGCTGTTGCAAATCAAGCAAATCATTTGGTAGCTTTGATGTGCTAGGAAAATATTTTGAAAAGATTATTTATTTATCTTTTTATTTATTAGGCAAACCTTGCTGTATCAGCCCCTCTCTTCTGTCCCAGTAAATGAAAACATTAAAAGTAAAAAAAAAAAAAAAAAAAAAGGCCCCAATAATGTAACTCTCAAAAGGAGGAACAGTTTCAGCAAGGTTAACAGTTGCATACCCTTAATATATATAACAGCATATCTAGGTTTATGATAGCATATTTCTAAGGAGGTCTGGACAAAGTATTCAAGTACTTTGAATCTTAAATTTATATAGGATTCAAATAATTATACTATACCCCTTTGGGAATGTATCAGTAACTCTCCCAAGAAAATACTGATTTCCTTACTGAAATGTACCAAAACAACATTATTCTGAAATATGAAACATCATGGCAATTTTAATCTTTTTTTAAGGAAATGTATTTTCTTACTTTTAATCTTCAAAGCATGTCCATTACATTTGTAGTACTAAAACCCCTAACAAAGCAAATTACCTGTTACTCTTACTTGTCCTGTTTCAATATCCAAACATATTAACAATACAGAAATTGTACATGCATATATGACATACACTTATAACAGAGTCACCCCATTACACAACTACAGGGGGATTACTTACATGATATGTATGAATTTTATGTGATTAAGGAATAACAACTAATAAAAGATCCCAGAGGGGTTCCTGGGTGACTCAGTTGGTTGAGTAGCCAACTCTTGATTTTGGCTCAGGTCATGATCTCATGGTTAGCAGGTTTGAGCCCTGCATCAGGCTCTGCACTGATGGCACAGAGCCTACTTGGGATACAGTCTTCCTCTCTCTCTGCCCACCTCCCCACCCCACCTCGTGCTCTGTCTCTCAAAAATAAACATTAAAAAAAAAAAAATCCCAGAGTTTCCATGAATTGAAGCATTGTGTATACAACAACAAAGATCATTTTTAACTTCCACTTACTCAAAAACAAAATGTCTTTTAGATGTAAAAATAGTTTTACAGATAAATAAAAATACAAGTGCTTTAGGGGAAAAAACAGAATAAGGCAATATGCATTGTTATAGGCTGTTAAAATTTGCCTTTGATTATAATTAAAAAGGTAAAAACTTTGAGTGTATTAAGTGAAATAGAAAATAGTCAAATTAGTTCTTTATCTGATAATTTGTTTCATTCTAAAACAGTCAGTATCTTTTCCATTTATTTCCCCTAAGACAGACTTCTAAGATCCTCAAGTGGAGATGCTTCATGGGTTGAGTGTTATTTTAAACATTTAAAAATTTAAAGAGGCAGCATGCCAAAAAACAAACAAGAAAAAAAATAATTATAAAGTTGAAAGAAAAACAACTGAATTCAACAAACATCTATTAAGACTTTAGGGAACAGGTAGCAACTCAGTAAGTTACACTGAAGGATGACAGGACTCAGTAGGCAGGAGGGAAGAACTTCTGAGGCTTTAACTCCTCCTGTTCCCTGATGTTTGTTGAAAACGAACCTAGAGCTGAAGGGAGAGGGAGAGCGGGGAAGGGGGTGATGGTCATGGAGGGGGGGGCACTTGTAGGGAGAAGCACTGGGTGTTACATGGAAACTAATTTGACAATAAACTATTATAAAAAATAAAAACAAAATAAACAGCAACAACAAAATCAAAGACACTGTCCTTTAGTATAGGACTGTGCCATACCAGCCACGTGGGATTCTGTTGGAAATGTAAAATCTTGGGCCTCGCCTTATACCTAATGAGTCACAAACTACGGGGTTGAGGTTCAGAAACCTGTGGCTTCAGACCTGTAGCTTCAGACTCTATCCAGGTGATTCTGATGCTTACTAAAGAATGAGAACCACTCACTTATACCATACAATATCTTATGTGGAAAATAGGTCTTTAAAAAAAAAAAGAAGAAGAAAAGAAAAGATTAAGAAATAACTGAGCCAGGACTCAAACCAGAATTTGACTTCCAAACTTCTACTTTAAATCATCATTCTGAGATAAACGATAGGATAAATTTAAAATAATCCAATTATTGAATTTGCCTGGAAATATTATTTCCATTGTTAAGTAGCTCCAATTATTGACACTGCAACAAGATTATTGACATTGGTCTGGGAGGCTTCAATACCACAGAAATCTGGCTTAAGCTCTTATGGTGTTCTAGATTGCTAAATTTAATATCAGGCAATAAATAGACATGAAAGACATTTAATATCTAATGAAAAGATACTGTGAAATATATTACCATACCCCTATATATGTGTGTACCCATACATATAAATGAAACATCTGCCCATAGATAACCCGCTACATTCCAATTAGTATAAATTTGTAATTTAGCCATTTTCCATTTCCTAAATATGCAACATATAAACTCTTATCACTTTATACTTAATTATACCACTATCACCATTTATGAATACCGCCATGTAACTTATGAATATAAAATCATAAATTAAACTAAATCTGAAAAGCTCTTTCTATGAGAAGTCTTTAGATCTAAGTATTCCACAGTAATCTTTACCTTCTCCACCTACCTGTTAGAAGAACTAGGGGTAGAAAATATGTCAATGGCTGGTGCAGTCATTATACCCCCTGCAGAGGTGGACACAGGAGAGGCTGCAGTTGTTAAAGAGGTATGAGGTTTCTTTGCAAGTTCTTTTAGGCGCTGTTCCTGTTGAAAAAGAACTGGAATAAGGATACCAGAAACCAGATTTGAAAAATCTGAGATCTCTGAAGAAAAAAAGCACTTTCTGATTTTGTTTGTTCTGATAGCAGAAAAGGGTTCTCAGTTTCATCAGTCAGTCAATATTAGGATGAAAAATCAGACTACTGAGTTTCACCCCATTTGGATAACTATGATTAAATACTGTTAGTCTATTTAGAGGTTCTAATTACTTTTTGAATACCTGTACCTACTTTTCCAAATAAAGAGAGTACAAACACCTACCTTTAAAGCTTTTAAACGAGCCTGTTCTTCCTCTAATGCTGCCTGCTTTTCCCTTTCATCCACTTTGGTTAGAGACAGGCCAGTGCTTGCCAGGGAAGAGACTGCATTGGAAAGTGTTGTTGCCCTAGGAAATTGGACAAAGGTAATTTGTCTTTTTGCAACCTGGTTATAAAATGGTCTGGCAGCAGAGCTATGGATTGGCACTACAATTATGAATTTACCTTATGCAGTAAAAATCAGTACTTCAGATAAAATATTCTACCCAGTAACCTACAGGATTATTAGCAATTAGCTAATTTATACAAATATTAACTGCTTTTTAAGTTGTTAGACTTTTTGGAAAGGGTTCACAATAAAGGTAAGGGACACAGCTTCTTCCAAGCCCCAAGGGAGGGAACTAATGCAATTAGAAAAGAGTTCACATACTCCCAGGAAAACCCTGATGGGCAAAATGTACTGAGTTTCTCACAGGAAATTACTCCACTAATTTATAGCCTTGGTTTTGGCAGTACTACAGGAACACGAAAACATTAGTGCCAGAAATATATAATGTGTGTCTAAATAGGTTTCCCTTAAAACACCCAAAGATGTCATTCCCAGAAGACCACAGGTTCTTTCAGAGGGAAGATCAATTTCATCAGTCCATCTGGCGCCTCTTTCCCAAACATATTACACATACACAATGCATCACTACAAGTCATCTCCTTTCTCTTATACCATAAACCCTAACAACATATATTCCCAAATGTCAATTTTAGGCAATGTAAACAATTGCAGTAAAGAGTTCTAACCTGAAGAACTACTACTCTTGAGCTTCACTCATTTTCCTTTTATCACACACCAACATCATTAATTTATACTCTAAGCACACAAGTGGCAAACTATTTAAATTTTACATAAAATCAATTTTTATAAAATACATCTCAGAAAACAAGGAAAGAATAATACAACTGTGATAGAAATACAAGAAACCCAGCAAATTTTATGATAAAAAAAATGTATGATATTAAATCAATGCACCTCAACTACTTGGCCATATTTATGACTCATTTCTTATATAAGAGAGCCATCTAATTTGGCTTATGCTTCTAAAAACTTTCTAAAAATTCAATGAACGACTTTGGAATGAAAAAGTATTAAAATCCAGTAACAACATTTTCCTTTAATAATTACTTAAATTTTGTTGCCACAAATAAAGTTCTGAAACAATCAAAACACCTAAAGAAAAGGAAGGCTTTCATTACATTTTATGCAAATTTTTTTCATGCCATTAAAAGGAAATCTTCATAAAGAAACATGAGGATTACTCAACTCACACTACCCAACATAAAGCTTGTGTTACAAGGTCAACAGGACATGAATTGTGCTATTTTCAGTTTGCTAAGTTAACTGGTTTTAGTCTTGGAAATCAGCTCAAAGCCCAACAGACTGATTAAAATGTCAAATATCAACACCCATGAAATGGCATCAGGGAAAGATAATGAATTTTGACGTTAGATATTCTAGGTTTGAGTCCCAGAATTACTACTGCATACTTCACTGGGCTACAGTGAGGGTTATTAATCAAATTTGTAAAACCCTTATAAGTATAAGACCTCATATGAATCAATGAATTACCATCTTTAAGAGAAATACTGACACTGTGAATACAATTGTAAACCAAGTACTCAATGTTATCATCTTAAGAGATGAGAACATCAAGGGGCAACTGGGTGACTCAATTAAGCATCTGACTCTGGGTTTCAGCTCAGGTCAGGATCTCATAATTTGTGAGATCGAGCCCTGTGTTGGGCTCTGTGCTGACAATGTGGAGTCTGCTTGGAGAGAGAGAGAAAGAGAGAAATGCTGACTTCTACTGAAGATCAGGAACTATTCCAAGAATTTACACGTATTAACCTATTTAATCCTTGGTAGCAACTCTATTAGGTACATGCCATTAAGTCCATTATATGATTAAATCAAGATAAGGCAAAGTTAAAAGCCTTGGAACTTTTAAAAGCTAGATTCATCAACTCTCTCAGAAACATCACTCCTAGGCAACTTCTTTGTCCTACAAAGCATAATTTACCTGCTTGCAGCTGTAGAATCTTTGATTTTCTTTCCTTCCAAGGATGCTAAATGCTGTTCCAAAGCATCAAGAAGACTGCTGGGGGCCTAAAATATTAAGATTTTCATGATAAGCAGGCCATTGGTCAAGATAAATTAAGTATCACCTAACATATGAGAAAAAATAAATAGGTATATTCCTCATGAACTAATTAACAGTGGAGTTTTATTTTTATTACACTCTTACAAGGAATATTAATAAAGAAAAATAAAAACTGAGCCTATGTAAACATGAAATATTAAAAAGTTCCTGCAAGTACTTTCATTTGAATTTTATTTGAATTTTAAATAAAAACATACTCTTAAAAGCTAGATATATTATTGGGCATGTTTCTGGCATTTTAGTACTTACTGAGTAAATGAAAGTGTGCAAAACATTATTTTACTGATAAATGAAAAACTACAGACCAGCATTAAGAAAACACAAATTAAAATCACGGTGAGAAAACTTCTTACCCACTAGAATGGCTAAAGTTAAACAGATTAGCAACATCAAATGTTGGTGAAGATATGGAACAACTGCAATTCTCACACAATGCTGGTCAAAATTCATCCACCTTAAAGGATCTGAATTTTTTTTATGACGTTAAAACATACATCTAGCTTAACTACCCAATTTCATTCCTAATTATTTATGCAAGGGACATAAAAACCTATCTCTATAATAAAAGACTTGTTAAAGAATGTTTTAAGTAGCTTAATTTAAAATAGTAAAAAACTGGAAATAATCCAAAAGTCCATCATTAGGAAAATAGATGAACAAAATTGTGGTAAAACTCAAACAGTGGAATACTATTCAGCAATAAAGAAGAATGAATGATACATTCAATAACAAAGACAGAGCTCACAACACTATGATGAGCAAAAGAAGTCAAATACAAGAATAAATACTTGCATGATTCCATTTATATCACACTCAAGATCTGATAATATTATGCTATTAGAAATCAAAACAGTGATTTGTGGAGGGGACTAGGGAGTGACCAGAAGGGGACCTGAGAGTTGCACTGATGGAACTAATTAAATATTGCACAGCATGCTGATAACACAAATGTTAATTATCAAACTTCACTGAAATGGATACTTTACTCGATTTTGTTTTAAAAAGAAAGATTGGCCTTTAAAGACTATGTATCAAATCTCAACTTAGTATGAAGATCTAGTTACTTTCAAAAGGAAACCTTTTCAATGAGTTGAAAAGGAACTGTTCACTATCTTTAAGTCAAACAAATGCATCAGTGGCATTTACTTGCCCCAAATATTCTTCAGGTTTGAGATAGAGTTACTGGATTATAGGGATCTAAATCTCTGTACCAATTATGACTTCAACAATTTCCTTCATTCTGTATCTTCCCTCTACATGCAAAACTTTAGTAGGAGAAAGACATGGTAGAAAACCAATTAAGGCTGGAAATACTAGATTATAATATTAACGTCTATGTTGAACTGAGAACACATGTGTACCACTCCCTAGTCTCAACGAAATGTCTGCTAAGAGTCCCAAAGACACTAGTATTATCTCCATTTTACAAATAAACAACCTGAGACAGTGAAAATTAAATAACTTGCCCAAGAACACTTACCTGATACAAGCAGGAGCCAACAAAAGTTCTAGGGTATATATGACCTGAATGTCTAGATATTAAGTACTATGCTATCTAATCTTTAATTAAAACTGGGCATTTGATAGGACGCCTGGGTGGCTCAGTCAGTTAAACATCAAACTTTGGCTAAGGTCATGACTTTTGGCTCATGGTTCAAGCCCTTCTTCAGGCTCTGTGCTGACAGTTCAAAAACTGGAACCTGCTTCAGATTCTGTATCTCCCCCTCTCTCTACCCCTCCTCTCTCTATCTCTCAAAAATAAACATTTCTTAAAAATTAAAAAACAACAACAACAACAACAGGCATTTGAACTGTAGAGATTAAAGGAAATAAACTGAAGGAATGGTATAGTAGTGGCTAGCTCCACCAACGTAAGAAGTGAGATCATGTTAGAACACTCAGCAAAATATGTTAAAATCTGTCAAGAAAAATTACACCAATCTCCTTGACAGTAGGAGCTGCATATTATTCATCTTTGTGCCCTTCAAATCTAGCAATACATGTAACAGACAGTAAAATTATATTATAACCATATACTTACCTGTGAAAGGTCTGGTATATCACCTCTGTCAATTCCAACTTGCTGTAAAAAGAAGCAGCATTGTACTTAATAAACAAAATTATAATAAAAAATAAAAATTTAGAAAATGATATTATGGCTAGTATCACAAACAATATTCTAGATCGACTTCTTTAAAATCAGAATATTTAATCTCCAGAGGTACCATTCACTATTTACAAGGGATTAGACGTTATTTAAACGGTTCTAAAAGTTGTAAAAGGAGAAGAACCAAAGTTGGAAATCCAAGAAAGCTATCTACATCTTCTAAGCACTTAATATTTAAGTTACCTTGTCACAATCTAAAAACATCCATCACTTTTATGTGTCATTATGACAAAAACACTATAGGAATAAAGAGAAAAGATGACCATGAACGAGTTTCCTAGGTCATAAAAGGGAGGAACAAACTTTAGAATGACTGTCTTTCTCCATAAAGTTTACTGGCAATCCCCACAGATAACAATTTTTAAAAATGATGTTCATGCAAGTAGGCCAGGTTTTATGCGAATGCCAAGTGATCTTCCAACCAGGATATAACTATCTACACAAACCAATACACAAACTAATACACTTTCATGATGTTCAGGCATTAGGCAATTTCCAGGAAAAATGATAAAAACCATTCCTACTTTTCTAGTGACTAAATTAAAAAACTATTTTCCCTTCCTATGGTTATGTTTCTTTTTCTAATCATCTTCTCTTCCTTTTCACAACCCCTCAAGGGCCAGTCCCAGAATGATATCAGAAAATCTGACAAAATAATCCATACTAAGATCTTAATAGCTAATCACTAACCAAACATGAATCTCCTCCAAACACATTTGAAAAGGTTACTTGTACCTTTCCTCCAAGGACTAAGGTTTCATCATGAAATTGCAACCCAAAAACAGCCTGATGAAAGAATATTTTATTTCTCAGATCATGTGGAGCAAATGGCCTATTTCATCTCAGACCAAAAAACTGGAGGTAAGGTAAATAAAGGCTTAAAAGTTAAGTCAGTAACTATAACTATCAAATGCAGAGAACATAAGAGGCCAAAGGGAAAAGTCAACAAATTAAAACATTTAAAGAATTTACTGAAAACATAGCATAAACACTACACCTTTTTGTTTTAGTATATGACTGACCCTAAAGAAATGGAAAAAAACATTGATTTCTTGAAAGATACTCTAAATCCAACAAAAACTTCAGTAGATTTCATAAAATAGCTAACATAAAGCTCTTTCCTTCAAAAGGTCTCATGATGCTGATCTATTTCATCTGTTAGAGAATGAAATATCACTATGGTAATAGCTAGAATCACCAACTTGCTAGTTCTAGATTAACTACTTTGATATAACTGATAAATTTTAGTCATCTTCCAGAATTATCTTAGGGTAGAGGAAGGGAAAACAAGCAAAAACACTTTGAGAGTTGCCTCTGTGCAAGCAAGATAATGCCTTCTATGACCATTTCAGAAAATTATGTTTAAACAGATTTATAAAATTAGATTGCCCTATAACCTTAATTCATGGTTTTCATAATCAATGATAAATTGAGTATATACACTTAATTGACTTCTTTGGAGGAACAAAACATCATGAACCATGTGATTTTAGTTCCAAGTCTCACTGGAGGAAAAAGACTTATACTCACACTGAAAATTCTCTACCATATAATAGGATAAATATGTTAAAATATTACATAGCTAATGCCAAACACAAAAATCTGTTGCACCACTCTATGCCACCTACCTGATTTTACAGAAAAATACACAATTTAAAAATAGATTGCCTTTCGATATTCAATATTGAATGAAATATATAAGGTATATCTTATTCATTACCATATCATATTCATAACATAATAAAGAATTCCATACAACATATATATGACTGAATATATGCTTTATTATATTTAAGATGTGTCTTTCATTTGGATAATGACTTATTTCTTCAAAATCTATACGTAAAGACAAAAAAAGCAAGTTAAGAGACCTAGTCAACTTAAGAACAGTTTACCTCTGCAACTTTAAGAAACTCTGAGATTCTTGTCATCCTAGTTAGAAACTTCTTATAGATGTCGAGACCTTCTTTGCACTGGTTCTTTTTCATATCAAAATATTTTTCTGCCAAAGGTAAATGTATAAATACTTTCATTCACATCAAAAGAAAACATTCAAAAATGAAAAAAATTAAGTAATAGCTTCAAAGAGATCATATAGGTGTCTCAAAGAACACACTCGCCCTACAGGAAAAATATCAGTGTTAAATTAGCTGAGATATTTAAATCGAATTAATACAGAGATGCTATTTTATTAAAGAGAGAAAAATCATTTGAGTTCACTCATACTACTAGTTTGTTCTATAGTATTTCTTCTTCACAATTCCCTTATTTGCATTTTTGTTAACACATTATACTTTTCTCCATTCCAAATATTCTTACTAATGACATATAAACATATACTACTTCCAAATATTCTTACTAATAAGATATTAACATATTAATAAAAATACCAACTTTACCATGTCCAAATGTCACCTGAAAAACTTATTTAAACTTATTATATAAACAGCAATAAAGAGCTTATTTTATAACTAATAATAGGTTGACTGACTCCCAAAACTATGTAGAAAACCTTCCATTTTTTTACTTGTGAAAAAACTAAGCCCAATTTCCCTATCTTCACAGATTAAAGCATCTCTAACAAAGTTTGTGAATAAGCCTATAAAAAGCAATTTTAATTTTTTTTTAAGTGGGGAGGGGAGGGAAAACAAGCACATTGGAGTGAATGCATTTGATGTCTGAGACTTGATACTTAGGCACTCTTTGCAGACTGTTACTCATGTAACAGTAAATCCCATGTTACTAAATCCCACAGAAAAAGAATGATTATTTCCAGGCAAAACTAAGTGTATTCTATGCTGAATACATACATTCCTAAAATGCCTCAAAAGTAAAAGGCATCCTAAAAAATAAATGTTTAATCCATTTAAAATAATTATCACATCCTCGCCAGCATCTATAGTTTCTTGCTTTGTTCATTTTAGCCACGCTGAGAGGCACTTTCTACAATAGCCAAATCATGGAAAGAGCCTAAATGTCCACCACCTGATGAATGGATCAAGAAGATATGGTGTGTGTGTGTGTGTATATATATATATTATGGAGTATTACATGGCAATAAGAAAGAATGAAACATGGCCATTTGTAGCAAAGTAGATGGACCTTGAGGGTGTCATGCTGAGGGAAGTAAGCCAGGCAGAGGACAGAAACCATATGTTTGCATTCATAGGTCCAACAGGAGAAATCTAACAGAGGACCATAGGGAAGGGAAGGGGGAAAGAGAGTTGGGGAGAGCGAGGGACACAAATCATGAGAGACTACTGAATACTGAAAATGAACCAGGGACTGAAGGGGAAGGGAAAGCGGGGGAAGGGGGTGATGGTCATGGAGGGGAGACTTGTGGGGAGAAGCACTGGGTGTTATATGGAAACCAATTTGACAATAAACTATTATAAACTTAAAAAAATAATTATCAATTTTAAAATTAGGCTTAGAAAAAAAAATCAATTTTATAATTAAAATGAAAATCATGTCTCCAAATAAATTGTTACAACCAATGAATAGCCCAAGGAGTGGTTAGAAAGCTCTAAGTAACAACTCAGACAATGTTATTTATCCATATAACACAAGATAAAAAAATAAAATGTTACTAAGCTACAACAATATTTACCCAACAGGTTAATAATTCCTTCATTGTATGCTGCAAACAGTCTAATTGCATCTTTGAACAGGAGCATGAAGGCAGCATTTATTACCCCATTTGTAAGTTCATTGCTATTAACCTGGGGAAAAATTTGGAAAAAAAAAAAAAAAAAATGAGCTAATCTTATGTTTTAAATGACAATAACTTCCCTCAAATTAAAATACAGTAATTTCAAATATTTATGTGTATTGGAGAAAAAGACATTTATTTCTTACAGAATTATATCCAAATAGTGCAAAAATGTGTCAGAGTTCAGATTTATGTAAAAACCACAAACAAAAATTCTGAAAATTCAATTTAATTCAGAAATAAGTCATAATGAAAAAAATATCCTCTAACTTTCAAAATTCCTAGGCAATCACCAAAGCACAAAGCTAAGCTAGGCAGAAGAAATGTATTTTTTAAATATACCTTTTCCCACTATTTTAAACAAACTTACCTTCAAAATGGTTATATTTCTATTTCATATGGTTATCTGGATTCTAAGGAGCTTAGCCCTGTACCTTACACATAAAGAATCAATATTATTATTACTGATATGCTGTAACAAAAAACCAGCACCAATTTATCAAGAATACTAGAAATACCTTTAGTTTTATCTCAAGAAATGAATCAAAAAGATAAACCAATTAATTTTAAGTTCTTCTTTAGAAAACACAAATAACTACTACATGAAAATTAAGTTGTTTTTAGGTATAGAAAAACATAGGCACCAAGTTGAATGGTAAACAACAAATTGGTCAATACTTGCAAAATATCTAACAAGGTTGATTTCCACTGTAGAGAATCCTAATAATAAAGCAAATGACAGACAATTCACAAAATAAATACTTACAGTTAATAACATGTGAAAAGACCTTCACTTACCAGGTAAATTAAAATATAAAAATCAAATTAAATCACTAAACTATTCTTTCTTTCTTTTTTTTTTTAATTTTTTTTTTGTTTTATTTATTTTTGATACTGAGAGACAGAGCATGAGAGGGGGAGGGGCAGAGAGAGAAGGAGACACAGAACTGGAAGCAGGCTCCAGGCTCTGATCTAGCTGTCAGCACAGAGCCCGATGTGGGGCTCGAACCCAGGAACGTGAGATCTGACCTGAGCCGAAGCCGGAGGCTTAACCGACTGAGCCACCCAGGCACCCCTAAACTATTCTTTCTTGAGCACCAGACTAGGAGTTACCAAAATAATCAAAACCAAGCTATTATTCAACGCTAACAAGGACAAAGGAAAACAGGTAACTGTTGACAGCTGACCAGGCTTAAGCCTTCTGTAATATAAGTTGGCAGTATTTATTAAAAATTTTAGTGTTCATGTCCTTTGATCCACCAAGTTCCTTTTCTAGGCATTAAATGTATGGAATTAGGTTTGTAAATATGTAGATATACACATTAACATACACAGTATTTAGTGTGTCCCCCCATCTGATTTTTCCCCATTTATTTTCTGAATTTAAAAAATCAAATAAATTCTAATCTCTGTCAACAGGAAGATTGTTATGTACAGTGAAGGAAAACATAGACTATGAAACACATAATTTTTTATATTTATATATTAAGTGAAAAAAGTTTCATGGTTGAATCCTCTAATCAAAACCAAAATGAGGCTTAGTAGTTACATCAATCCCTTATGTCTAAAAATATTTTATTATTTCAACCATAAAAAAATGTAAAAATCATTTCTTAGCTCACAAGTTTGACAATCTGTCCTAGATGGAAGCATCTACAGAATCCATTCATTGAATATTTCCTCAACACACACTCTATGTGTCACATGCCCCTTGACAATGGAGACACAGCAGAGAAAGAGCACACCTGGTCCCTGCCCTCAAAAAGTTTAAAGACTACCAACTAATAGCATAAATTAAAGAGAAAATCTATTTCTGCAAGAAATTGTCAGTTTCATTCACTAACTTGCATATATGCTCTTTATAAGCTCTAAAACAAAATGTTTAAAGACAGATGCCTCCAAAAGAACAGAGTTGAAAATGCTAACACTTAACATATTACAAACAAATGACAAAGCTTGCAATCTCGTTTAAATAATGATCATTAAACAAAAATTCCAGGGAACACAATGTTTTCTGACAATATATATATATATATAACAAGCTGTTAGAAGTGTATTTGAACTTCACTGTATTTAAGAACTGTCATACTCTTGAGTCCTACGATGTAGATAAAAGTGAAATATTAAGTTAGTTACTCATAAAGAAAATCTTTACACATATCTAAAAACCTTTATCAAAATAGATTTTCAGATCAATCATTTCACTCTCCCTCACTTTCTTTAGCTTGTATATATTCTCTATAATCCTAGAGCTTGAGAAACACTACCAAAGAAATCAGAGTAAATCTTAAAAAATCATATAAATACCAAGTAATCTGATTTGGGACCACATTTATAGAAAATCCTTAGCCAAATAGGGTATTAGTGTGAAAAAACTAGAGTTTATAAAAACTTGAGAATAAAGACTTGGACCAATTATAATAATATACATATTTTTAAACTTAAATGTTTATAAAAGCATTTGTGCAATCAACTTACATTAAAATCAAGAAGGGCATCCATCTGATTTTGAATAATTGGTACAGTTTTAAGGAGTTTTTCTGTGTTCATTGTTCTCATCACACCATCAGCCCTGTTTTAGAAAAAAGAAGTGAATTTGTTATTAAATCTACATTTTAAGCTCTCATCTGGTTCTCTATTTACAGAAAGAACGAGTTGCTATGAAACATATGTTTTTAAGTCATTACTGAATCTGAAACTTCAAGCAAAAGTTATATAGAAAAAACAAAAACAGGAAACATTGTATGTCCAACATCAACGAGCTAAAAAAAAAAAGTGTCGAAATATGAGAAATACAAGTTTACATTACAGAGTCAGGTTTACTGAATATTTTTCACATCTGTGAGGAAATCATCTGATCCTCACACCACCCATAAATAAAGGATTTCTTTAAAGGATTTTTCTACAGTTTCTTTAATTGAAAAAAAAAAATAATTTGCCTCAAATCACTACACCAGACATCATGAAGCCAGCAACTAAACTCAAGTCGTACTAAGCACTACTTTATTTATGGTGTTTTACTCATGACTCAAACACCAATGATCTGTAAGCCAAAATATTATAACTAAAATTGTTTTATTATAAAATAAAGTTAAATTTTACCAAATCATTTCAATCCAGCCATTAAAACATGTGATACTTAAGAGGAATGGTTTTTAATAAAGTATTGTGTTAAAATTCCCAAAAAAAAAGCTCTTTAAATATTTATTGCTTTAGGGGCGCCTGGGTGGCTCAGTTCGTTAAGCATCCAACTTCAGCTCAGGTCATAATCTCATGCCTTGTGAGTTTGAGCCCTGCCACTGGGCTCTATGCGGACAGCTCAGAGCCTGGAGCTTGCTTCAGATTCTGTGTCCCCGTCTGTCTCTGCTCCTCCCCTGCCCGTACTCTCTCTCTCTCAAAAATAAAATTAAAAATTTTTTAAATTTTAAAAATAGTATTTATTGCTTTAGGTATTTCTAAAAATAGATACAAGAAATATTAGCAGTACCAATACACTAGAATTTTACAACAGTGGTACCAAAAACACTACAGAACAGATACCTGGGGCTAAGGTACACAGTGAATATCAGGTTCCATGGCTTGATGTAGTATGTTTTTCAAATCCTTAAGAATCCTATAGATAGACTTTTTACATTTTGTAGACGACAAAGTTCTAGGATCAGTGAGATGACGTGATGGTCTAAGGTCAGAGAACTACTAGGTGGTACGGTCATTATGTAAACCCAAGTGTATTATCAGGCTCTAGAACAGTGCTACTAATAACCCTTCTGAAAAGTATATCGGTTTCTCTAATTTACAAATGACCTATACTTATAAACAGCCACTCTACTCTGAGCGACTACCCCTTCAATCATAACCTCAGATACCAGAAAAACAATTAGGCTATGAAAATGAACAACAAACAAAGACAAAATTGAGTTTAAAGAACAAACACTGCCTTAGCTAGGCAACTATTACCAGCCTTAGTCCAACAACTCTCCCCAGTAAGAAGAGGTAACCCATAGGTGCCTGTTTTCCTTCAAGTACTATACTCCACTGGTTGCTACCAGCTGC
Organism: Suricata suricatta; assembly: GCF_006229205.1. Lineage (NCBI taxonomy): Eukaryota > Metazoa > Chordata > Mammalia > Carnivora > Herpestidae > Suricata > Suricata suricatta. The sequence continues at coordinate 66,212,244 of NC_043710.1, forward strand.
TGCAGTTTGGCATGAGGACACCACGTGGTCTAAACAACCATTTTATTTTCATACACCTCACTCTAATTTGATCAGTCTTCTTTTAGTTTTTGAAGTCATTTTTGACCTGATTGTCATTTCCGCTTTATCACAGAAGACCTAAATACTTTTCTTTGTTAATTTCAACATCTACATGGACAATCAATTCAAAATCTTAATCTCAAAGTCCCTTGACTAGAGACCCTATTCCTATGGTCATATCATTACCTCAGTGTCCCCAGAAACCACATTATCCCTACCCTACCACCAGTATGGAAAAAAAAATACAATTTAGACACCTATGACACTAACTCTTTAACCTTCAGCTGCCTTGGCAAAAACTATTTGACCTCATTATAAACTTGAATGTTTCAATTTCTACCACTACCCTTCTCATTGATCCTTATTTTTACTTCCTTCATCTAGCTTAGAATACCACAGATCATTATTGTGATAATTACCTTGCAAATACTCTTAACTCTCTTGTACCTCTCTTCTTGCCTTGCAGTCACTTGGCAAATTCATAATCCTGGTTAAGCAGCTGAGTGCTGGTAAAGAAAACTACACGACGGAGCAAACTAGTAAAACTCAATTTCATTATCATCAACCTCAAATAGGGACTCAGCACTGCCAGCAATCCTCTTAGCCTTCTTCAACAAATTCCTTTAAGTACTTTCAAACCTGATTCTCCCTCCCCTTCTTCCCTGCCTCCCTATATCCAACACAGAAACTATCAGCTCATAACTCCCAAATATTTCATTCAAAATAGAAAATGACACAAAGAGGCTGTTCGAGTCAATTCGCCAATCTTGTCTGGACCGATTCAGTGGAGGAAATCTCTTTCTAGGAAATATAATTACCATGCGCAGAGGGCCTCTGGATCCCACTCTGTCACAATCCTTTGGTTGTATTTCTTCTCCTCTAACACAGCACTGTACAACTATCTGCAATGGTGTAAATGTTCAGTATCTGCACAATTCAACATGGTAGCCACTAGCCACATGCAGCTCTTGAGTATCCAAAATATGGCTGATACAACTGAAGAAATAAATTTTGTATTTTATTTCACTTTAATCAATTTAAATTTAACTAGCCACATGTGGCAAATAGCTACCATATTGGACAGTGCAGCTCATTAATCTCTTCATTTACACTAAACCATTTCCACGAACATGCAAGCAAAATCTCTGTTATCACCATTTTTTAAACACACATACTCCACTAAACCCATATTCTCATTTAGCTTCGTCTCACAAAGCCAAGCATACCTCTCCAAAAGAGTTCCATGCCCTTTTCATTCATTATTCAATTCATCACAAAATAGTCTCCTCTCCTACCACTGGAGTTAAACTGCTCTAGTTTAGGTCATGTAGAAATTCTGTCTTGCTTCTCTGATGGGTACTTGTCTAACATATTATGACTAGACTTCTCACAGAATTTTCTTAAGTATCACTCTTTCACTTTATTTTCTTGGCTACTCATCCCCTATCCATCCTCCTAAATAAAGGTTGTATATGGTTGTATATCTCAAGTGTTCCCAGGCTCTCTCTTCTCATTCTATACTTACCCTCAGGAGATCATCATTCCCAAGAAAGAAACCACGAAGATGCCAATGATGTATTTATACTCCTAAACCAGAACTTTTAAGTTCTAAGTTAGTATGTCCAATTGTCTACTTCATATCTCACCTTGTATAAATCACAAGCATGACAAAACTAGTATTTCCAAAACTGAATCTTTAATTTTTTACCATTATGCCCAACCCTATCCCAACCCAAAATCTTCCCGGTAAAAGGTGCCCATCTCCCCAGTGACTTATACCAGAAGCCATAAGGACAATTTTGATTCCCCTGCTCCATCACTAGCTTCTACATCATTTCTTTCCAAAGAACTTCAAACTTCTCAATTAAGAAAAATCTTAACAGTCACCAAATGCTTTTTATCAGTCTTCAAAAGACTCATAATTAACAAACCCAAATTCTTCAGTATGATTCACACCAAATACGTGAAAATTCATATTCCATGAAGAACATGCTTTATGACTTCTTAAAAATATAATTCAATTCAGATCCTTCCTCCTCAAATATAAAAGCAATGGATTAAAAGCTAGTTATTCATGTCCTTATTTACAGAAAATACCTGGATTATTCTGTTTTGCTTGTTATATAACAGTATCTTGATACTTTAAACCAAATCAATTTAGATTTCAAGATAATTCAACTTAATACTATGAAAAAATGGAATATTAAACAAAAAGAAAACATGGGAACTGATGTTTAACAACCAACTGAAAAGATTAATCTACAGGCAAGATACTGGATTCATTTTTCATAGAACCACTTAATAGTTATCTTTTCAAAAACTGTTAATCACCTCTACGTTTAGACACTGTGGGAAGTCCTGAAAATACAAATAGGAGGAAGGCTATGGTGACCTCATGGAAGTGACAGTGTTATATAAAATCTAACGGAAGAAATAAGGTTTCCTCTGGGGCATCTGAGTGGCTCAGTCGGTTAAGCATCCTACTTCACCTCATGTTGTGATCTGATGGTTTGTAGGCTGGAGCCTCGCATCAGGGTCTGTGCTGACAGCTGGTCATCTGGGGCCTGCTTCAGATTCTGTCTCCCTCGCTCTGCCCCCACCCACTTGTGCATGTGCACGTTCTCTCTCTCTCTCAAAAAATAAACACTAAGAAAATTAAAAACAAAAAAGAAGTTTCCTAAAAGAAATCGTGCTTGAGTGAATTCTTGAAGAATTACAAGTATTTGCCAAAAAAACAGAAAAGATGCTTTACAAAGGAAGGCATTAGGTTTAAGCAAAAAGTCATTTAACCACTCCTGGGCAATAATTTATTTTAATAATTTAATATCCTATATTCCTATTAAAAATTACAGTTGAACTCCACCTCAGTTTTCTTATATCAAGATATATTCTAGATGAATCAAAGACCTGGACACAAAATATTGAATCCATAAATATATACAATGGAAATATATATATGTATAAATGAAAAAAATAAAATGTATCAATAAATAGGTAACTGATCATTTTGTGGGTAGAAAAGCTCATTCTGAGTGCCCTTAAAAAGAGAAAAGTCATAAAAATAAAGACTGTAATTCTGATTGCATAAGATCTTAAAACTTTTAATGTTTGAAAAAGTGGGAAAAATATGTGTAACTCATGACAATTTATCTTCCCAATACACAAAAAGCTTATTTGTTAAGAGTGTTTGCCATGTGCTAAGCATTACATACAATATTTCACTTAATTTTTACTACAATTCTAGTAGATAAGTCACTGTTTTCCATTTTACAGATGAAATAATTCAGTCAAGGCTCCTAATTGTGCCAGAGCATACTACTATTGTACAAATGGGTTCTACGTGTACCAAGACATTAATTTCTAACCCTTCAGCCTCAAGAAGTCTTAATTTAACCTACTGTCCTGTACAAATCGTATGTTTATGTGCCATGATATGGAAAAAATTAGCAAGTTGATGGATATATTGAAACTATATCCTTGTTCGTAGGAAAGTGCACTGAACTATTAATGGATAGAAATTATAAAAAAGCACGAGGTATGTAATCCACTCTCAAATGGTTCAGAAAAAAGTATATACACACAATGAGAATAATTAAGCAAATGTGAAAAAATTTTTAAATCTGCTGAATCTGAGTAAAGGATATAGGAGTTACCTACATTATTCTTGCAGTATTTCTGGAAGTGAAATTATTTCAAAATAAAGTTATTTTTAAAAAGTCAGCAAGTATGACCAAAGTATGTTACTAAAATTCTTCTTCTAACTACAGTGAAGATAGAATTCACACCGATTTATCTGATTAAACAGCCCATGAGCTCATAACACTCAACACAGTAAAAAAGAATACCTAATGGGACGAGGGCAAAAGATACTGAAAGGCAACAAAGTACAAATGGCATTTTAGGGGAGAAAGAGGCTCAATGTCACTATTTATTGAATTATTCAATGAATAAATTTAAAATGAACACCTAATAAGATACTTTTATGTGAGGAAAGAAGAACACAGTGGAAGAGGTATTTATAACTATATTTATGTCAATAATTTGGCATCACTTTCAGAAATAGGTCAAGGGTGATACATAGGGGTTATTTAGCACAAGGGCAATATATTTAACATTTTCGTATTAAATACCAAATTGCATGACATATCATAGTGAAACTGGCAAAATGTAAGGATAAAGAGAGAATTCTGAGAGCAGCGAGGGATAAAATGGCCCTAACATACAAAGGGAGCCCCTATCACAGTAGTTGCAGATCTATCTACTGAAACTTGCCAGGCCAGAAAGGAATGGCAGGAAATCTTCAATGTGATTAACAGAAAAAATATGCAGCCAAGAATCCTTTATCCAGCAAGCCTGTCACTCAGAATAGAAGTAGAGATAAAGGTTTCCCCAAATAAACAAAAATTGAAAGAATTCATCAACACTAAACCAGCCCTACAAGAAATCCTAAGAGGGACTCTATGAGGGAAATGCCGCAGGAACACAAGGTACCAGAGACACCACAAGAATGAACCCTACAGAGAACACAATGAATCTAAACCCACATTTTTCTATAATAACACTGAATGTAAATAGACTAAATGCTCCAATCAAAAGACACAGGGTACCAGAATGGATAAAAAACAAAATCCATCTATCTGCTATCTACAAGAGACTCATTTTAGACCTGAAGACACCTTCAGATTGAAAGTAAGGAGATGGAGAAATATCTATCATGCGACTGGACAAACTGGACTTTAAAGTAAAGGCAGTAACAAGAAATGAAGAAGAGCATTATATAATAATTACAGGGTCTATCCATCAGGGAGAGCTAACAATTATAAACATCTACGCACAGAATTCGGGAGCACCCAAATACATAAAACAGTTAATCACAAACAGAAACAATCTTATTGGTAAGAATGTGCTAATTCCAGGCAATTTCAATACTCCACTTACAGCGACAGACAGATTATCTAGACAGAAAATCACTAAAGAAACAATGGACCTGAACGACACACTGGAACACATGGATTTGATAGATATATTTAATACTCTACATCCTTAGGCTATGGGATTCACTTTCTTCTCAAGTGCGCATGGTACATTCTCCAAGAGAGACCACGTAACGGGTCATAAAGCAGCCCTCAATAAATATAAAAGAATTGAGATCATGCCATGCACACTTGTAGATCACAATGCTATGAAACTTGAAATAAATCACAAGAAAAAATCTGGAAAACCTCCAAAAACATGGAGGTTAAAGACCACCCTACTAAAGAACGATTGGGCCAAACAGGCAATTAGAGAAGAAATTTAAAAATATACGGAAACAAATGAAAATGAAAATGAAAATAGAATAATCTAAACTCTCTGGGATGCAGCAAAGGCAGTCCTAAGAGGAAAGCATATTGAAATCCAGGCCTATTTCAAGAAACTAGAAAAAGCACATATACAAAATCTAACAGCTCACCTAAAAGAACTAGAAGAAGAGCAGCAAGATCACCCCAAAATGAGCAGAAGAATAGAAATAATAGAGATCAGGACAGAAATAAACAATATAGATTCCAAAAACACAGTTGAACAGATCAATGAAACCAAGAGTTGGGTGTTTTTTAAAATTTTTTTAATGCTTTTTATTTTTTTAGAGACAGAGAGAGATAGCGCGAGCAGGGGAAGGTCAGAGAGAGAGGGAGATACAGAATCTGAAGTAGGCTCTAGGCTCTGAGCTAGCTGTCAGCACAGAGCCTGACGCGGGGCTTGAACCCACAAACTGTGAGATCATGACCTGAGCCGAAGCCAAATGCTTAACCGACTGAGCCACCCAGGCGCCCCTTGAGTTGGTTTTCTGAAAAAAATTGAAGGGCATTATATAATAATGACAGAGTCTATCCATCAGGAAGATAGATATTATTTGAAATGGATTAGATATGAAAAACAAAATTGATAAACCTCTAGTCAGGCTTCTCAAAAAGAAGAGAGAGAGCACCCAAATAGACAAAATCATGAATGAAAATGGACCTATTACAACCAATCCCTTAGAAATATAAGCAATCATTAGAGATTACTATGAAAAATTATATGTCATCAAACGGACAACCTAGAAGAAATGGACAAATTCCTAAACACAGAGGCACTACCAAAATTCAAACAGGAAGAGAGAGAAAATCTGAACAGATCCATAACTAGTGAAGAAATTGAATCAGTTATCAAAAATCTCCCAACGAATAAGAGCCCTGGGCCAGATGGCTTCCCTGGGGAATTCTACCAGACATTTAAAGGAGAATTAATACCCATTCTTCTCAAGCTATTCCAAAAAATAGAAATAGAAGGAAAACTTCCCGACTCATTCTAAGAACCCAGCATCACTTTAATTCCCAAACCAGACAGAGATCCAGCAAAAAAAGAGAACTACAGGCCAATATCCTTGATGAATACAGATGCAAAAATACTTAAGAAGATACTAGCAAATCGAATTCAATAGCATATAAAAAGAATTATCCACCATGATCAAGTGGGATTCATTCCTGGTTACAGGGCTGGCTCAATAATCGCAAATCCGTCAATGTGATATATCAAATTAACAAAAGAAAAGATAAAAACCATATGATCCTGTCAATAGAGGCAGAAAACACATTTGACAAAATACAGCATCCTTTCTTAATAAAAACCCTCGAGAAAGTCATACTTAAACATCATAAAAGCCATTTATGAAAAGCCCACAGCTAATATCATCCTCAATGGGGAAAAACTGAGAGCTTTCCGCCTGAGGTCAGGAACACGACAGGGATGTCCACTCTCACCACTGTTGTTTAACATAGTGCTGGAAGTCCTAGCATCAGCAATCAGACAACAAAAGGAAATAAAAGGCATCAGAACTGGTAAAGATTAAGTCAAACTTTCACTTTTCGCAGATGACATGATACTCTACATGGAAAACCCGACCGACTCCACCAGAAGCCTACTAGAACTCATCTATGAATCCAGCAAAGTTGCAGGGTACAAAATCAATGTACAGAAATCGGTTGCATTTTTAGACACTCATAATGAAGCAACAGAAAGAGAAATACAGAAAGTGATCCCATTCACAATTGCACAAAAAACAATAAAATACCTAGAAATAAACCTAACCAAAGATATAAAAGATCTGTATGTAGAGCAAACTTATGAAGGAAATTGAAGATACAAAGAAATGGAAAAACAGTCCATGCTGATGGATCGGAAGAATAAACATTGTGAAAATGTCATTACTACCCAAAGCAATCTACACATTCAATGCAATTCCCATCAAAATTGCACCAGCATTCTTCTCAAATCTAGAACAAACTATCCTAAAATGTGTATGGAACCACAAAAGACCCAGAAGAGCCAAAGTAATATTAAAGAAGAAAACCAAAACGGGAGGCATCACAATTCCAGACTTTAGCCTCTACTACAAAGCTGTCATCATCAAGACAGTATGGTATTGGCACAAAAACAGACACATCGAACAATGGAATAGAAATCAGAACCCAGAATTGGACCCACAAATATATGGCCAATTAATCTTTGACAAAGCAGGAAAGAATATGCGATGGAAAAAAGACAGCTACTTTAGCAGGTGGTGCTGGGAGAACTGGACAGCAACATGCAGAAGAATGGAACTGGACCACTTTCTTACACCAGTCACAAAAATAAACTCAAAATAGATGAAGGACCTGAGTGTGAAACAGGAAAACTATCAAAACCCTAGAGCAGAAAGCAGGAAACAATCTCCTTGACCTCAACTGCAGCAATTTCCTCCTCGACAGATCCCCAAAAGCAAGGGAATCAAGAGCAAAAATGAACTATCAGGATCTCATCAAGATAAAAAGCTTCTGCATTGCAAAAGAAACTATCAAAAAAACTAATAGACAACCAACAAAATGGTAAAAGATAGTTGAAAAGGACATATTGAATAAAGGGCTAGTATCCAAAATCTACAATGAACTCACCAAACTTCACACCCAAAAAACAAACAATCCAGTGAATATATGGGCAGAACACCTGAACAGACACTTCTCCAAAGAGGACATCCAAAAATGGTCAACAGATACATGAAACAATGCTCAGCGTCACTCATCATCAGGGAAATACAAACCAAAACCAGAGATACCACCTCATGCCAGAATGGCTAAAATGAACAAATAAGGAGACCATAGATGCTGGCGAGGATGTAGAGAAATGGACACCCTCCTACACTGTTAGTGGGAAAGTAACCTGGTGCAGCCGCTCTGGAAAACAGTGTGGAGGGTTCCTCAAAAAATTAACAATAGAACTCCCCTATGACCCAGCAATAATAGCACCAAGGGATACAGAAGTGTTGATACACAGGGGCACATGTACCCCAATACTCACAGCAGCACTTTCAACAATAGCCAAATCATGGTAAGAGCCTAAATGTCCATCAACCGATAAATGAATCCAGAAGATGTGGTGTTTATATACAATGGAATACTACATGGCAATGAGAAAGAATGAAATCTGGCCATTTGCAGCAACATGGATGGACCTAGAGGGTGTCATGCTAAGTGAAATAAGTCAGGCAGAGGTCAGATACCATATGTTTTCACTCATAAGTGCAACAGGAGAAACTTAACAGAGGACCATGGGGGAAGGGAAGGGGAAAAAATAGTTGGGGAGAGGGAGGGAGGCAAACCATGAGAGACTCTTGAATACTGAGAACAAACTGAGGGCTGATGTGGGTGGGGGAGAAGCAAAGGGGGATAATCGGCATGGAGGAGGGCACTTGTGGGGATGAACACTGGGTGTTATATGGTAACCAACTTGACAATAAAGTATATAAGAAAAAAAATTAAAAAGAACACAAATACATAGGAGCACCTGGGTGGCTCAGTAGTTAAGTGTCCGACTTCAGCTCAGGTCATATCTCAAGGCTCATGGGTTTGAGTCCCCCATGGGGCTCTGTGCTGACAGCTCAGAGCCTGGAGCCTGCTTCAGAATCTGTGTCTCCTTCTCTCTCTCTCTCTCTCTCAAAAATAAGTATTTAAAAAAAAAATACATAATTGGGGTGCGTGGGTGGCTCAGTCAGTTAAGTGTCTGACTCTCGACTCTGGCTCAGGTCATGATCCCAAAGTTCGTGCATTTAAGCCTTGTGCTGGGTTTCATGCTGACATGGAGAGCCTGCTTGGGATTCTCTCTCCCTCTTTCTCTCTCTTTCTGCCCCTCCATCATATGCATGTGCTCTTTCTCTCAAAATAAATTTTTAAAAAATACAAATCTATAAAAGAAGGGTCAAAAGGATGCACTGCTTTTATAAGATAAAAAATAAGAGTAAATCAAATATACATCTAGAACAGAATGCTACAGTCATTCAAAAGAATGAGATCTTTGAGTACAGACTAAAACATCTAAAATACACAAGAGGGAAGAAAGTAGTCTTCAATACTATAACCCAATTGTCATGTGATTTTCTATGGGCCTTCATACACATATTCATTCCTATTTACACACAGAAAGCAAGTTACATATACTAAAGCCTTAACAATTCTTACAAGTTTCCTAAGTTATAATATAGGTTGCTATCCTGCCTCAGTTTTTAAAGTGTATTAGTTTTGTAAACATAAAAAAAATTATTACCCTAATAAATGCAACTGTACTATTTATTACAAAGTCCTCTCCATAACTCAAACAGTTCACAGAGGTTCTAGCCATGATAGAATAAATTTTTTTTGACATAGTAAGTTTTAAGTGCTGCCACATTCTCAACTTACAGTCTATCTCCTATATTTTTCCTTTCTTATTAATACATTACATATATATGTACATATGTAGTTATCTGTATATGTCAATTCTGTGCTTCTTGGTTCACTCAATTATGGTTCACTGATTCACTTTCCCTATTCTGTAAGAGTAATTTCCTAAGTCAATATTAAATATATCATGCATAATCAAAGGCTGTTCTCAGCTTTGTTAAATATAGAAATGTAGGGGCGCCTGGGGGGCTCAGTTAAGTGTCCCACTTGCGATATGGCTCAGGTTATGATCTCAAAGTTTATGAATTCAAGCCCCATGCTGCGCTGCATGCTGACAGTACAGAGTCTGCCTGAGATTTTTTCTCTCCCTCTCTCTCTGCCTCCCCCACTCTTCTTCTCTCTGAAAATAAACTTTAAAAAAAAATGCAGCAACTCTCCTCAATCACAAAACTAGTCCTTCAAAATAATACTATTTAAAAATTGTATTAATCTGAAATCTACAGATACCTTGAAGATTGGCTTTGCTGAATACACTTTACAATATAGTATTACTGTAAGCCCAACCAGGTTCATTGGACAGGATACTGGAATTAAGAACCAAACTTCTAAGATGAACTCCTCTATTATCATCTTACAAATGACAAAGTATTTAAACATATGAAACACAATCTGTGAAATTTAGTTTTGGTTAAGTTCCAAATGAATCACCTCCTGATTAATCTGGAATAGTGACACAGACCATTTAGGTTCAGTTTTTAAAATGCTTAAATTAAGGGGTTACTTCTACATTTGTATTAAATTTTCCATTTCAAGAGCCCTACTTATTCATTCATTATTTCAGAGAGAGAGAGAGAGAATGTGCAAGTGGGAGAGAGGTGCTTGGCATGGAACCTGATACCTGATGTGTGGCTCAATACAATGACCCCGGGATCATGACCACAGCTAAAATCAAAAGTTGCACACTCAACCAACTGAGCCACCCAGGCGCCCCTCAAAAGAACAATTTAAAGAAAACATCAATTGTTTAGATATTTGGGAAGCAGGGAAATTCAGAAAGGCATTCACAAAAATATTTCTGCAGAAGCCAGATACCCCTTAGGGCAGTCTTTAAGAGCTATAAGGGTTATAAATGCCCCTTAAGAATGTCTTTATAGTGGCTTTATCCAAGGACTTCTCCTATATCCTAAGAAAAATCTGTATACCAGGCTGTATCAGGTAGCGATCCACATTAGAACAAGGATGGTATAACTTGAATACATTTTTCTAGGTGAGAAAAGCCAGACTCAAAAGGCCACATAATGTATGATTTCATTTATCTAAAATATCCAGAACTGAAAATCCATAGAGATAGAAAGTAGATTTGTAGTTGTCAGGGTCTGGAGAAAGAGGGAAATGAGAAGTGATTGGTAATGGGTATAAGGCTTTTCTTACAGGAATGATAAAACACTCTGGGATAGTGATGTAGCACACAACTTTGTAAATATACAAGAACCCACTTAATCATACACTTCAAAGTAAGGGTGAATTCTGTGTTGTGAATTATATCTCAATAAAGCTATTAGAAAAAAATTAGAAAGCACTTTTTAAAATCCTAACACAATCAAAGCATATGATGTACTTCAAAGAAAAATAAAATTCTTATTTTAAACTGGCCTAAAATTCCATAATTCATATCTAGTAATTTCTATGATTTACCTTTTAAAATATTCAAATCCAACAGATATCAAAAGGGGGGGGAAGCTTAACTCACCCTCTTTTCACTTTTGTGAAATCAAATGCAACTTGTCTGTATGAAACTGCTTTTTCATTAAGATATCTACTATACCGCCTAATAAATGTAGACATGTCATATCCTGTAAGAAAAGAAATAGAAAATGTTTTCTTAAATTATTAAAATCCCAATTTGCTTAGAAAACCAACTCATTTCATCCAAAGGCCATAATATCTTGCTACCCCAATTCAATCTAGTAATGGAAATTAAGTGACTAATAATGAATAGCATCACATTAAAATCTCTTAAGACTTCACATGTTTTAAGTCAGGTATGTCATAGGTAGCTTTGTAAAACCTCCTCCCTTAAAATTTCACTAAAATGATATTTTTATTACACTTCTGATCAACATTCCTACAGGAATTGGAAAACCACGTTCTCTTAAATAGTACCTGTTAAACTCGTAACTCAAACCAAACATCATATGGAACCATAAGTCCCTCTCCTCAAATCAGTAAGCAATTTTATAATTTTCATACTTAAGAAATCTTCAGTTATATATTATTTGGAACAACCAAACTTATGTGTGCCAACCTTATAAAAAGCACAAAAAATTACTGTATAGTATGATGAAAGAAATGGCAATATGTAAGTTTAAGGCATAATAAGAAAGAACAATATGGATGTTTTCACTAAAACTTTCTCTAAGATTTTCTTTTATCATAATCATGAGATTTGAAAACTTCAATAAATAATATCTAATCAATGTTATTAAAACAACATCTTTATATTTTAGTTACTGCCTGGCTCAAGAATATCTATTCATATTTTTCTACTCATTAAAAAGCAGGTCCATTTTTAGCTCATCTTCACCAACAAATTTCACTTTATTTGAGGATCTCTACTACTTCAAAAGGATAATACCAAAAGAGTAACAACAAAAATGTAAAACAACTGAATTTAACATCATTACCAATTCATTTATTCAGCAAATATTTCTTGAGTCCTACTAAGTGCCACAGGAGAAAAATCAATGAACAAAATAGAAAAAATAACATTACTGTCCTAACGTATGCTCCTAAGTACTATTTATAAGGTGTTACATCCTCACATTCCGCAGCTCTTTAGTTTATACTGTTCCCTCCAATTAACTTTACTCCATCCTCCTGCTGAGAGAAATACCTACCATCCTTTAATCTCTGACACTTCCCTGAACTCTGTATTTCCACATTATTCTTACTTCATGTACAGTTCCTAGCGATTTGATGTACACTAGTACTAATGTAACTCACTAGACTGGAAGCTTGCATGTGTGTGTGTGTGTGTGTGTGTGTGTGTGTGTAGATATATACATATATATATATATATATATATATACTATAAAATATAATAAAATATACCAGACTCCACCCAGCAAATTATATGAGCAACCAAAATCAACTGTCAAAACCAATGAATTACATACTTTTATCATTTGTTTTATCTTTATAATCTCTTCAGAATATGAGCTTCAGGCAAAAGGATTAAAAAATGTTCTCTACATAAAAGGAATAAAAGTCCTAAAGTCTTAGTACTAAAAGTGCTTAATTTCCATCTTAAGTGGAAAATCAGTAGCTAATAAGACACCAAACCCCCCATTTGCATATATGCAAATACTCTGCTTTAGAGTAGTGGTTTACAAATTATTTTCCAGAGACTCTTTAAGTTCATATAAACAGAAATAAAACGATAAGTAGCGTTCCTTCCATATCCCTCAAAAACGATCAGCTCCAGTTTTATCTGTTATATATTTCTGGCTTCTATTTAGGATTTTATTTGAAAAAGCGATTACACTGCTTAATTAATTTAACTACTCGCATCACTACATCTATTATCAAAATAAAATCAATCTTATAACACTTAGTTCTATATATATATTACTGGCCTTCCCAAATCTCTGGAAGATAGGGTATTTGATTCATTCTAATTAATAAATACTTCCATCTCCCAAAAGTGAACAAGTACTGAACTGGACAGTCCCTAACCCAAACATTGCTAGTCACTAAATTCCACTGATGTTATCTCCACAAAAGCCAAAATTCAGGTCATTAACTTTCTATTAGATAACGAAAACGTTCTACTAGATGACCAAAAAAAATCAGGAAAGTTTCAATGTCTTCAAGACTTTATCACTATAATTCAACTTGTACTTAGGTATAACACTTTCCTTATAACACACAGTCCTCCCTCTACTCAAAACCTGATGGTTTCTCACTGCATTATAAAATCCCAACTCTATCAAAATTTTCTGCATGTGATTTTGGCCCCAAACAGCTTCTACAGGGCTGTCACTACATGTTCTCCAATATATCATCCATCCATTCTATTCATATTCATTTGCTCTATAGTTAATCTTAAATTTCCCATGCTCTTTCATGTACACCTTTGCTTAAGCCTACCTATGTCCTTATCTAGCTTTCAAACCTCAGCACAAAATCTCCCCTTTTCCAAAAACATTTCCCAGATTGAGCCCTATTATTGAATATTCCCAGTCAGTTGGTAGGTTCTTTGTGATGTTATTCCTAGAGCTGCCATTGTACAATATTAAAGGCCTACTTTGGGATCTAAATACAACAGATTCCAGTAAGACACAATGTGCATGGAATACAACAACATAGCAATCTCAAGTTACTGAATTAAAAGTAAAATAAACAAATAAGAGGTGTGAGCATCAATGAGCAAATCATCTGAACAACACAACATACTTACCTTTGCTACTAAAATGTATGATATTCCCAATTAATTTCTTGCAATAAAGCATAAAATAGTAACAGTAACAATGAAAGCTCTTACTAGTGTTTCCTGTATGCCAGGCACTGTTGTAAGCACTTTACAATTATTAACTAAGTTAAGCCTCATAACCACCCTACCGGGTAGGCTTTATCATTATTCCTGACTTTACAGATAAAGGGAGGTAAAGTAACTTGCTCAAGTTCATGCAGCTGGTAAGTGGTAGACATGGGACTGAAATCAGGCAGTTCAATTCCAGAGTCCATACTCTGAAAGCTCATTCATATTCTATATCTTAGAGTTCTAAGTACAAAAATCAATCTTAGCCTTCACATTAAAAGTTTTTTTATTCCCGACATCTTTCACTAATATATGAAATTCTTCCACAGCACATATTCTAAAAGAAAGAGTTCAACTCTACAATAATCGTCATACAAGGTTGATTTTCTATAATGAGTAACGTGTCTTTACCTTGCAATCCACTTTTATCCAAAAAATTGCTTAAGTTAAACAATGTGTTTCTTGAAGCCAAATACTGAATAAAACGCTGGAAAACAAACAAACAAACAAATAATTATGTCAAATGAAGATAATGCCATCTAACAAAGACTAATCTGAGAATGTGGGGGCGGGGGGAGGTGGTTGTGTCTACAACACATTCCATTAAGCTTATCTAGCTTAAATTTCTCATCCTCAGTCCTATTAACTAGTACCAAACCTTAAAACATAATCCATATTTTTCACTAGCATACAGGAATTTATTAAAGCCGAATACCTATGGTTTCAGTATTACCTAAAATGAAGTAAACACTTTTAACCTGGAACCAGAAATTTTGGCTTTACTGCAGCACTTAGGGCTAGAACTAATCATACTCAAGTGGCATCTTTTCTTTAAACATCTACCTGGTGACCCAATTTTTATGACCTTTTTAAAAACAAAATCCTTGTAATCATACAAGAGAACAGTATTACATAGACATCCCCCCTTACCCACGGTCCAGATTAAACACATTGCCATGTTTACTTTAAATTTTCTCAGAGAAACAAAACATTAAAGACTCTTGAAGACATACAATCTTCATTCTTCAATGAGATCTTCAATCCCATTTCCTTCCCTCTTAAAAGGCAACAAGTTTCTGAAGTAGGTATATATCATTCCCACACACATTTTTTCTATATATACAACCTATAAATTGTATGTAATTTTTTCTATTTTGAATTTACAGAAAAATCATACTGTACTTATTCTTTTTGAATGTGCTTTTTAACAGCTTTTTCCCCAAGAAAAAGTTTAATTAATATATGTAGATCCAGTTCATTCATTTTAAATGAGGTTCTAGTATTTCAATGACCTACTGTATCATTATGTATCTATTTCTTCATGGATATTTAAGTTCTTTCCAACTTCACTATTATTAACCATGTTTCACAGACATCTTTGTACTTGGTCTCCATGTGCAAATATATGAGTTTCTCACGATGTAAACTTAGGGTTAAATTTTAGGGTCAGCATGTAGGCAAAAGTTCATTTTCTCAAAATACTGTCAAAATTCTCTCCAAAGTGCTTACCACAGAACACTATCTTAACTTCCCTTAATGTACAACCTCTAAAACAGAGAGCGAATTCCTTTCAATTTCATCTCTCCTTAAGATTTCCCGTTTTTTTTTTAATGCATGCAGAGGGTTACTATAATCAGGGTATACATCAATACTTCTTTACCTCAATTTTGTTCATTGTGTTCACTCCAAACTACCAAGCCAGGATTTTGAAAAACACTTTATAGATAAAAGACTGATGTTTCATCACTTATCCTAAAACAACCTGTTTCAAAAAGGTGTTAAAATATCCTAAGACAGTATTAGACCCCATGATTTTCATAAGCTGTGATAATTCTTTGTTGTGGGAAGCCTGTCTGGTGCATTGTAATGTTTAAAAGCATTCCTGGCCTCTCTACCTACAGGTGCCAATAGCAATCCCGTCATTTGCAACAAACTTCCCCTTGCAGGGCAGGAAAGGACATCACTCTCCTCCCAGCCCTATGGTATTCTCATCACCACAACATAGTAAAATCCTATGCATATTCTCTCACAGACTACTAAACCTGCCAATGAGTAGTGAAGTTGTCTTGCTGCTTAAGGAAAATAAACATGAGTTTATCTAAAAACCACAATGAGATGCTATCTTTCTCCTATCGGTCACCTGTAAGGAATGGCAGTCAACTTTCTTTTCCTTACCTTTATCAAGGTTTTGTGTCTAGTATAATCACCTTATTTACAGTCCCTGAAAGCCACGACTAATAGTTATCCTTTTTATCTAGCATTCTAATTGGTTATATTTGTGGCTTTTTCTTTCTAAAGAATAAACTACATTTTTTTAAAAAGGTGAAAAACATTCTATAAGCCTGAAATTCTTCACAATGATCATGATCTTAAGTAAACACAGTCCCCCAAAAAGCAGAAACTGATATCCTAGTTAAGATGAAAAATGCTTCAAGTTACATTAAAGTGAGTATATCTAAACATTCCTATGAACTCTATACCCTGGTTACAATAAATTAGAAAGCAACCGAGTAACATAGGTCCTAAAAAAGGTCATGTCTGTTGACTAAGAAATCATATTTCAAGTAACTTCTGGGAATAACTTTTAAAACTTTAACACTACAAATAAAGTCATCCAGGGTGATGTTGCTGTAAAAGTATATAATTAGAAAGCTAAATTTCTAGGAAAGAGAAAGTTAAGAAAATTATGGAATATATGATCCATTAATCTGTCACTAAAGATGATAAATGCAAAAAATATAAAGCATAGAAATGCTTATGGTGTGACATGATATAAAAAAACTAAATATAATATTTTATCTAAATTATGATTACAGCTATTAAAAAATCACTTCTGGACAAGGACCAGAAGAAAACACCAAAATGTGCATATAGTAAGATCTATTGCAATGATGAAGTTGAAGGTCAATTCTGGCTTTAATTCTAAACTAATTTAATGATGTTCTATTGGTATCTGCCCAAGATGACAGCAGAGCTTTAGCACCAAAAAGCCCCAAATGAACAAAGTGATGGATGTCAGAAAGTCATTATGCTCAGAAGTCTAGTACCAACACTCCATCTCTTAACAATCAGTGGGCTGAATTTTTCTAAGATGTAGATTTCCAAGTATAGATTTATCTAGTTGCATACAAATATTCTTTTTTTAGAATATTTATTTATTTTGAGAGAGTGTGAGCAGGGGAAAGGCAGAGAGAGAAGGAGACACAGAATCTGAAGCAGGCTCCAGGCTCTGAGCTGTCAGCACAGAGCCCAACGCGGGGCTCAAACCCACGAACTCCGAGATCATGACCTGAACTGAAGTTGGCCGCTTAACTGACTGAACCACCCAGGTGCCCCTGCATTCACATATTCTTGTAACACAATTTTAAATGTGGCTTTTAACTCAATTTTGCAAGTAAGTATACTGGGCTGAGAAAACCATTTATTTAAGGTAAGAACTCAAAAATCAGCTACTAGCCTATCAAGGAAAACAAGATGATTCTCTCCAAACATTAAAATGCAAACGCTTATGCATCTTTTTGTTACCCTTTTGGGCAAAACTTTACTGAAGGCTTCAAACACCTCTCTGCTTTGAGACTCATTAATCAGTGCCTCTCAGCAAATGCCATCAATATAACAACTGAGCAAATGTCCTCAATATAACAGGTTTGAACTAAAAAAGTGGTTCCAAAGACACCTATATAAAATCAGGCAGAAAAATGGCCAAAATAAAGAAAATGGAAACAAACAGTCTATACACGAGGCCTGCAAAAACCAGTGCTGCTTACGGAATCTACCTGTAGGCATTAATCCTTGCTTCTTGATCCATTAAACGTCCTCTGGGCTTTGACCTATCATCCTACCTCAAACTGCAGAATCTACAATTTTATTTCTGCCTTGTTACCTTGCCCTTTTTACCTATATTATTTGGTTGCTGAAGCCATTCCTGAAGTTTCCATGAGAGAAGCAAGCTGAATAACCTGTCACCACACCAGTATGCTTGTTAATCAAAAATCTGGCTTACCTCATTTCCATACACCATCAAATGATGAGTTGTAATGAGAGATTTGAAGACCACCACCCAACTACTATTAGTAGTTCTTTCAAATAAACTGTCTGCCAACTGTGGGATGTTCACATTCATCTCGTTTGTGCATTGAATTAAGTCTGCAATTAAAAAAAAAAAGATTTACTATTAATGCCAGATCTGCATGCTAACAGGTGAAAAATCTAACAGTGGAGCAACAATAGACAGTTTGGAGAAGTTATTAAAAATCTCTTAGGAGAATAAGTGAGACCACTATAATCCACCTAAGAAGTAATACAAATTTGAAAGGATATTGATTAGGAAGGATAATATTCATTAGAACGATACTGATTAAGATCACATAAAGGATCAATACCATTAAGTAAATCAAACTTCCTCAGAGTAAACCCTCAACTATTTATCTCAAAAGAAACTATTTCAAGGCCCTGTAGAACTTTCAGTTCTCTTATTACTCATAAACCCTCAGAGCTACCATGTTAGTATTATGAATCCCTATCATTCAAAAAAAAACTTAAAAAAAATTAGACATATGGAAGCATGAACAAACTGAAGGTCAAACGACTCTTATTAACATTCTCCCTAGAATGCTGTGTTTGTACTATAAGGAAGATAGGAGTAGATATGTGGTCTGTGAGTGGGTAGGATTTTGGTTTATTTATCTTCATTCTTCTCACCCTTCAGTTTTATCGAGTTAGCTTAGTTATCAGTTGGTATCAACTAGCTAACACTAACAAAACTGGAAATGAACTGAAGTTTCTTGTTGCATAAATTTGCAAGAAGAAATGACCAAGGAACTCTATTTGCTATTACTCTGAAAACAGTTAAAACAATCTAATTTCCAATTTTATATTTCAAGTGGGAGAGCATAATTATAAAATGGTTTAATATACAATTGTTTCAGCACCAAACCTGGGGAGAAAGAAAAAGGCAGTCCTTAACAGACCTCAGAGTTTCACCTTCAATCAGCTTAAGGGACATTATTAGCAAATTCAAGGAAGAAAATATAAAATATGATTTATATTTAGAGAATAGAAAGGAAGACCAAGAAATGAGCCATCTCACTTTTAAAGTACATATTAAAAATGTACAAATATCTCAGCTATAAGTATGATAAAAGGAAAGAAAGTTATTCATGACTCATAGCAGAGTGTCCACTTTTAATCTTCAGCACATAATTAAATAAAAATTCAAGTGATCTAACTTGGCCTTGATCACTAGCAAGAAACACCAATGTAACTAAGACCGTTTATCTGCTTACAATCTTTCAAAAATGTTTGTTCTAATAGATCCAATTATTATACAAAGTAACATTTGATAAACAAATGAATTTTAGATTAGCAGTCAACCTAGCCAACAATGCTTAAAGAACAAAGCACAAAACAGTCAAATAGAGTGCCCATGAAACAGAAGAAGGCTTTCACAATTCATACTTACATTTACTTTCAAATTTGGTGTGTATGGGTCAGTTTCTAACGGTAAAAAACAGAATTCCATATCTGCTTTCACTGAATCTCCCTGAACAGTTCTTCATACCTGTTCTACAGCAATAAATATATCATGTACACCTTATTCCCAAAGCTAAGCTTTCTCTGCCTCTTAAAAAATGAGGGCAAGACAAATGTCTTGCTCCTTTTGAATCCTTCAGAACTTCAAGTACAGAACTATCAAGTTCTGAACCCAATTATAAGAAGTTATCTTAATTTTTCCTCCCTTTATCTTGATATAACTATATTTTTCTATATCCTTCCAGAAACTATCTTGATAAGCTATTTGATTCTTAAATATAATGGTTACTTCCCCATGATGGTATCAAGTCATTTTATACACCTCAGAGTTTTTTTTTTAGTTTTCAAAACTGAACCTGTCACAAAATCTGTCTCAGTACTACCCCAAAGGTGCTCCTACCTGTTTGTTTATATACACTCCCTACGGCCTATCAATAACCAAGTCTCCTAAATCATCAGCAGTTCTACTTGTTCCTCTCCATTCCACTATCACAGTCAAAGCCAGAATTCAAGTCCTAGTTATTTCTTAACTAGGAGGTATCACCTCTCCTGAAAGTATTCAGAGAGTGGGGAGGAGGATTAACACACTGAAAGTTTTTATTGGCATTTAATATCAATGATGAGGGAGACTACTGTCCTGCAATGCACAATCACCACTTCATAATTTAAAACTACTCTACTCATTGGGGCACCTGGCTGGCTCAGTAGATAGAGCATGTGACTTCTTGATCTCAGTGTCATGAGTTCAGGACCCACGCTGGGCACAGAGCCTACCTTAAAATTTTTTTAATTTTTTTAAATTAATTTTTATTTTATTTTTGAAAGAGTATTTTTATTTATTTATTCTAGTATTATATTTACTTTTGAAAGAAAAAATAGTTTTTTAAATTAGCTTTTATTTATTTTTGAAAGAAAGAGACGTGGAGCGAGCAGGGGAGGGGCAGAGAGAGAGAGAGAGAGAGAGAGAGAGAGAGACACAGACTCCAAAGCAGGATCCAGGCTCTGAGCTGTCAACCCAGAGCCCAACATGCGGCCTGAACTCCTGAACTGTGAGATCATAAGCTGAGCTAAAGTCAAATGCTCAACTGACTGAGCCACCCAGGCACCCCCCCCAAAAAAACATGTTTTTAAATAAATAAAACTGCTCCACTCAAAATTGTCCCCACTGAGAAATGTTGGGCTGACTGGCCGCTTCACTTCCGATTTGGGGTCTCCCTCACGTCACTCCCCTAAACATTCTCTAAACTGACCAAAGAATGATCTACAACACAACACTGTCACTGCCTAACCTCAGTGAGGTCCCTACTACTTACAGAATGGCACACATTCTGTCCTTGTCAATACCCTCCCTTCTTGACTTTTGGCTTCCAAAAAGAATCACTTTCCAGTTTTCTGTGATGTACCTTGCTGTTTCACACCTGAATCTTTACATTCCTGCTCATTCTTCAAAATGAATCAAGTCTTCCCTTTCACGTACTAAGGTACTCTCCAGTCACTAAAGCCAACACATAATTCTACACTATGGAATTATTCTACACTATAATTATTTACTTCCAAATCATTCTCTTCTAACTAGTTTGAGACCTTAAAAGGAGACTGTAAACGTTTTTGTTAGCCATTTCCATACTCTTCATCACAGAGATAAGTAAACTGCTATATTAATCAGAAAGAGCTTGATCTGGGGCACCTGGGTGACTTAGTTGGTTGACTGTCTAACTTTGGCTCAGGTCAAGATCTCGCAGTTTGTGAGTGTGAGCCCCATATTGGGCCCACACTGACTGCAAAGCCTGTTTGGGATTCTCTCTGCCCCACTCCCTTCTCTTGAAATAAACATTTTTTTTTTTTAAAGAGGCTGACCTTAAATGAAGCAAAACATATAGATTTTAGTCTCAACAACCACAGGATTGTCAACATATCAGAATATATATATTCTACCAGTGCTATGTAATCCCCTGTGATCAGCTCTCTCCTCTGCATCACTTTGCTTCAGTTATACTGACGTCTCCTTTGCAATGACTCGCAAAAGCCAAGTACTCTTTCTTACTTCAGGTGCTCAGGACATGCTCAAGACTTACTAGAATACTCTTCTCCCAGATATCTATACTTCCTGCTCCCACATTTTATTCCTATAGTTCTTTGCTCAAATGTCACCTTATCAGATGAACTCTTCTAATTATATAAAATTACAAAGCCTCAGGGCACTCTTCTACCTCCAAACCACCACTATCCAACTTTATTCTTGCTTTGTCTCCAGAGCACTTACCACCTAATTTATCTTACTGTGTTTATTTTTTAATTTTTATTTATTTTAATTTTTTAAATTTATTTATGAGCGAGAAAGAGACAGCATGAGCAGGGGAAGGTCAGAGAGAGAGGGAGACACAGAATCCAAAGACAGGCTCCAGGCTCTGAATTGTCAGCACAAGAGCCTGACACAGGGCTTGAACGCACAAACCATGAGGTCATGACCTGAGCCGAAGTCAGATGCCTAACCGACTGAGTCACCCAGATGTCCCTATCTTACTGTGTTTAATGTTCTTCTCTCCCAATTAAAATATAAGCTCCATGGGGGCAGGGCTCTGTTTTGTTCTCTGCTGTATACTCAAAGGCCCAGGACAGTGCCTCATGTATAGTGGTCACTCATACTTTTGATTCATTTTAATAAGCATATTATTTTAAGCATAGAAAGTCCTAGCAAGACCTTTTAAATAGGCATCCAAAATGGTATTTTTTACAGACTAAAATCAACAATCTCAGACTATCTGTACAATCTGCTATTTCCAAAAGAATAAAAAAAACAAACCTGAGCCCATTACATGTGAAAATTTTTGAATTTCAAATTTAAGAGAATCTAACAAATAAAGGTTTTTATTTGTTTATGAAAACTATAGTATACTTTAGAAATGACCACATAAAAACTGAAGGATAACTCCAGAACCTAAAGTTTCACACGAAACAGGAAAAAGCACTTCACATGAAACGGGAAATAGAAACAGCATTCATGTGGGAATCCAGAGTAGACCAAATGCAAAACCAAAGTTATATCAATACTGCTGGGAGAAGAAATACTGAATTATTACACCAACTTTACAGACTATACTTCCCCCATAGTATTTTAACTCAAGCAGTTCTCCAGGCAGTAATTTTTCCTCTGCACAATGTTTCTACTACAGTAACTTGAAAATGCTTCCAAGTCTGAGCTCTAACAACTCAGGAAGAAAATGTTTTCCCAGTTCTGACTAACCAAAAGCAAATAATTCCAAACAAGAATCATGCATTATCATGGGAATCCTGATAGCTACTGTTTTTCCCATTCTCAACTCAGAGGACTTCAGTTCTTAAAAACCACAAACTTGGTATTAAATTTCCCTTATCAATTGAAAGGGTTCCAAAATTGGAACACATCTTATATTTTCTTTTGATTTTTTTTCCCTTAAGAATATAAAAACTAAGTACCTTCTTGAATTTTACATCATTAATAATTCCTAAACCTCACACTCAAAATATTACTATTTGAGATACAGGATCTATGCTTTAGGTACAGAGTAGAATTCATATGGATTTCTAGTATTTAAAGGCAGAAAGAAAATAGACCAAGGAAATGGAGAGCATTTTTCCAGAGAAGGAACCAATCACTACTCTACTATACAAACAAAATGATTTCCATTTTACTATTTAATATGCCCCTCCAATGTCTGGGGTAGACATTAATTGCATCAACACAGGCAAGACTTGCCCAAAGGTTAGGTCACACAAGCTCACTATTAAAAGTAGTAACAAATTTATGAACAGAATTAAATTTTTGTAAAAGATAAGAGTCCTTAGAAACATATATACTCAAGGGAATACCCAATTAGCCAATCTAGTGGAAGTCCTAAACTTCTAAAGTTTAAAACAAACACAGTAAAAAAAAAAAAAACGTTCTGAAATGAAAAATAGTAATTTTTGTATTCCGGGGAAAACGTTCAGCAAAGTATCAAATATTTAGTAGTAACCAGTTACCAAATGGATTCATTAATGTTATAGCCATATTCCCAGTGAAGGCCACAAGCCTATGCACATATCCCAAGATAGAGTTCACCAACTTTAGAAATTTAAGCCACCTAGGGTTCACTTCCACAGCAACTCAGGCAAACATCATTAGCAGAACTATACAGGTATTCACTAGGCTGTATCAAAACTATGCTGAAACTCAAAATTTCGATATGTTTTGTATGAATTACATTTTTCTGTTAACCCCCTTCGCCCATCTCTCTCACCCTCATTTGTATCTATAAGCTTTTGTTTAGATTCCTCAAATAAGAGAGATAACATAGTATTTGTCTTTCTTTGTTGGACTTATTTCATTTAGCAAAATGCCTTGGAGGTCCATCCACAATATTGTGGCAAGATATCAGTCCTTTTATGGCTGAATAATATTCCATTATGCACACATACCACAATTTCTTTGCATATTCATCCATCAACAGACACTTAGGATGTTTTCATATCTTGGCTATCCTACATAATACTGCAATGAACAGGAGGGTACATACATCTTTTCAAATTAGTGTTTTCATTTTCTTCAGATAAATACCCCAGTGTACTTGCTGGTTCGTGTATTTATATTTTCAATTTGAAGACCCTTCATAAATGTTTTTCACAGTACGTACACCAATTTACAACCCACCAGCTGTGCACAAGAATTCCCTCTTTTCTACATCCTTGCCAACAGTTGGTATCTGTCTTTTTGATAATGGCCACTTTCACAGGAGTGAGGTTATAACTCACTGAGGTTTTGATTTGCACTTCCCTGATGATCAATGATGTTGAGCATCGATTTACATTCCTGTTGGCTATCTGTAGATTTTTGGGGGGGAAAAAAATGTCTATTCAGATCTTTAGCCACTTTTTAATTTAACTGTTTGGTTTTTTTTTTATTTTGAGTTGTATGCATTCTTTATATATTAGCCCCATGTCAGACCTGACTTGCAAATATTTTCTCCCATTCAGTAGATTGCCTTTTGATTTTGTTGACAGTTTCCTTTGCTGTGCAGATTTGTAGTATAACGCATTCACATTTATTTTTGCTTTTGTTGCTTCTACTTTGTGTGTCAAACTCAAGAAATCATCATCAAAATCTATGTCAGGGAGCATACCACCTATGTTTTCTTCTAGGAGTTTTATGAATCCACGTCTTACATTCAAGTCTTTAATCCATTTTTTATTTTGTGTATGGTTAAGACAGTAATCAAGTTTCTTTCTTTTGCTGTCTGGGTTCCCCGCACCATTTGTTGAACAGACTACCCTTTCCCTAATGTATATTCCTGCATCCTTTGTAATAAATTAATTGGCCATATAATGCATGCATTTATTGGTAGGCTCTCTATTCTGTTCCATTGATCTATACACCAGTTTTTATGACAATACCATACTGTTCTAAACATTCTTATGTTTTACAATGTTTATTTGTTTTGAGAGAAAGAAAGTGGGGAAGGGACAGAGAGAGGGAGAGAGAGGATCCCAAGCAGGCTCTACACTGTCAGCACAGAGCCCAAAGCAGGGCTCAATCCCACGAACTGTGAGATCATGACCTGAGCCAAAATCAAGAGTTAGACACTTAACTGGCAGAGCCACTCAGACATCCCATTACCATACTGCTTTAATTACTAAAGCTCTATAATATAGTTTAAAATCAAGCAGTGTGTGTGATGCCTGCAGCTTTGTTCTTCTTTCTCAAGACTGCTTTGACTCTTTGTGTGTGGAGGGGTTTTTTTGGTGTAGTTACATTTGTGTCTTCTTCAATTTTTCGTTATGACCTGTAGTTTTCAATATATAGGTCTTTCACGTCCGTTAAGTTTATTCCTAGGTATTTTTCTTCTTTTTTGATGCCAATTGTAAATGGGAATGTTTTATTTCCCTACTTCATTATTAGTACACAGAAATACAACAAAATTTTGTGTAGTTTTTATTCTGCAACTTTACTGAATTTATTAGTTCTAACAGTTTTTTGATGAAGCATTCATGGTTTTCTACATAAGATCATGTCATCTGTAAACAGTGACAGTCTTCTTCCTTTCCAATGTGGGTGCCTTTAATTTCTTTTTCTTGCCTAGTTGCTCTGGGTAGGATTTCCATTACTATGTTGAATAGAAGTAGCAAAGAGTGGGAATTCTTATCTTGTTCTTTCTTGATTTTAGATGAAAGGCTTTGAGCATTTTACTGTTGAGTATGATTGCTGTGTATGAAAGATCTTTTTGTAACTGCCTTCAGAATCAATTTCAGTAACATGACCGATTTCTTCAATCATCTAGAAAATTGGAGATACACTCAATTTGGAAGGCAAATTAAGTGGGCTATCAAATGTTGCTTCACTGATCAGATCTTCCACATCTTTCCTGGGAACGAGCACAAATAAGTAGGAACAAATATTCACCAAGAAACAGTAACAAAAATAGCCAAGAAATAGTAGTAGACAAATTTCTAAACTTGCTTTTTAAAAATATTAGCAACATTTTTCTCATTTAGCAAAAATTTGAAAGTATTTATAAAACATGCTAGTTGAAATCAGACATAAGTCAAAAGAATTATACACAGAGGCACATCTGCCCTTGTCATAAGTGTCAAATGTCTGAGAAATGGAACGCATGGTCTTGTATCTTATTCCACTCAATTTTTTTGTGTAAGGGATCACAAAGTATGGTCCAAATTAAGATGAAACTTACCATTTTATCTTTATATTTTGTGCGATATTCTGTGTGAAACACAATGTTATACTTTTACATAATTCCCACTAGAATTAATTCAGAAATATGCTCTTCATAGACTGGCTTATTCCTTAAGAAAAAAAAATCTAAGGAACTTGGGGCACCTAGGTGGCTCAGTTGGATGAGCATCTGACATTGGCTCAGGTCATGATCTCAATTGTGGGTTCAAGCCCTATGTTGGGCTCTGTACTGACAGCTCAGCTTGGAGCCAGCTTCCAATTCTGTGTCTCTCCCTCTCTCTGCCTCTCCCCTGTTCACACTCTTTGTCTCTCTCTCCCTCTCTCTCAAAATAAGTAAATATTTTAAAAAATCTAACGAACTTATTATGATGTGAAGGTAAAACTGGGAAAGACTTACATACTATAGAATTCAGTACAAGAAATAAGGATTGAGTTAATTTGAAAAGAGGAGAGAAGGGTACATTTCAAAGTATTAATAAGAAGCAAAGATACCCAAATGGCTTTGATAAAAGTGCCATAAAGCTGAAGGAACTAAGTCACAATGTAAGTTCACATGTTCAATAATGGAGGAAATAGTTCATTAAATGACAGTCTGACAATGAAATACTCTGAGGCCAACAAACACAGGGCAAAAAAAAGTTGACAAGGGAAAATGCTCACAATTCATTAAATCAAAGCCATGTTAAAAAACAATACAGAGTAAGATTCCATTTTTAAAACTGTAAGTGTATAATATTTCCTGATATATATGATGTACCTAAGTAGGCTGATCAAAAACACGGAACACTTTCAAACTTACTCAGCAACCAAGCTATAAATGAACAGCAGTCAAAATCAATATGTAAAGAACTATATCACTATTGTTTCTTTAGTTTTACAAATCTCAATAAGCACCTCTCATGTCACACAGCAAACACCAATCCTGTACCAACTCATTAATTGGATGTGAAGGTAAAAACTGGGGAAGGAGTCACATATTACATGTTTAGTACAAGTAACAAGAACTGAGTTAATGTGAAAAGAGAAGAGAAGGATGCACTTCAGAGTGTTTAAAAGAAATAAAGATATCCAAATGGCTTTGATAAAAAGTACCATGAAGCTAAAGGAGCTAAGTCAATGCACGAGGACATTCTAGACCCTCCAGGGCATACCTTGATCCTGGCAGAAAGGACAGCCATGTGTTTTATTTCCTCAAGCATGTGAGAAAGAGGTGATACACACACCAGAGTTGCATGGCATGACAGCTGAAATCTGGTAGCCACTGTTCCATTAAGTAGACCAATATTGTGAACACAAGTTCAATCTCTCACCGTTGTAGATGAACCTTATCTCCAAAACCCACAAAGAAAGTAAGGCAATGGCCCATCTTACTAAAAAACAAAACAAAACCAAATTGCAGCTGCAGCAAAAACCAATCTGTGACCACAACTAAATATATTATTTCTGTTGCTGTGTTCTCTGCAAAATTAACAAGAGGCATACATGTGAAAACTAAAAAATATAAAGATAACTCTGATTTGGTGATAGTACATGTTATATTTAACCTGTTTATTCCCTAGTAAGTGCTTCTTTCCTATTAAATGATTTTCTTAATCACTATGTAAAACAAGGTTTTCTTCCCTTAAATACTATTCAACAAGAATAAGCAAGCCATTACCAATTCTCTCATCTGGCTATCCCTATTTATTTTAAACAAAAATTATTTTTAAGACACTTTAACTATCAGTACTAATTTCAGGTGCTTATGGAAGCCAGCCAAAGAAATCCAAATTTTTAAATAGCAGGGTAAAAAGTTTAACAGATTTAGAAAGTATTATTAAGTCTGCAGTATATGTAGGATATATCATATAAAAACACTCAAGTGTTAAGTGTTTTTAGAACACTTTAAAGAGCAACAAAAAACAAAGAACTGACCTCCTCTAGCTCTGTAAGAGAGGAAAGAAGTAGAATTTAAAAGTAGGAATACCTAAAAATTCAGATGAAGCTAAGTAAACAAAGTCAACCCTAAGATATTCTACATTAATATCTGGCTAAAACTTAGTCTCTTAAGTCATAGCTGAAAACAAGCCAAGGTTGCTGAATTTCTACATTTCAATTTAAAAAGTGCAAAATAAAAGTGTTTTAGTTAATGGAATCATCATAACTGCTCTAAAATTGTAAACGATATACAAGCATCTTTTTCAAATCAGTCCAACCTACTGTCTCTTAAAATCATCTATCATTATTTAGGCATTTGCCTCTTCACTCAATCTTTCATAAATACATAAATCCTACGAGAACAGAGGAAAGTTTAAGTCATAAAAATGCTCTATAGAAAAACACATACTCTTTGAATACTCTCAGAATTCATTACCAGTGATTTATATTTTCAAGTGAAAAGGTCGTTCTCTTTTCCCCCCATTATCAAAATGTTTTAGCCTACTATGTAAGCATTCTTAATAAGTCTGAACACCTACAGCTTCTCCTGGTTGGTCTGGCGTTCTCTGCATTCCTACCACTAGATGGCATGCTGTACAGAGAAAAAGTAGGACTCTAGCAAGAACATTGATGGGTTCAGGTTTATCTCCTTAATTTTGAGATTGTTTAGGATTCCATTCTAGTACTCCAAAGTGGTGACTGACAAACCTTGACACCCTAGTCCCATCCCAGATTCCAAATAAGGATTTTCGGGGTGAAGAGAATCATATTTTAGTAAGTACTATCCCCAAAGGCGACTATTATTTCTGTTAATTTTTGATTTACCAGACAATGTAAGATGATAAAGTTACTTAACAGAATAAAAACACTTGTCTTGATATAAGAATAAAGAATATTTATTTATAGGAAAACAAAATATAGCATTACAGTGATCCAACATATAAAAACAACACATCCACAATATAAGCAAAGGTGTTTTCCTTCCCTTCTTTGAAGATGTTAAGTTTCAGAATCATCATCCCACCTGTAGGAAAGGAAATATGTAAGTATCGAGTAATTAAAGAGTAAATGCCAAAATTACAAATTCTTTTTGGATTACATTTTAAAAATTTAACTAATACTTCAGCAGCCCAGATATAACCAGGATTCTTAAAAACAATCTAATACTGGATCAGAAACATAAAAACTGATTTCCTAAGCAAAATAAAAGGTCAAGTAACAACTCATTGTGAGTACTGTACTTACCTCCATCAATGCCGTTCACCAGAACAGTCCGGGGGAGCAGAAAAAATGAAAAGAATTCCTTCATTCCAACAAGACCAAGAAAAGGGAATCAAAGCTTGAGAAGCTCCTCAAATGCAGATCAGAGTACTATGCAGGAAAAAAAAAATTATCTGTGGTCCAACGAACTGGGACTAAGTCTGGAGAAAAGTATGTTATTAGTAGGGTGATTAAGTGTCCTGGTTTTCCTGAAACAGTTCTGGTTTACACCTATTGTCCCAGTGTCCCATTCAGTCCTTTCACTCTCAAAAGTGACCCAGTTTGGAATATAAATTATATGTCACCCTAGTTATAAGTGACCTAATAAAAGTCTTCACGTAGCTAAGGAATTAATACACTACCACCACGTATTCCTAGTGTACTTGGCATTTTTCTTTCTGGAGTGCTACATTCTGTCCTTCCCCAGCCTTCTTAAAACACAAGCAAGCTTCCATTCTATTTGTTTTGTCCTCTCATCCTCAACCTGTGAGTATATTCCTAACACTAATCACTGTTCTATTTGTTTCACCCAGAGAAAATTACCTTAGTTGAGCAAAAACCTCTATGCAAATGATTTTCAAATTTCTTCTCTGAAAATCAATCTAAGGTTGTCTGGGGAATTGGATATACTAGAAAATTTCACTTCTATATCCAAAAATATGTGATGCTTTAAAAAAAGGAATATAGTCTCAACTGTAATCTGGTGTCCCTTTTTTGTTTTAAGCAATCAATATTCATCCTTTACTTTGTTAAAATAAATTCAGGAATCTTTTGTTTTCCTGTGTCTTCCATAATGTGTGACATGATGGTATGGTATAATATTTATAGATTTATAAGTGAAACAAGAGTCCATTTCTCCATTCATAATACTGGCAGGGGGAGGGGGGGTGGCGTGCATGAGAATAACAGGCAAAAAAGTTCTCCTCGTAGCTAGGTTATACTGTGACAGTCCAGCCTAGGTCTAAAAAGTAAGTTAAGTAGGAAGCCCAAAGATTTTCATGGCTTTTCTTAACAGTTTAAATTCTGCCTAGTCAGAGTGAATAATGAATTGCAGTTAGACTCTCTGCCTCAGTGCACCTCATCCAGAAAACACACGTTCACATCCTGGATGCAATTAGAACAGATGGAACAATATACTCCATCTTCCTATTCAGCCTTGCAAACTTCGTATGCACAAGTAGAAATTCCATATATTCTACAATATTCATCATATGCCAAATAGTCTTAGGAGTTAGAAATATGCAATAGTGGACAAAGCTGCTGCCATCAGGAAGCTTAAACACTAGTGGAGAGACACAATCAGCAAACAAATGAACAAATATATGTCAGACAGTGATAAATGGCTAAGGATTTCTTAGCACTTGAGGAGGATGGGACAGTGTTTGAGTAGGCTGCTAATTACACATGATAATCAGGAGTCTTTGGATGAAGAGACTTGAAAATTACAATAACAATGGTAGTGTGTCACCAGAGACCAACTGACCTATCATGATCAATTACATCTTCCAGAGTGTGGGGAAGTATGGAAGTACCCTATTCATTCTGTATCACACATGTCTGCTTCAGAACCTTGCCAAAGTCTCACTGAACAGAAACCTTCTCTTGTTGATTCTGCAAAGCCTTCAGCTTCATGTAGACAGTAAGGAGGGACTGGGAATCTCATTTATTTTATTCACCCACTTCACCATTAAATCAAAGCAACCTTGTAGCAAAATTACATCAGCCTTTTACTAACTACAGTTCATTAAGGCCCACATATGAGGCAAGT
This sequence comes from Suricata suricatta, assembly GCF_006229205.1. Lineage (NCBI taxonomy): Eukaryota > Metazoa > Chordata > Mammalia > Carnivora > Herpestidae > Suricata > Suricata suricatta. The sequence goes on from NC_043710.1 coordinate 66,243,740, forward strand.
AGGTATCAAAAGGTCCTTCTAAACCATTAACAAGTGAAGGCCTTTTCTAAAAACTCTTTTTTCAAACTGTGGTAAGCAGTAATGACAAATACAGCCAGAAATAGTTAACCATCAAATAAGCAGCTATCTATGCAGTTTTAGTTTTGAAATAATGCTCTATAAGTGAAAAATATGAGTAGTTACTAATATAATAAATCTCCATAAAATAAAGAAGTGTTTTCCCTAAGAAGCCTTAAACTTAAGCCTTTAAGTTTCTATAAGAAGGAATAATCACTAGGAGTGCTTCAACAAAAAATATTTCCACTCACACATTTCATAACTATACAACCATTCTTCTAAAATTCCATTATGACCCATTATGCCTATTTCTCAGCATTAAAAAAAAAACCTGATATTTCAGCCCGACTAATGCCTTTTTCTTAATTTTTTAAATGTTTTTATTTGCTTTTGAGAGACAGAGAGACAGCGCACGCAGGGGAGGGTCAGAGAGAGATGGAGATACAGAATCCAAAGACAGGCTTCGGGCTCTGAGCTAGCTGTCAGCACAACGCGGGGCTCAAACCCACAAACCGTGAGATCATGCCCTGAGCTGAAGTTGATGCTTAACCAACTGAGCCACCCAGGTGCCCCAATGCCTTTCTTAAAGGGCATAACTTTTGAGATAAAAATCTGCATTAGAAGCTGCCAAAATCAAAGTTGAAGATGCTATTTTTAACTTAAAAGTTCCCTGTAAATTATGCCTCAATAATGTTGATTAAAGGGAAAAAAAATCTCCCATAAGTTTGAATCTCAAAGTTCAAGTTTGGCCACAAAGTATTTGGTGATCTAAAAAGAACTTTTTAAAAAAACTTTATGTATTTATTTTGAGAGAAAGAAAGAGAGACCACATACCAGTCAGAGCCAAGGACGGGCAGAGAGAGAGAGAAAGAGAATGCCTGCACTGACAGCATGAAGTGTGCGTGGGATTCTCTCCCTCTCTCTCTCTGCCCCTCCCCAACACGCACGCCTGCAAGCGTATGCTCTCTCTCTTTCTTGCTCAAAAATAAACATTAAAAAAAAGTTGACAGGGGCGCCTGGGTGGCTCAGTCGGTTAAGCCTCCAACTTCAGCTCAGGTCAGATCTCACGTTCGTGGGTTCGAGCCCCGCGTCGGGCTCGGGTTCTGTGCTGACAGCTCAGAGCCTGGAGCCTGCTTCCGGTTCTGTGTCTCCTTCTCTCTCTGCCCCTCCCCCTCTATGCTCTGTCTCTCTCTGTATCAAAAATAAATAAAACATTATAAAAAAAAATTTAAAAAAAAAGTTGACATGATGGGGCACCTGGGTGGCTCAGTAGGTTGGGCATCTGACTTCGGCTCAGGTCATGATCTCAGTTTTTGAGTTTGAGCCCCATTACAGGCTCTGTGCTGACAGCTCTGAGCCTGGAGCCTGCTTCTGATTCTGTGTCTCCCTCTCTATCTGCTCCTCCCCCACTCTTGCTCTGTTTCTGTCTCAAAAATAAACAAACAGTAAAAAAAAATTTTTTTAAGTTGACATGATCACAACTTATTCTGTACACTGTACAGTTAATTATGGTTTATTTCCCCTAAATATAGGCTTAAATATTTCTCAATACAAGGCATTCTCATAAACAGACCTCTGCTGCTAGAAAATTTAGAAACAAAAAATTTAACATATATTGTATGTAATACAGGTTTTTTTATTTAGTTCTTCTGCTTCTATGTACCAATGATAACAATACTAATAATAAAAGGCTAAGAACAGTCTTAGTTGATTCTTTCATACAAGTAGCTGTCTATATTTATGTAGATAGACAATATCACATATATTTTCAAAATCTACAGTCCATCTGTAGATGGATATCTAAAATTAGTCCCTTAAATTTCTGAGATAACTTATCTTTCGGTTATGAAAAGGCAATATAAATCTTAAACGGTAACCACCTTTCTGCCTTTTCTATAATATCAATCTTTCACCAATTTCCCTTTGGCTATGATGGCAAAGACCCCTCCAAATAAGCCTTCTACCCAACTAAATGGCTACCACTTTGAATACTACTGCTTTTCAAGTATGAGGTCTCTCTAAACTTGACAAATATTGGAGAATATTAACCACCATTTTGTTTCACTGCTATATTGGATACCTTCCAGAATGAACAAGATTGGCAGATGGAGAAAAGGGGTGTCTTCTTAGTTCTTTCTAATGTTTAAAGTTCATTTCTCCCTATTAGAGCTCTTTTCTTTTTTTTTTTTAGTGTTTATTTTTGAGAGAGAGAGAGAGTATGAGTAGGGGAGGGTCGGAGAGAGAGAGGGAGACAGAGAATCCAAAGACAGGCTCCAGGCTCTGAGCTAGCTGTCAGCACAGAGCCCAATGCGGAGCTGGAACCCACGAACCACAAGATCAAGACCTGAGCCAAAGTGGACACTCAACCGACTGAGCCACCCAGACGCCCCGAGAGCTCTCTTCTGATTTACATTCATTTAATAATCTATCCTAAGTACTATTCATTTCCAATCTCTGCTTCAAACAGTAATGATGAAGATGCTCATCTCACTATCTATGACTTCAGGCGTATTAATTAACCACTCACTTTCAATTTCCCATATTAAAAATAGGAATAAAATGGATTTTAACAATAGTATAGGAACACATTTAGAGTATTTATTAAGTTTAATTACAAATATTGTTAGTTTTACTTTGTATCATATTTTACTGATGAGTTTTCCCTCATCATTTTTCCAATACAGTATTGTAAAACCACCTTCAAGCCAATGGCTTCTTTATAGAAGGTTTATAAAACTAAACTTCTTCAACTGGAAAGTGTAACCAGTTACATGCATAAGTGGCAAAAATCTTTATACATACAGTCTCTTTATGCTTTACAAAGTTTTTTCATATCCTTAGTTTTTTTTTTTTATTACAATGCCTTGTGATAAGGTGAGGGATACTCTGTGGTCTCCATGGTAAAGATTTAAATACTTGCCTTAGTAACACAATACAGTGGCTGTGTTGGAACTAGATTCTTTAAAACAGTAATCTTTCCACTAGAGGGATAAAAATACACACATATTTCCTCTCAATTCTCTCCAAACCAAGTAGTCTAGTCATCACCTTCTCTTCCAAAATTCATACATCTCTTTTTTTTTATCTCTCATAAATCTAATTCCCTGTACAGAAAGTAACCACTTCTTGTTTGGTACAGTATTTTGTGCTCATTGGCATCATCTTCATTCTGGCTACAACCAACTGAGGTTGACAAGATATAAGGAAGGCATCATATCATTCAAACCAAGTTCACAAGGAAGAGGTTTCATGAGTTTGGGATGTCTCCGTCTCCCAGTGACTCAGAAACTATAAACTCTAATTTACAAACAAACTTTAAAAAGTCAAGAATGTTGTAAAGTCAAGTCAATTCACCAGATTTCAGGTGAGGAAGAGTAACATGATTTAACATGAGAGGAACACATAAAGCAGTTTCCCAGTCTTCTGACCTAGAGATGTAATCATTACCAATTCTAAGAAATAACAAAAGAGAAAAACTACGTTTAAAAAAAAAAAACAGCTACAGGATGGTCACTAAGTTAGGAAAACATAACTGTGATGAAGAAGCTCAAAGAAAAAAAAGTACTTCGAGGTTAAGTCTACAAGCCCAAAGATAGAAAGCAGCTTAAAAGGTTTCCATCTCCTGATAAGAAATAGTTTTCACCCTCCACAGCACCTTTCAGCAGTTACTCAAGGAATGTCTCAGCCTCCTGGATTTGCTCTCTAAATAACTTCCTAACTTAGCTGTCAGTTCCAAACCTATAATTTTTAACTCAGTATCTATGATTGTTCTTTACTGCCACTCAGGTGTGTTATGGGATGTTTCTGGGATGTGCTAGAGAAATCACCTAAAAATAATGCCTTGATACACTCTAGGTCACCAATTCAAAACAGTATTTTGCAAGAACATGAGCAAAAATAAATGAGTGTTTATACTGTACCAAGTCTAAAAGTTTATACTGAATTAATGCCTAACACAAATTCCAAGCCTGAGAACTAATACACAATTAAGTAGTTGTGAAAAAAAAGTTACAAAAGCTAATGTTGAGAAAAGAAAAATAAAGGGGAAACACTGCCTGCCAAACCATAATTTCCCAGTCATTAAATAGTTGGTTTTATTTCTGAAAGTATAAATGGGCATAAGGATGATGTGGTTACATCTTCTAGATCTGAAAACATAAGACAAAGTGATCAGATAAAGAACCAGATCTTTCCCCCATTTCATACCAAAAGATTAAATGCACCTATCTTATAACCCTCTTGAATATGCAGTTTTTAAAAACAAATTTATTGCAGAGCAATATACTCAATTTTGTAAAAGGCGAAAGATTTATGCGGTCTGAAGAGAAACCAGAGTATTCAATTTTGTATTTATCAACAAATCTTCACACTGGCCTTACAAAATTGAAACCAGACCAATTCCTCCATGACAGCTCCCATGAAATAAAGTTAGTAACTGAAATTAGTAAAAAATCAGTTTTCTTTGCTACTCACCTAATATAAATGCTACACCTACAAAAATTCTGCCCCTCTCCTTCCAAAGATGCTATATGCAGACAAAGTTAGCAGTTAGAAAATGTACTAGCACTATTAAAACAAGTTTCCTAGGTGAATTATTAATTGAGTACAACTAAAGATTATTCTAAACTATACCAGTAAGTTGCTTATTTAATTTCAGGTCACATAAGGTTAAAAAAAAAAAGAGAGAGAAAGCACACACTGTATGTTACAAGTATTTGAAAGCCAACTCAAAACTAGTTACATGTACAACTACGGCAAGTGAAAAGGTTGAGACCAAAAATGAGTAAGCAGCTAGTCAGAAAAACCAGCACAACCCTGGCCTATTCTAAAGTTCTATCTAGTATTAATAAGTAGATATATCCAATATCCAATCCTCATCCACTGTGTGTGTGTATGTGTGTGTACATATGCACACACACACACACACACACACACACACACACACACACACACTATACATATACTTCAGAAACAAAGTCCTTTCAAGCAAGCAAATAAATTAAGAATCTTTGAAACTGGGGCACCTGGGTGGCTTTGTCGGTTAAGCGTCCGACTTCAGCTCAGGTCATGATTTCATGGTTTGTGGGTTCCAGCCCGCATCATGCACTCTGCTGACAAGCTAGCTCAGAGCCTGGAGCCTATCTTCTGATTCTGTGCCTCCCTCTCGCTCTGACCCTTCGCTGCTCATGCTGTCTCTCTCTCTCTCTCTCTCAAAAATAAATAAAACATTAAAAAAAATTTTAAATAAAAAAAAGAATCTTTGAAACAATAATGCTTAGAATTCTATCATTCTAAAGTTAAAATAAGAAATAAAAATGCGGTTTGAGAAATAATTCACAAACTCATCATGTAAACAAATAATTTTAAGATGGTGTTTGTATATATAAGAGCACATGGTGATGGATTAGTAATACTCCATTATATACCCACAACTGATCTCCCATTATGATCAACAGCCACCACATGGAAGACAATTACCAAGTGTAGATCATTCAGTCTACAGCAATAGTTAAAGGATCACCACCCTACCTTTTTTCGGGTATCAGTTCATAATCTGGAACAGACCTGATCAAATGATCCAACTAGCTCAAGACCAAGAGTATATCTGGTTATTTTCAATAAAAAGATGAATTCTATCCAAGAAGTATTTCACATTGAAAAAACAAAAAAAACCTGTTGACTAAATAGTACACTAGCTCTCTACACTAAATCCATTATCTCCATTAAAGATTTATTTAATATTTACTAAGGTACTATTACACAAGTAATTACACTAGGCATTACATTCTGGACACTGGGGATACCAGGATAAATAAAGCAGAGTGCCTGCTTTCAGGAGATAAACATGCACAGAGAGTTAAGAAAGAAAACGAAAAGGACAGGGGAACAATTTGATGACAAATGCTACCCAGGTATGGCTCATTTGGCAGGGAGTAGTGGGAAATAGAAGTGTCCAGTCATCCTTCACCAAAGCAGAACATCCAACCCAAGCACACTTGCCCAAAGGGGGCAAACCTGGAAAAAAGACAAACGTCCCACGGTAAACCTGCCTAACTAAAGTGAAAAATTCATGAAAGCAAGCACCTGAGACATAGATCGAAAGGCTAATAGGGAGTCTCTTATTATCAGGTATCTTTTATACTATTCACATTTTAAAGATAGCTAGGTGAAAATTCTCATTTTTGTTGGCAATTTCCTCCTAAAATGAAGTCACAAAAAACAATGCTGCCCCTTCCTCCCAATGACAGTTAAGATATACAAGTTCAAATTGTTCTTCAAATAATGATGATACAGAGGAAGGTGGGACACTCCAATGGAGACCGAAGCAAAAGCTCATATAGAAACTGCCCATAATCTTAGTTTCCAAAGCACTAAACCAAGATCCTGAAAGCTAGAGAGACACAAATATATAACATCACAGAACAGCACAGCAGGGACGCCAATTTAGAAAATAAGCAACTTAAGTAAGGGATTTTCCTAAGGTCAAATTGAGCTGGGGCAGCACCCCGTATTTCAGTTCAGGGATTATGCCTCTGAAGCACATTAGTAATTTAAGAAGTAAAGGAAGTGCTGTTTCCAACTGTAACCTTATGTATTTATGAAATTTTATTTCACAAAGATTTTTTTCCTAACAATACCCCATTCCCTAAAAGTCCTGTGTGCGCTAACGAGTTCTTCAAATTGCCTGACTTCTATTCAATGTTCTTCATTGCATTAAAAAAAAATTTTTTTTTTAATGTTTTATTTTTGAGACAGGGAGAGATAGAGAGCATGAGAGGGAGAGGGAGACAGAGAGAGATAAGAGGGAGACATAGAATCCGAAGCAGACTCCAGGTTCTGAGCTCTCGGCACAGAGCCCGACACGGGGCTCAAACCCACGAACGTGAGACCATGACCTCAGCCGAGTTGGAGGCCTAACCAACTGAGCACCCAGGCGCCCCTCTTCACTGCATTTTAATGGTAAAAATTTATTCTCTATTTCCTTTTAGTAGTAGAGTCTCAGTTTATGTAAGGATTGTGTTATGGTTCAAGACAGAAAGGATTCTTTAAATCTTATTAGCTATTATCCCTATAATGTAAGTTATGTTCTAGTTAAATTGATTTGATCAGATTTTGTGTAACACCAAAGACTGAAGTTTCCTTAAACTTTTATAAAATCTCTTTGTCCAGATCAAAATTAAGTATATACCATTTCTGTTTAGAAGACTCTTTCAATAATTCTTGAGCAATCTATGAACTCAGAAATCCAGAAACCTTAGACATGGCCACTATTAATGCAGTCTATAATAATCAAAGTAACATAAAAAGCATAAAGCAGCAAAATCCCATTTTCAACTTCAAGATCAGCCAAACTCTTTGTCTTCTGTATTTCAGCACTAGCAACAGAAAATAAAAATATAATACAATTTTGAAAACCAGCTCTACAGTAGTCAAAAAAAAGCTACCTGGAGGTGAGATATAGCTAAAGGTTTTATGATTAAAATCCATGCTCTATCCACAATCCAGCCTCAAATGCTCCAACTGTATTTCTTCTTATTCCCAAACCAATCTCTTTCCTGACTCCACAGCATGCCATTCACTCTCTAAAGTTAAAGACTCCTTTGTTCCCCAAACACATTTCCAGCTTTCCTACTTTCAAATGTTTGTTCATGCTGTTTCCTCCACTTCAAATACCTATTGTTCCTGACTACTTATCATTTAGGGTACAGTTCTCTCCCTTATCAAGGGCAGTATCTTTCTCTCCTATGGTTTTCAACAATATTTGACATGAACTTTATCTCACATTACTGGATAATACAGCTATCTCTACATATCATCTGCCCTACTCGACTGAGGATGTGATCAGCAATTTCACTTTTGGATTTCTCAATAATCTCAAACACAGCAAATTAGATACAGAGTAGACAATAAGCAATTGCTAATGAGTATATTAGTTTCCACAAAACTAGCTAATAAAGTCTTGTTTGGTAGAGACCCAGCTTTAAAAACCTATGAATGACTGATAATTAATTTATCATCTGCAGATAAATAGGTGTCAGTAGTTAAATTACATAAATCAAACAGGCCTCCAAGATCTTGTGACTGTAACTCATTTATCAAACCTTTTCTATTCATAGTGATTATCATCATATGATTATAGTTTGTGTTTAAGTTCATTCATAATTTGGAACTCAAACTCAATTTTCAGACAAACCCACAAAAGCCATGAGATCAGTATACCTGATTTTATTTAGCACCCAAACCATCATGTATAGCAATAGTCAGAAGTCCAATTTCACATGCCGAGGTCATCTATCTAGTTCCCTGCACAAATGTCAATGGGATTGTGCATTCCTTCCTCTCCTATCCCTTTCAATAATACTACCACAAATTACCTAGGAAAAGGAAAGAACACTTCCCTAATTCCATAGCACAGGCATCTAAAGCTAGGAAAGCAGCTAAAACAAGAGGAAAGGGAACTCTAAAAGGAGAAATTGGGGAAAATGGCTACAGAGACCAGATCTATCAAAGTAATCCCTGCCCCAATAAGACCTTTGGGGCTCCCTCTCCAGCCTCATCTCCCCTCTTACTCTTTGCATTCCACCATAGAGAACTACTCAAAGTTTTCCCCAAAAACATTATAATGCTCTTTCTTGCCTCTATTGTCTCTGCATGTGCTGAACTATTTAGGCGAAACTCCTTTGTCCATCTGGCAAATGACTATTCGTCCTTAACACCCGTTAGCTGCTCTATGAAGCCATCACTAACCTTCAAAATTAATGACTTCAGCCCCTACCTTGAAACTTTATGTAACAAGTATTATGCAATTATCTCAGTGTATTACAATTATTTGTTTACACATTTTCACCATAAACTCTCATGTTCCTTTTAAGGTAAGGATCATCAAATGTCATCTTTACCTTCTTTTCTAGATCTTGATCAACTTCTCTCAGCACTCTACTTATTACTTCAGACTAGTGTTTCTGTTAGTACTGCTAATTGTTAAACAGAACTCCATCTCAGGACTTTTGCTCCATATTCTTGCTCATAGAGCAAGCAAAATATTTTAATAGTTCCCTACAGAATTTTAATAAAATAACGCAAAAACTTTAATTATGTATATTTGCTCTTACAATTCTTTTTGTACTCAGACCTTCTCCAAGAAAAAGTCACACAAAACATTAACTCGAGTCATTAAGTTCACAAAGATTTACCTACATTTCACTTTCAAAAGAAAATTAATTTGGATTTTCACAGGCAATTCACCACAGAGTCCTAAAACCAGGAGAGAAATGGCATAGCACAAGGGGAGTAGTAGGAAGAAACCTATCAAGGTCAATGCTTGGCTCATTCAATATAGCCTATTAAAGTCATATACTTCATTTCTGGGGATCTTTATTTGCACTTTAAATGTTTTTGCCAACAAGCACACAATGCTTAGCAAACAAGGCTTTACAGCATTCTGCTATCAGATGTGGACGATTGCAGATAACACAAAATAGAAAATCAAGGACTGCCTTGGAATTCACTTTTAACCATGCATAAATAAATAACAGAAAGAAAGGAAGGAAGAAAAGGAAAGCAGAAGTAAACCCAAGATATGACTAATTTAAACCCATCTGTTTGAAGTTAAATATACCAAGAAGAGGTAGGTCCTGGAATGAATAATACTTTACTTTGTTAAACTGCTCTAATTTTACATTATCTAACTCTGGAAATTTATTTCCCAACTTCCATAATTTCTCACATTTTCAACCAATAAAGAGTTTACTTGGTCATAGAAACAGGAGTTGAAACAACCACCACTCAAAGCAAAAGACTATTACTTCTACATCAATCGTCCTCTTCCTTTATTAAAAAAAAAAAACCTAAAATACTGTTTGAATACATCAGAAACCCCACATGACAAATTTGTTCCTTCTTTATTCATTTGGCATCTTTTGACTACATACTTGTATATGCTGTTTGTAGCACGATAAAGACAGACAAAGGCTCTTCATTTAAAAAATTGTAATTATAGAAGCTATAAAGAATTACTACATAGTGTCTATAGGAAAGTACAAGTTACAATGGAAATATACACACTATTCTGTGTGGACAAAAGTAACTGCTTATCAATACTCAGACAACAAATTATTATCTCTTCACACATTTAAAAGACTACAATGAGGGGAGCCTGGGTGGCTCAGCTGATATCTCTTCAGGTCATGATCTCACAGTTTTTGAGTCTAAGCCTAACATGGGGCTCTGTGCTGACAGTGCAGAGTCTGCTTGGAATTCTTTCTCCTTTTCTCTCTGCCCCTCCCACCTGCAAAAAACTTAAAAAAAAAAAAAAGACTACATTGAGAATATAAAAAAACAACTGCACATTGGATTAGAGTAAGTGGTCCATTCAGCTGAAAGAATGTTTGCCCTAAATATTTTTAAGAAAAAATGTTTTTACGTTTATTTATTTTTGAGACAGAGCATGAGCAGGGGAGGGGTAGAGAGAGACACACACACACACACACACACACACACACACACACACAGATCAGAAGCAGGCTCCAGGCTCTCAGTTGTCAGCACACAGCCGATGTGGGGCTCAAACTCACCAGCTGTGAGATCAAGACCTGAGCTGAAGTCAGATGCTCAACCAACTGAGCCACCCAGGTGCCCCTCAAATATTTCTATTTATCAGTCAACGAACTATATAACTCAGTATTTGAAACTGCCATCAAGATCTTTTTTCTCCCTCATGAATCTCTCTATTTGTATTACACAGGAGCATAGTAGAGTTGTCCCATGACAACTTCAGAAGAAGGGGAAAAAAAATACCCTTAATTTTCCTTACTACCACCTGGCCTCCTCACACTACATACAAAAATTAACTCAAAATTTGATTAAACCTAAAAATATGAGCTAAAAACTATAAAGCTCTTTAGTAGTAGTTTAAGCACAAATCTGAATAACTCTGGGTTAGCCAATAGTTTCTTAGCTATTATGTCAAAAGCACAATCAAAGAAAATAATTGCAACTTCAAAATTAAAAATATGTGTGCATCAAAGGGCACTATCAAAAACAGTGGAAAGAGAAGCCACAGGATGGAAAAAAATATTTGCAAATATATGAGGATCAAGCATTCGGAAAATGTAAAGAACTCAGTCTAGTACTAAATGTACTAAGGATCAAATTTTAAATGGGCAAAGGATCTGAATCGACATTTTTTCAAAGATATACAAAAGTCATCAAGCACATAAAAGATGCTCAACATTACTAATCATTAGAGAAATGCAAACCAAAATCACAACATACCATTCAAACATTGTTTTTGGGAATGTAAAATGGTGTAGCAGTCATGGAAAAAAGACTGGTCATGTCTCAAAAAGTTAAATATAATTACTGTATGGCCCAGCAATTCTTCTCCTAGATAACTGCCCAAGAGAACTGCTATAAACATTCCTGTACAAGGTATGTTCATAGCAGTATTCTTCTTAGTGTGTTTCAAGAGGGAACTGACCCAAATGTCCATCAACGGATATGCTGCATTTTGGCATAAGGGAATATTATTACGTTATTAGGTTATGAAAAGAATGATATATTCATATGCTACAACATAAATAAACCTTGAAAACATTAAGGTAAGTAAAAGACGTCAGACATAAAAGGCCACATTCTGTGTGATTCCATTCACATGGAATGTCCAGAATAGGAAAATCCATAGACAGAAAGCAGATTAATGGTTGCCAGAGAATGAAGGTAGGGAAACTAGGGAAGCGATTCGCTAACAGATAAATTATTTCTTTTGGTGGTGACAGAAAACATTATGGAATTAGACAGTGGTGATGGTTACATACAACATTGTGAATGTACTAAAAAAGCACTGGATTTTATACTTTAAAATGGTGAACTTTATGTTCATGAATTACCTCTCAATTTCAAAACTAAAGAAGAAAACCATCCTGTCTCATAATCTCCTTTTTCACATTAGATTTGGATTAAACAATATTCCTAACTATTCCATAACCTCCCTGAATCAAATTTCTGCAAACTGTTTCAAGTACATCACAAAGGTCTGCCAATCCTGTGTGAATGGTGTGATGGTGTGAAAACCATCCTGCTACTTAGTTTTTTGGTATATACTTGAATTAGAGTAAGATTTTCACACATTAGATGTATTTAAAATATAGTACATTAGTATTAAGCATCTGCAAGAAAAATGACTATTACAGCACATAAAGTTTTTAATATCACACACATACCACAACTCTTGTAAAGAGCTTATAGTCACATGAAGAGGCCTATACTCCATAGAAACATGTAAATTAAATAAAAATATGAAATCACTTCAAAAATATGCCTACAATCTTTAGTGAGAGAAGAAATTTGGAAAGCAATGCTCTTTCAACACTATTTGGAAGAAGTGTCCTCTGAGTAAAAAGAGCCCCTAGGATGCTTTCAGGTAGTAGATTTAGGACTACAAAATATTAGCACCATTTTGAAAATTACCGCTGGAATTCCAAGTGTTCAGAGAAAAACTTTGAGCAATCCCCATTAGCTCCCAGAAACACCTTAAGGCCTAGATTTAGTGATCCTACTATCATGACCATCACTGCTACTTCCTAACGCTTGCCTTCTATCTCATAAAGCTTCATTCTAAAACAGCTATTTCTTTTCCTTTGCATTTTGACATTAAGTGTACTTTATCCTTCCTTACATCTAAAATAAGTTTGCCATACAGTTGGTACTCTGGAGACCCCCTACACAGATACTACAATGTGATCAGCCCCTCCTGGAATTGTATAAGGAAGCAACTCGATAAACATTTCAAATCAATTTCTGGTCCCCTGTTTAATTCTTAAAATTAATTTCTCCTTTCAAAAACAATTCCTCAAAAATATGCCTCAATATAGTTTTCAAGCTGAGCAACTGCAAACCCCAATGTTCTTTTTCTGTGAAAATAAATTTTGAAAACATCATCTACTATTTCAACAAAACTAACTCTCTAATGCCTCATGGGTTCCATGAAACACACACCAATCTGTTGTTTTTTATCAGTGCTACCAAATGACTTTTATATTTAACTTTGAAACCAGGTAGTCACCATTCATTACAACTAAGAAAATCACCATAAAAATATTATTAAATGTTTACTGGAATAGATCTCTATAGTGACTGTGTCCCAATGTTGTTCATGGAATAGTCTGAGATGTAAAGGCAGATCATGTGTAATCATCTGATATTTACTGAGCACCCACAGAGTCACTGATTAGTACTTTGAGAAAAGATATAAAATAATACAAAAAGGTATAGTTCCCGTTCTACAGAGAAAACACACTTGAACCCAAAATATATATAACACCATGATACTAACCACCGTTTAACAAAATTATAAACTTTAAATGGTGATAATAAGGTTGGAATGACAGGACCAAGAGGTATTATTCAATGTCTTTAGGAAAGAGGCTACTTTAACTGTGAGTGTTAAGGAAAACAAGTTAGTTTTGAAAAGGTTTAAAAAAAAAAAAAAGAAGTACCTGTTTTGACAAAGAAGATATTTTGTGTCCAAAGAATGGTATATCCAAAGAATAACTGCTAATAATTTGGGGGTTAGAACTTTTGGCATAATTGATAACTAAAGTGCTTGGCTGAGGGGCCCCTGGGTGGCTCACTCAGTTAAGTGTCCAACTTCGGCTCAGGTCATGATCTGTGGGTTCAAGCCCTGTGTCAGGCTCTGTGCTGAGAGCTCAGAGCCTGGAGCCTGCTTTGGATTCTATGTCTCTCCCTCTCTCTCTCTGCCCATCCCGTGCTTGCCCTCTGTCTCTCTCTCTCTCTCTCTCTCAAAACATTAAAAAAAATAAAAAATAAAAAATAAAGCGCTTGCCTGAAAAGAAATCGCTTAAATGTAAAAAACAGTGAGGGAAAAATCGACCAGGAGTCCCTATTAATGATGAATTTTACTAAGGTCTTTTAGGAAAAGAATTACATATTACTCTTAGATTCTTTTTGCCCCCAGTAGTCTCCTTCCCAAGTCACACTGCACTTTCCTTCCAATCTAGTTAACAGTATGAAGGAAAAGATTATGCCACATCTGTTGTCAAAGTTCTCCAAAGGTTGAGTCATCATTACCTACCAAATTATTCAGTTTAAAGGACCTCATAAATCTACTTTCTGATTAGCCTTTTCTCGCCTCTAATATACAGTATTCCTCAGGGTTCTATTTTCTAGTCTCAAAAACTTTACAATCTTAAAAACTAAGGACCTCAATGAGATTTTTGTCTATGAGTGTTTTCTCAATATTTACTGTATTAGGGATTAAAATTAATCATTTTTAAAACATTCATTCTTTTAAAATAATAAATCTCATCCAATAATAACAGTTTTCATGAAAAATAGCCATATTTTCCAAAACCAGAAGTTAAGCCAGTGGTACTGTTTTACCTTTTCGCAAAATTTTTTACTATCTGGCTTAATAGAAAGCTGTTGGACTGCCGTATCTGCTACTACATTCAATCTGTTGCACTATCATACATCAAATAGACCCTGGAAAACTATTGTACATTCATGAAAATACAAAACTCAAAAAGGCAAATAATGTCTTAGCATATGAATATAGTTTCGACCTCACAAATGAGCTGAAAGGGTCTTGTAAACTCCTAGAAGGGCCAGGACTACACTTTAAGAGCCACTGCCATGAATAAATGAATATTGTTTATTCATTCCCTGGAACAGAAAAGCATTATGTAAAAAGTCACACTGAGATGAAAACACAAACCTGATGCAAGACTACCTGGGTTCAAATCCCAGTTCTCTTCCTGGCTGTGATCTTGAACAAATTACTGAACTTCCAAGTGCCTTAGTTTCGTCTTCAGTAAAATGGGGATAATAATAAAACCTCTCTCACAAAGTTGTTGAAAGGAATAAAGTTAATAAACGTAAAGTGTTTAGTACAGGGAGTGCCCAGCACAAAATAAGCACAAATATATATTAAATAAATATAAACTGAACTGATGCATAAAGAATATGCCTTGCTGTACTGCCATGACATTCTAGTATAACTTTAAAATTATTAATACTGTATTTCCAATAACCTGGCAAATTACAACTCTGAATATGAATTTTAATACGAAGGTTTAGGTTCATCAGAATTCTCTTACGAACGAATATCGTTAGTAAAATCCGACTACCTGGAAATGTTTCTCCATTAAAAGAACCATATACACAATGAACATACAAAATTCTAAAAGGTCAAACCTAAAAATTGCAATTCTCTAGAGAAATGTATAAAGCAGTTTAACGGGGAACATACTGAGACAGAACACAAAGTAACGGAAATACCACTTCAGCCACTAAAAGAACAGGAAGAGCAAATACTAAGGCTGTACTTTGAAAATCTAACCCTATTTCTTCTTGGTAGGACTCTAGCCTCTTGCTAAGAAGCCTTTATTTTTCTTACTTCTTTGATTTTAAAGGAGACATTGTGAAAACGAGCATTTTGGAAATAAAATACTTTTCCAGGCATCATAGTAAACTTTTACATTAAATATTCTAAATAACAGGTCAAAATAAATAATTTTATTGAAATTAAAGCAATTCTGGTAATTAATTAAAATCGATTTTTTAAACTATTAATGTGGTTTTAAAACATCTAATTAAATATTTCATATAAATGTTTCACAAATAAAATGAGGAAAAAAGAAAACCTTGTCACCTCTAAGTTTTACTTCTTACCTGCCACTCTAACTTAAACTCAAAAACACCTTTAAAAACTATTCACATTTATAAAAAAACACAGTAAACACAAAAAAACTTGTTAAGAAAATAAAAATAAATGCCTAGAGTCTAATATTAGGGTTTAAAAAAATTTTTTTTAATGTTTTATTTTTGAGAGAGAGACAAGGAGACAGCATGAGCAGGGGAGGGTCAGAAAGAGAGGGAGATACAGAATCCAAAGACAGGCTCCAGGCTCTGGGCTGTCAGCAAAGAGCCTGATGCAGGGCTCAAATCATGAGATCATGACCTGAACCGAAGTCGGACACTCAACCAAGTGAGCCACCAAGGCACCCCTAATATTAGGTATTTTTTTATGGTTTTTTTTTTAAATTTTTTTTTAGTGTTTTATTTTTGATACAGAGAGAGACAGAGCATGAGAGGGGGAGGGGCAGAGAGAGAAGGAGACAGAATCCGAAACAGGCTCCACAGGCTCTGAGCTAGCTGTCAGCACACAGCCTGATGCGGGGCTTGAACCCACGAACGTGAGATCTGACCTGAGCCGAAGTCGGAGGCTTAACCAACTGAGCCACCCAGGCACCCCTAGGTATTTTTAAAAATAACAAGTCCGCCAGTGCAGCCTAATTACTTTTCAAAGGCATTTTAGAATTAATTTTGCTAATTATGAAAATAAGGCGGCTAGCAAAATGGTTATATATCAAATTCTCTTCTGAGTTTCCCTTTTAGAACATATACAATTCAGGAACATAACTACGTATAACAAGGAGGAAAAAAATTACATTTGTGTATTTCTACTACATAACCTCAGGCATTTGACATATTTGACTCCATTACCATTTTCTGTTTTTCAGAACTATTAAAGACTAAATAGTACAGAACAGAATAGGTCAAATAATGAAAAGCGAAAATATATATCATGTGATTAATTCTTAAGGGAAAGAACAGTAAGCCCATACATTAACTATAAAACAACTACCTCTTTAAAACAAGATCCATCCTCACTTTATTTCTAAACAAGACACATCTTGAGGCAGACTTCCCACTTAATACCTTCCTCACATGCATCTTCTTGTAAATCAGATCCCAGTTATCAGGTACCTTCTTAACAATATGCAAATTAAACACCCATCGGATGTCATTAATCAAGGCATTAAAAATCAATACATTTGCTTAACAAGGTAATTATTTCAGGTACTTTTAGATTTTTACATACATTTTCAATGGTTATACAAACCACTAATCCAAATACCAATTCCACTGTCTACATATTCAATACATTCACAAATTATAACTCTTAAGAAAATTGTTTCCACAACTAAATTTAGGCAGGATATATATCCAGCACACAACAACACAAATACCCACACTATATCTACTATAGAGATATGCCTATAACGGATGCTTAATAAGAACAAGACCTCAATTTGTTGTGAAGAATCTAGGGCAGAGATGCCTGGGTGGCTCAGTGGGTTAAGTGTCTGACTCGGTTTCAGCGCAGGTCATGATCTCACAGTTCATTTTGTGGGATCAAGCGCCATGTCAGGCTCTAATGCTGAAGCATGGAATCTGCTTGGGATTCTTTCTTTCCTTCTCTCTGCCTCTCCTCTCTCTCAAAATAAATAAAACAAACAAAAAGAATCTAAGGAAGATGATGGTTGAAATGAAGTGCCCCTGGAAATTAACTGCAAAAAAATATGGATGATAAAGTGAGGCCATTATAGCCATTAACATAAATATTATGTTTCAGTGCAACATGTTGCAATGTAAATGCCCAAGAACAGTAAGTTAAACATGTACAGAAAAAAGAAATTAAGTATTCACATCAAAAAACAAAATAAGGCTAAAGGAAGTGATATTAGATAAGACTGACTTTTAAATTAAGAATTTATAAATTTAAAAATTGTGTTTTATTTGTACCTCAATCATTATGGATGTTTTAATGAACGTAGAAACTACTTTCCAAGCACGTGGCTTGCGTCTCCCATAGACATGAGGGGATTAAATTAGATAATGGTTAATAAGTGCCTGGTAAATTGGAACACTTTCCAATTTAAGGTTTGCTATTCTTCTACATTCATTATGACCATTAGAGACCTGAAACTAAATGCAAATCATGTTTATTTTTACGTATAATTCAAGTTGGATAACTCTTCACACTAAGGACCCTAGTTAATACTATTATCTACAGTCACCTATAAGCAAAGCAAAAGATCTTTCTTAAACAAATATATAATGTACTATGAATTAAGCCAAAATTCCTAGATTATAATAGTTATTTCCTAATATGAAAAAAACCTTGGCAAAGGACACAGAAACCACCCCCATAGTCTAAACGCCTAGAGGAAAAAAACAGTCCTAAGCATATTTTTGTTAAATACTAACATCTAAAAAAATGAAATTGCTTTCACTGAGTTGAACTAAGTAGGTAATAGTTATGCAAGATATTAAAAGGTGCAAAAGGACTAAGCCCTCACTAGAAAGAAAAATTCCTACAAGAGGAAAAATTATCTCTACATTAAAGCCTGAAGTTCATGGTGTCAAGACACAGAAATGTCTCTGAAAGCCTTTTTAATTTTCTGGAAACATGTTAAAGTGTGTGGAGAAGGAAGGTGTATAGAAAAACCATTCACTGGCCAGACTTAATATAAATTTATGTCATTACTGAAAACAGGCTACAAGGGCATTTAAAACAATATAGAGAAAATAGTATTTTAAAAGTTCACAGAACAGAACTAGAGTAGTGGCTCCTTATTATATGGATTAAAAAAAAATCACACAATACCAGAAATATTTAAGCTCTAAAATGGGAGCTTATAAACACAGCAGTAGTAGAGAACTACAAATGTGAGTTTACCCTCCAAACCTAATCCCAGTAGCTATTACAAGTGAAAAAGAACAGCACTAATAAAACCACAACCAGATATTGCCCTCCTAAACCAATCTAGACTATTTTCTGCCCTTCTTGGTAACATGTTAAAATAACTACTCCACATTTGAAATAAGCAAAAGACTTTAAATGTTATAGATCTTACTGTTATAATTTATCATTTTGAAGTGAGGAAAAAGAAAAATAGTGCATACAGTAACAAGCAGTTTCTTCACTTACCCATCACTAAAAAGAAAAATAAAAAACAATTAAGAATTAACACAATGATAGGGCAAACCATTGATTGGGTACAACAAGCCAAGTAACCATTTGAAGGGAAGAAAACAGTAAAACTACTCCAAATTATTAAGTAATAAGAAAAATCATGTATGGTTTTACAATACATTTTTAAGAACTTTCCATTTATAGGAGGGTCACCATTTAAATATATAATGCATTTTCTAAACAGGCAAGGACTGATTGTTAAAAAGCAGCCTGCTCAATCAGCATATTAGAGAACCAAGCAGTAAGAATTTTATTTACTTTCTCACTTTTCCACAGGAAAGGAACAAGTTACAATGAATAATGGGTTTGTCTGTAGAAATAACTTGTTCTAATGGTACTTCATGAGTATGAGCAAAGTATCTTGGAAGAATTCACATTTTGTACATTTCTTCTTAAAAAGTGCAGACCTTAGGGCCAAAGTCCAAACGAGAAATCCAAACAGGCCTCCTGTCAGTGAATTCCCTTTCAGGACATGCTCACTCTTGCTTCAAACAGTAAAGCAAAGTAACTTTCATGTAGAATAAAAGTCAATCAGGCTAATGTGTCCAGTTACCATTTTAAAAAGGAACTTATTATTGTGCCTATTTCCATGTTTTTTCCTGGAAAGTTTTAGGTCACTCCATTGAGTCAAAGCTTGAGTAATCTACTGAGCTACTTGTACCTGGAGGTAAAGGAAAGAAAAATGAGGGTATTATAAGTGGCTTCCAGGTTCGGAAAAAATTGGGAGGAGTTAGCTCTGATAATTGTATGTAAATTAGTGAATGAAGTAATATTATGCCGTATAAGAGACGTTAGTCCCACAAAATAACCAGCATAAATTAAAAGAAAGTCCAAACTCAAGTAATATCAATCACCTTTTTAGCATTTTTAAAAAATATGCATGTAAACTGTAGTTTTGATTATTAATCTATTTTTTGTTCCAATAATGTACACTTTACACTCAACCTTCTAGATTCAAACCGCCAGGGTTAACAGTTCCAGGAAATGATACCAATATCAGCCAATCCTTTTCCAGATCCCCATTAGAGAAAGAAACACGGAGGATAGGGGCCTGACATTCACAACTTATCCAAAAAGCACGAAAATAGAAGGATTAAATTCCACCAAAGGCAATTAAAAATCCCAAATTCCCATAAATCGTTCCCTACACCAAACGGAATCCCTTTACTTTCACTCCCACGGAGAAAGTAATTTGGGATAAAACTCGGGTATTGAATATGATCTATCTAACATAAAAGGAGACGAAGGAACCTAACTGAAGCTACAGAAGCAAAGAAATGTAGCCCAAACAGGAGAGGAAGCTGGAAGAGAAACCCGAGAAGAGAAAGGACAGAAGAAGCTAGCGTAGCAATGGAAGTGGAAATCACTTCAAAAGAGGTAGCCTTCAGGACTGCGGAGAAATAGGGATGTAGGTCCACGGAACCGGGCGTCTACGGAACCCGAAGGCTAATGGGGAAACAATGGGGCCGTGAGACCGGGAGCAAGCGGAGAGACGCTCAGGGGAGGGCGACCAGGCAGCACGGGACGGGTGGGATGAAAGCAGAGGGCTGCAGCAGAGACGGCAGGGAGGTAAGAAGCCAGGTGGAGAGGCAAGTTGGTCGGGTGTGATGGGCTATCGTGGCGCACCAGGTAGGAAGCGAGGGTCTCCTCGGAACCCGGGATGGGGGGGCGGGGGAGGAGTGGCTTATCAGGGATTTTTAGACAGGGAACGGAAGCCGTGAAGGCAGGTGTGAAGGAAGCAAAAACACACCTCGGACCAGCACAGGACCCGACGTGCCAGACAAGATGCAGGGAAGGAAAAGACGGCTGAACAGGGTAAGATAAGAGAAGAACGCGGGTCGCGGGGATATGGGCCGCGGTCGGCTTCACTCACAGTCCAGGTGCTTTTTCTTGGGCCCCATTATCTCGTGGGTCGTGGCCTTGCATACTGTCTTGGATACGGCGGAGCCGGTGACACTGTGCTGGGCGGCGGTGATTCGGTCCGTCAAGCTCTGGCCGGACATCTCTGCGGCTCCTCCGCCACCCCTCCCGCTCGGCAGCCGGCGGGGACTGGGACCCCCAAGCGCCGGAGGACCCCCACCCCCCACCGCACCCCCTACCCCCACCAGCTCCTTCTCCGCCTGCCGGCCTGGGGCGGGGCTCAGGGCCGCGCGCTGCCACCTAGCCGAGAAAGAACCGGCTCGTGTCACCCACGGGGTCAGGCACAGTGTCGGGCACTCCCCTGCCCCCGCCTCAGCTCAGCCCACCCCTTCCCTGGTCAGCTGTAGCCGGGCAGGGCAAGAGGGACAGGCAGCTGCAGGAAAATGGCGGCGCCAGGCTCCTCCTCGGAGCTTTCCGGGCTGTCCCGGGTCACGTGACTTGGGCGCCGCCCCTCCTTCTTCTCCCGCCCCCTTTTCCCTTCCCTTTCCTTTTCGACGCCCGCCCTCCCTCGCTCAGCGAGGGAAGAGCGGGGCGGCGCCCGCGCGTTACGTGCTGGAACCCGCCCTGCGGGCGCAACAGGAGGCCCGCCTGGGGGCGGTGCGCGGCCGGCTGCGTCACGTGACGCTTCTTGCCAACAGGTCGCCCTAGGCGAGACGCGGGGGTCACAGAGGGTAGGTGGGACGGAGGAGGGACGGGAAAGGGTTAGCAAGTCCGGCGAGCGGGGGGCGCCTCAAGGAGTGGCGTGCACTTCTCCTCTCTCCCACGCCCAGGGTCTCTTGGTGCCTGTGGTTGAGACCAACATCTTGACAAAGAGGAGGTGCGATTGCCTTCACGGCTCCGCTTGGGGAAGGGGTGTTAAACCTCCCGCTCCCGGGACTTAACTAGCTGAGTCAGGATTGTGTTGAGGGACTACCCCAAAGCGGTCCTCCTGGTTTTAAGGAAAAGGAAAATGCTTCCGTTGGCCCATTTTCTTAGCCTGCAGGCAGGCCTCTCCCTACTGTGGAACTGTTGAAGTTCTCCCTGCTTATCCTAGAAGGGTTGGAATTTTTTTCTCATATTTTTTGAAAGGCTTGCAAATGTCACCTGTTTTTGTTTATATCTCCTCTTAAAAGTCCGACGCGTTGTTGCTGGACTAAATTTAGCTACCAACCAGGCTGTGTTCTTTTTGTAGGGTGTCAAATAGGACAGGAAACACATAGCTTCACTGGAATTTGAAAAGGGAAGTAGTACGATGATGTCAACAGATACTAGCTTGACCCTACAAGGCTGACTCCTGTGGTGATTAAAGGTCCAGACCATAGAAGGAAATGAGAGGGCTGGTAAATGGAGAAGTCCTATTCAAAGAATTGAGACATCACTACCTGCCATCTCCCCTGGTTTAGTCTTTCTTCCCTTTGGGCTTTTTTCTCTTGGGTAAACCACATTTTCAGGGAAAGGAAACCTGGACACTGACCTGTGAGCATTTTAGAGGAATTACTCTATCCTGTGAATCTGTTCCATGAGATCTGTATCTTTAAGAAATCCTTAAAAATGTAATTGGCAAAGGGGCGGTGGGGAGGGGAGGGGACCTGGGTAGCTCAGTTAAAGTCTTTGACTCTTGATTTTTGACTCTGGTGATGATCTCAGGGTTGTGAAATGGGGAGGACGGGGGAGTTGGTGAGATGGAGCCCTAGTGGTGCTCTGTGCTAGACTCTCCTCTTTATCTGCCCTTTCCTACGCTCACATGCTCTCTCTCGCTAAAACAAAACAAAAAAATTAGAGCGAGCCCTACGTTTAACTCAAGTTTAGTGATAAATTTTAAAATCTATGAATGTTGTTACTGTGATAGTCCTACGTAATCTTGCTAGTTTCAGATGAAAGGCTACCATACTCTAAAAGTCTGTGTACACCATCTGCCAGCCAAATCCAAAATTTGTGCTTCAATCTGGTGACTCTTAGAAGATGCTAAGCTAATACTTAACATTTTATGTATCATATCACAGATTTTGTGGTCTCCTTCTATTCCTTTTCCCCCTTTTTTTCACTATGGGTGGTGAAATTTTGCAGCACCCTGCTTTGCCAAGAACATATAGTCTTAAACCAGCAGGCTTCATCTTTGTCAAGCTAGCCCCAAATTTCCTTCAGTGCATCTGCCGTCCTTCTGTGGTTTGGTGCCCAGTTTGCTGCCCCATGTCCATTGTGCAGTACAGTTTCCCAATTCTCAAGACATGTCTGCCATTCTTGCTACTCTTCTATGGGTCCTACCGAGTGAATTACCAGTTGACCTGAGCCTCTCTGTACTGGTAAGCCCACTGCTGAAGTAAGTCAACACGAGCATGGCATTTCAGTGTCAATAGTGAAAATATGTCAACCTTAGGAAAAATTTAGAAATTATTCCTAAGTACACAACAGGAATCTTGTATGTTTTGTACTATTATGAATGACATTATAGGATAATATTTCACTGTTTTACCAAAGAGGTTCTTAACAAACCACCTTTATTCAAATTGTGGTCATGTTCACCTTATTAATAAACTAGCTTCTGTTAGAAATAACGCTGTACTTTTTTTCAAGAAAACATTTTTTACAAATTTTTAAATAAGTAATCAGTCATCATTATAGAAGTTTATGTACAATGGTGAACAAAAATATATACAGGAATGTAGAAGATCATGGGAAAGTATTCTAAGGATAGGAATTACCTACCTGCCTGCCCTGTCTTATATGCTTAAGTTTTCTGTGTTCCACTTTACTTGGTCTGTTCAAGAAATATCTTTACTTGAAGTACGATAGGTGCTTCGAACTCACTATGGCCAAAAATGACTTTTCTTGGGGCACCTGGGAGGCTCAGTCAGTTAAGTGTCTGACTTCAGCTCAGGTCATGATCTGGTGGTCTGTGGGTTCAAGCTCCACATCAGGCTCTGTGCTTACAGCTCAGAGGCTGGAGCCTGCTTTGGATTCTGTGTCTCTCTCTGCCCCTTACTTGCTCATGCTTTCTCTCTCTCTCTCTCTCTCTCTCTCTCTCTCTCTCAAGAATAAACATTAAAAAAAATTTTTTTAAACAACTTCTGCCCTTGCCCATTAGACATCCTTAATCCATATAGATCTTCCTCTTTGTTTATTTCCAGGAATGGCCTTACCACCTGCTAGGAAACCCAGGTCAAAAAACTATGACTCATTCTTAGGTCTCCTTCTCTTATTTCTCTTATCTGGCCTAATCTCGTTGTATCCTTCAAACCCGTTTGCTTTCCAACATCACTTCTACTGCCTTAGTTCTAGCCTTTATGATTTATTATCACTTCCCCGTGTAGGCTGTCCTAATAACTTCTTAGCTGATTTCTGTCTCTCATACCTCCACTCTCCAATCCAGATCTTTCTGAACCTAAAATGTATGTGTCTTTTCTTTGCATTAAAACCCTTTAGTAGCACTCCCAAGCATTACTCTAGAGGATAAAACTTAGGACTCTCAGCTTGGTATACATAGCCCATCACGATCTAGCTCCTACCAAATTATGGTGTGTTGAGCCTCATCCTTTCCCAGTCCGCACATGCACGCCAGCCAGTATCATATGACTGGCTGTACCTGGGTATGCTATGCTGTTTCACTCCCTTTTAAGTAGTCAGTGGTTTCCTGCTGTTACTCATGTAGTATCTTATACATTCTCCTACTAATTATTTTTGTAATTGTTTTATTGTGCTAGGATGAGGCACAGAAATATCTTCTTGTTTATATTATGGCTGATGCAAAATAGATACACAGTAGAGTGCTGGTTGAATGAACAAATGAATGAAAACACTTTGAAGTCACCCATTTGGAAACACCACTCCAAACTTCTCATTTGATAAAACCTGCCTACTTTTTCACACTTACAGCATGTCCATTCCGTAATTATCCACCTGGAGGACCATCTATATTTTAGTAACTTACTAATTCATTCACAAAAATATAAGTATTGAGCACCCACTATGTGTCAGGCACTGTTCTAGGTGCTGAATACTGTTCTAACAGTGAGTTCATCAGTCATTTGGGAACTAATAACCTCTTAACTTTGATCATCAACTTGAAAGCCTATGTGTTTAATTATAAATGAACACAAGTAAAAACAGAAGGAAGGAAAAATTTGAATAGCACATGATATTTCCAAGGCTTTCAAGTTAAAAAGTATGCTTTTTATGTGTTTGTAATGCTATAACCCTAAAAAGAATTGTACCATTTAATAGAAGGGGGAAAAAAGTTTTAGAAATTAAGTGCTTATATAATTTTTCTCTATTGCTTAAAAAAAAAGTCTTAGAAGTTCCAGAATCCCATAGATACTAAAGTAGCAGAAGCAAGATTTAAAAAACTCATCTTTCCGTTACTTTATCTAGACCTGTTCACCAAGACTTGAAGCAACTACCCATATAGATTAAATTTATTCAACAAATTCTTTTTGCCTGTGTACTCTATGCTAAGTATTGCTAGGTATTAAGACATAATAATGTATGAGACAAACATGGTCTCTGTTCCTAGAGTTACAAATTTTCAGTGGCAATAGAGGAGAAAATAAATCTGGTGTAGAAAATTTACTGGACCTGCAGAATCATGAGGATGTCTAAACTTCAAAGTAAGATAGTAAGAGAGAAAAAGAATTTGGAAGAGAGGATTAATTAACCAGAATTTTTACCTCTTATTACTTCACTTAAGCTCGTTCCCAAAGCCAAAGAGTCTAACAGTTTACCCTATTCTCACTCCTCTTGGACCTTAGAGTTATCTAAATTATAATCTTTTGAGGGGTGCCTGGGTGGCTCAGTTGGTTAAACCTCCGACTTTGGCTGAGGTCAGATCTCACGTTCATGGGTTCGAGCCCCGCGTCAGGCTCTGTGCTGACAGCTAGCTCAGAGCCTAGAGCCTGCTTCTAGTTCTGTGTCTTCTTCTCTCTCTGCCACTCCCCCTCTCATGCTCTGTCTCTCTCTGTATCAAAAATAAATAAAACATTAAATTATAATTTTTTGACATTCTGTAAGTTAAGCCAATATGAACACCTTGGCAACCCCTTTCTTCCTCACCTTTCTATGTTTATACTTCCTGATGCTGCCAAATGAATTAAAGGTCATAATCTTTAAAAGGTAAGGCATTGTCTTTTAGTGTATATGAGTTCTTTTGCTAAAACTTCCATGCAGGTACTCCACTTCCAACTGTGGCACCCTTATTCAGGCTCTCAGCATACATACTTGTGATAATAACGGTAATGTAACTTTGTTGGTTACTTACCATGTGCTAAGCACATTACAGACATTATCTCAGTTGAACCCTGAAACAATTTCATGACTTTAAGTGGCAGAGACAGCTTTCTGTTCACCAAAGTCTGTTTCCTTTTCTCCTGAGCACACATTGTATTTCCCAGACTCCTTTGTAATTAGTTGGGATCATGTGACTGTTTTCTGTCCAGTGGAATGTGAACAGAAATAATGGAAGCCATTTAAGGTTTGGCATACAAAATCTCTAGAACATTGTACACATGCTCCATATTCTCTTTCTTTCTGCACTTACCAGGAAATGAAAACTTTAAGGAATTTAGAGGAGGGGACTCTGGATGTCTCAGTTGGTTAAGTGTCCAACTCTTGATTTCAACTCAGGTCATAATCTCATAGTTTGTGGGATCAATCCCCACATTGGGCTCTGCACCGACAGCATAGAGCCTGCTTGGGATTCTCTCTTTCTCCTCTCTCTCTCTGCCCATCCCCTGTTTGCACACTGTCTCTCTCAAATAAACTTTAAAAAAAATTCACAGGAGGTTAAAACCACAAAACATGAGAAGCCTGGGGCCCCAAATTAATCCTTGCAGAAATGTCCTCCAGGAGAACAGCATGATGAGGAAGACCTGTGTTGGATTTTACTTGTTTTATTAAATTATGCCTCTGAAATTATGATGCTATGTTTTACAGTAATTAGTTACCCTGCCTAATATACTTCTTTCCTCCGTTTCACTGGTGAAGAGATTGAGGCATAGGAAAAATTAAGTAACTTGCTTAAGTTTGGTTAGCTATTAGGTGGGGCAACTAGGATTAGATCTCAGGTCTGTATGACTTTAGAGTCTGAGCTGTTACTGCTTAAGTTTCTCATTATACTATTTCATGTACTTCTAAAAATTTCATAAAAGCTTCATATGGCCTTTAATATACACTGCTTCACCTAGCTTGCTGAAAAGACAGCAATATCAGGGTGACATGCAAGTTCTCTCATGTATATGAGGCTCTTTTGGGGTTTTTTTATGTTTATTTTAGAAAGAGTGTGTATGTGTGTGTGAATGTGAGTGGGGGAGGGGCAGAGATAAAGAGGGAGACACAGAATCTGAAACAAGCTCCAGGCTCTGAGCTGTCAGTACAGCCTGACGTGGGGCTGGAACTCAGGAAAGGCAAGATCATGACCTAGGCCAAAGTTGGATGCTTAACTGACTGAGTCATCCAGGTGCCCCTCTTACTTTCTTTAACTCATTCTTCCCACACATTCCTTTCTTTTGGGTATATTAATTTTATAATTTCAGTATGACTTACAGTATATTTGGACATTATATGCCTGTTGAAAAATGGTGTATAGATTAGTTTTTAAGTACTATTCTTCTCTTTAAAAGGAAGGTTAACCACACTTTGACCATGAATCATCATCAGAACCTCTCTAATTATGAAACAGAATAAAAATATGATACCTGAGCTGTTAAGGTATCTGGGGCCCATTTCTCTGTAATCTAAAGAGGCTAAATGAAGTATAAATATATTAGAGCACGAAACACTGAACTAAAATAAGACTTTTAATGTTAATGTTATTTATTTATTTTGAAAGCGGGGGGGGGGGGGGGGGGGGGGGGGGGGGGGGGGGGGCAGAGAGAAGGGAGAAAGAGAATCCCAAGCAGGCTCTGCACTGTCAGCACAGAGACATCACGGTGTTTGAACTTGGAAGCACAAGATCATGAACTCAGCCAAATCAAGGTCAGTTAACTGACCGAGCCACCCAGGTGTTTCTAATGTTAAAATTAAAATTAGAATATTGAATTTTGGCCAATATACATCAATAACATGAAGGAGATTTATTAATTCATTTGACTCAATGGGGGAAGTACTGGAGTAATGGAGTCAGACACACTTAGGTTCAAAACTCAACAAATTAGTTTCCTCATATATAAAACAAGGATAATAGTACATATTTTATAGATTTTTTTACCAGGATTAAGATAATGTGCGTAACAAACGAATACAATGTTTGACACACAGTTGTTAATAATTAAAATCATTCAACAAAAGTTTATTCAGAATTCACTATGGCCAAAGCATTCTACTAGATTCCTAGGATACAGAGATCAATTAGACAAAATATTAGCAGAATGTATTAAGTAATGTGATAGAGATATGTATGGAGTACTGTAAGAATAGAGAAAAAGAGCACCTAGTTCTTCCTGGAGGGATCAGTGAAGGTTTTTCAGGGGCAGTGACACGTATGCTGAGTCTTGAAGGATGATTAGGAATTGTGAGAAAACCACGGGACACCTGGCTGGCTTAGTTGGAGGAGCATTCAACTTTTGATCTCGGGGTCATGAGTTTGAGCCCCTACATTGGGTGTAAAGTAAATTATTAAGTAAATAATTTTTTAAAAAATGAATTGTGAGGGAATCAAGGAGAAGTTACTGTAGACAGAGGAAAACTGCATATGCAAAAGAAGCAGCAAATAGTTTTATATGCCTAAAACATGGTATCTGTGAGGTTTTTATTTATTCATTTGATCAGCAAGTAGTTGTTGAACACCTATATATTCCAGATAGTGTGCTAAGTCCTGAAAACACATCAGTGAAGCAAAGAAAAAAGTCTTCTCCCTTATTGAATGGTGTGTACATTCAGAGTAGCATATAAACAACAGATAAATATGAAGAAAAATTAAGCAGGGTAAAAGAATCAAGAATGACAGAGAACTTTAGATGAAGGAAAAGTCTTTCTAAGGAGATGACATGTGAGTTGAATGGATTGTGGGAGTTAGCAATGCAGATATTGGGGAGAATCATTTTGCAGAAAAGGAACAGTAAGTACAATGAGTCTCAGGCAAGAACAACATTAACTTGTTTGCAGAACAGCACGGCCAGTGTAGCCAAAGAAAGAGTGAAGAAGGGAAAGAGAATTCTGACATGATCTCAGAGATATGACCAGATCATGAGGGGCATATTGAGGACTCTTAGATAATATCTAGAGGTAGATATCCCATCAGAATGGACAGGTAGCCCTGGATCCTTGGAACAAGCTGATGACTGCATGGAGTAGGGGGTTTCCCACTAAGATCATTGGCGTAAGACTACACTGATTGTCATGTTCTTCATATGCATATCCCCTTGGCTTTTCATCTTTATCCTCTTGGCTGTTTTCTCCCCCTCTTCTGGATTAAGGTCCTAAATTATTATGGACACCTTTTTTCTTTAGTAAATACATAGTATTTCCAAGACCTATAGCCTTGAAAATTACCAGTTATGGGATTAATTCTTCATTCACTGGTAAGGTTGAACAAACCGTACCCAAATTAAAGGAAAAAAGAAACTTGATTAAATAAGGATTATTATGTCACCTGCCCAGTTTTTTTTTAGTATAGTTAACATGCAGTGTCATAGTATTTTCAGATGTAACAGTTTAGGGATATAACAATTCTGTACTTGTCCAATTTTTAAAATCTAGGAATGTAGCTTTGAAATGTCTTGCAAACTCTCTAATCATTTTTGTCTTAGTGTCTGTCTGCATTGCAGTTACCAGATATATGATCTTCAGAGTCTTAAATGCTGCTGCACAGCTGCTGCTACATTAGTTGATTTGCAAATGATCATCCAATAGAAAGAACAAGAAGGCCTGATACTTACAGGGGTTAAAATGACTACCATGAAAAACTCAATACATAACTACAACTTATTAAATAGCAGTGCAGATCTGAATTGGTCATGTTCTCTGAAAACTTACGGTGGTCTTTCTTCCAACTTGGGATAAAGAATGACTAAGAGAATAGGGACTGAGAAATGAAGCCAAAACTAAAACAATCAACTGTACTATTGATATGCAACACAAAACAATTCAAGCTTTTATTTTTTCAACACCAACTTGTTTAGACTCCTGTGTTACAACACCACAAACATTAACTGTAACTCTGAGCAGACTCAAATGTTCTACTAATTCACTTAGTTTACAAATTCTAACCAATCCCTGCTGAAGCTAATAATATCTATTATAAAGGCACCCTATGATTCATACCAATCCCCTCTCAAATCCTGTATCTTTCCTTAACTACCCACTTTTGAGACATTATTAGACTATGTTACTGTGATTGTTCCCCTTACTAGCAAATTTACCAAATCCAGATTTTTATGATCTATAGGTTTTTGGTAGTACTATGTTTAGGTCTCAGTCTTTGGGTGAGCCTGTGACCATGGACTGTGAACTTTACCAGTGCTTCTCAGTTTTTGTTTTTATTTTTTATTGAAGTGTAGTTGTTACATAATTTTACATTAGTTACCATGTACTATGTGTACAACATAGTGATGCTACAACTTATACATCATGCTGTGCTCACCACAAGTATAGCTACCATCTGTCACCATGCAATAGTATTACATTACCATTGACTATATTCATCATGGGATACCTTTTATCCCTGTGATTTTACACATTCCATTATTGGAAATCTAGTACTTCTCATTCCCCTTCATCCATTTTGTGCATCTCCCTACATTCCTGCCCTCAGGCGACCACCAGTTTGTTCTCTGTATTTATGGGTCTCTTTCTTTTCTTTGTTTATTTGTTCATTTGTTTTATTTTTTAGATTCCACATATAAGTGAAATGGCATTTGTCTTTCTCTGTCTGACTTATCTTATTTAGCAATATACCCTCTAGATCTATCCATGTCATCACAAATGGCAAAAATATCATTCTTTTTTACGCCTGAATAATATTCTATTATATACATATATATATACATATGAATACAAATATATAAATGTGGATATATATGTGGAGATATATATATATATATATACACACACACCACATCTTCTTTATTCATCTATTGATGTACACTTGGGTTGCTTCCACATTTTGGCTATTGTAAATGATGCTGCAATAAACATAGGAGTGCATATATCTTTTCAAATTAATGTTTTCATTTTCTTTGGGTAAACACCCAGTAGTGAAATTATGGGATCAGGTGGTATTTCAAGGCTTAATTTTTGAAGGAAACTCCATACTGTTTTTCCCAGTGGCTGCACCAGTTTACATTCCCACTAACTGTGTAAGAGGATTCCTTTGTCTTTACATCCTCACTTATGTGTTATTCTTTTCTTTTTGATACTAGCCATTCTAACTGGTGCAAGGTGATATCTTGTGATTTTGATTTGCATTTCCCTGCTGATTGGTGATGTCAAGCATATTTTCATGTGTCTGTTGGCCATCTGTATATCTGTTTTGGAAAAATGTCTATTCAGGTCCTCTGCCCATTTTTTAACCAGATTATTTGGGTTTGTTTGTTTGTTTGTTTTGTTTTGTTTTTTTGGTGTTGCGTTCTATACGTTCTTTATATATTAGATTTTAATCCCTTACAGATCTATCATTTTCAAATATCTTTTCCCATTCAGCAGGTTGCTTCTTAGCTTTTTTTCTTGCTTAGGTGGGACAGGGTAGACAGAGGGGGCTGGAGTTGTCTGTTTTTCCTCCCCCAGGTAGTTTGGCTCTGATAAAACTGCAGCAGATTAGAGTCTGGTAAAATAGTTTCTACTGAGCGTAGGCTTTGTTAAGAAGAACAGAATACGCTGGCATATATTGAAATGGTTCCTTTCCCCTCCTCCTGTTGGAATTTTCTCTGGTATTTACTGAGAGGGCATGGTAGAGCTCCCATAGGCAGAGCTAACAAAAGTGTGGGAACCTCCCCCACACCTGTCTATGTTGAGCCTCCAGCAATTTATCAATTCCCATTTAGGTCTCCCCACCCTGGGGTGGTCCCAGTGGTGGTTTCTGCTTGTAGGTTCTGCCTTTGTAAGTTGTGATTCTCAGTGTTCACATGTCTGTGTCTCCAGTCTGGGGAGGAACAGTGATTTGCCCTGTGACCTCACTTCTTTGGCAGATTGAAGAGGAGTTGACTTTTCAGTTTGCTTAGCTTTCTACTTGTTACGTTGGAGTGGTGATGCAGGACAAGATATCAGAAAACTGGACATACTGATTTTGGGTGTTCATGAGACACCCAAATGGAGCTCTCCAGTATATCAAAGAATATTAATATGACTTCAGTAAGCTAGAGAGGTACAGGTCCAAATGATATGAATGTACAAGTAGTTGGCAAATCATGGAATATATGAAGTTAACCTGAGAGTAAGCTCCCAGGAATGAAACAGAATCCTGGGGAATTCCAACATTAAAGAGGCAGCGTACAATTTTAAAGGAGCACTGAAGATATAGTCACTCTGATAAAATTAAGTTTTTACAGGTACCTTGTTATTGCTCATATAAATTTATCAAAGTTCATTACCTTTTATTCTTTTCTACCCACACCTCCCACACCCCAATTAACTAAAGCAATTATATTACATAAGCTGCTCATCTTAGGACAATTGTTAACATGGAGACTTTTCAAAATTAAAATAAAATATTTCAATCTACCTTTTAAATAAGGTTCTGTAGATTGGTCTATAAATCTTCTTTTTAAAAATGTCATTTTTAAGCAAAGATATTTTATTCCAATAGACAGTCCAGAGAAAGTTTTGAGTATCAAATTCTAAATCTCTAAAAGTAGGATTAAAATTTTAGATACTGAATGATTTCAGGAAATGGTTACATTTCTGCATGCTACAGTAAAATGAAGGCAGGAGGGACACATCTGCCAAACTTTGTATTATAATTAAATCACTTTGTACTGATATAGCTTTACTTTAGAGGAGAATGTTTGTGGGGATTTTTAATCAGATAAAAATAGGGCTGCTGTTTTCTCTATACCAATTAACATAGTTGACATTTAGCCAGATCTGCCCTGGACACAGCAGGGGATGTACAGTTTGTCCTGATTCTGTGGGAAATGAAAAATGCAGTACTTGGCACAAGAAAAAATATGTGAACCCAAAAAATGTTGTCAAATATAGCAAGTCAAATTAAGAAAATTGATTTACTGAAGGGCAATCTATGCTTTCTAGAGAACAAAGGAGAAAGAAAACTCTCTGGACTACTCAGAAACATTATGGACTTTAAGTTTAACTATAAATGCTATGTGCCAGTGAATAAACATATTTAGTTAAAGATATTTTTCCACAACTCATTTAAATATGCAGTTCTTCTTACCATGAGCTTCAGAAAGGAACTGCTTGTATCTCACACATAACATATAAAAACATGTTAAAAATTTTGCACAGGGGCACCTGGGTGTCAGTTGATTAAGCATTCAACTTTGGCTCAGGTCATGATCTCGCAGTGCATGGGTTTGACCCCTGCATGGTGCTCTGTACTGACAGCTCATAGCCTGGAGCCTGCTTCAGTTTCTGTGTCTCCCTGTCTCTCTGCTCCCCCTCCCCTCCGCTCACACTCTGTTTCTCTCTCTCCTAAAAATAAACACTTAAAAATTTTTTTTTTGCACAGTAAGTCTGCTTAGATGTCATCTAATCAAATTCTTTATTTATGGGTGAGCAAAATTGGTCCCAAGGATGTTAAGTTACTTTCATAAAATCACACTGATGCATTGCCCTCCTGGATCCTTTGGTTCTCAAAAACTTTATGGGAATGTCAAAGCTATTAGAGTATTTCAAATTACCAGAGTGGCTGAAAAATAGTTTATTCTAGTTTATTGAAACTTATGATTAACTAATGATATGAAAGAAAAATGTTTTTATATTTATAATTTCTTAAAAATTCATCTAAGGTATTTTACATCGTAGTTCCACCTTTATAAGTAGTAGGTTGAAAACATACAATCACTGCTATTGGGTATTTACCCACAAAAGAAGCAAATTTCATATATTTTAACCTAAAATATGAAAGTGAACTGAATATTTGAGTAACTTGTAATAATTCAAGTTTATCACTGCAAAATTTAGCTTTATGGCTCCAATACAGATAGTTCAGGTGACTGTGTAGAAAATATCCTCGCTCCCTATATACCCTGAAAAATTTGTGACCTGTGCTAGCCAGCCTCCAAGATGAATGTCGGTGATCTTCATCTTCTGGTTTTTGTGCCATTGTGTAGTCCCCTCTCACAATGAATAGGAATGACTTGTGTAACCAGTACAATATTGGGGAAATGATGGTGTATGACTTCTCAGACTACTCTCTTGGTTCTCTCACACTGGCAGAAGTCAGACACCATGTTGTGAGAACACTCAAACAGTCCATTGGAGAGGTCACCGTGGCAAAGAACTTAGGCCTTCTGCCACCAGCCTGCATTAACTTGCCAGCCTTGTGAGAGGGCCATCTTGGAAGCAGATCCTCTGGCCCCACAGCCAGGCCTTCAGAAGCCCTGACCAACATCTCGACTGCAACCTCCGGAGAGACCCTGAGCCAGAACTACCCAGCTAATCTGACCAAAGTCCTTATGCACAGAAACTGGCACGAGATGTTGTTTTAAAGCCTCTAAAATCTGGAATAATACATAACTATATTGGACTTTTTAAAAATATATATGTCCAATGTGTAGTTTTCCTAGGGCTGCTCTAACAGATTACCACAAATCTTGTGGCTTAAAATGAGTTTATACTCTCACAGTTCTGTAGGCCTGAAGTCTGAAATCAAAGTGTTGACAGGGCTATATTCCCTCTAAAGGCTCCAAGGGGAGAATCCTCCCTTGCGTCTTTCAGCTTCTGGTGGCTCCAGGTGTTCCTTGCCTTGTGACTGCTTAACTCCATTCTCTGCCTCCATTTTCACATGACCTTCTCTTTTCCATGTGTCTCTCCTTTGTGTGTCTCTTACAAGGACACTTATCCTGGATTTAGAACCTACTGAGATAGTTGAGGATGATGTCATGTCCAGATATTTAATATAATTACATCTGCAAAGAGCTTTTTTTCAAATAAGGTCACATTCACAGGTTCCAGAATATGGACATATCTCTTTGGGGGGGATCACCATTCATCCTACTACACACTATAGGAGTGTATATATAGTTTGAATATATACTTTACTTAAGTCACCTGAAAGAGTCATGAAGGCAAAATAATGATAAGATGATAATAATAATGGGGCACCTGGGTGGATCAGTCGGTTAAGCGTCCCAACTTCAGCGCAGGTCATGATCTCTCGCTTCGTGCGTTTGAGCCCCACGTTGAGCTCTGCACTGACCACTCAGAGTCTGGAGGCTGCTTCAGAATCTGTGTCTCCCTCTCTCTGCCCCTCCCCTGCTGGCTCCTTCGCTTTCTCTCTCTCTCTCTCTCTCTCTCTCTCTCTCTCTCTCTCTCACTCAAAAATAAAATAAAAAATAAATAAAAAATACAAGATGATAATAGTGTAATAAAAGACCTGGTTAATTGAGTGCTCTAGTGGACAGGTTTGATTACTCAAAGCTGCATCATACTATCTTTTTTATGAACAGGAATCAGGAGCACTGGGATCTAGCCTCCACTGGCTGTATGGTCTTGTAAGTAACTTTACTTTGATGACCTTTTCTAGGGTGAGGATCTTTTCCCGTTAGCCTCTCTGTGTGCAGAGATATCTACTAGAGTAACACCTCAGACCTCTCTTTGCTTCCTTACTCATTGCCCCTAGTGACTTCAAGGAAAAGAAATGAATGTGCTTGGCCGGGGCCAGGACTAGTGTGAGATCACCAGGACTAGGGAGGCACCAGGGGCACAAAATTTAAGAAGACCCTCACTCTCAGTTGTGCCTGGGTGACTCCATCAGTTAAGCATCCAACTTCGGCTCAGGTCATGATCTCAAGGTTTGTGAGTTCAAGCCCCACATAGGGCTGTCTGCTCTCAGTGCGGAGCCCACTTCAGAACCTCTGTCTCTTTCTCTCTACCCCAATCCCACTCCCCATATAATAAACAAAATAAGCAGACCCTCACTCTCAGGGTCATGAGGCAGACACATTCAGGGGATTACATTATGGGCCTCAGTCCAGTGCCCCTCTACAAAGCTCTCCCTGCCAAATGGTTCAAGATCACATCAACCTTTCTCTACTTTGATGCTCCATAATAGTTGCTTATACCTCACAGTTCACATATACATCATTTAGATTGTAAAGCCCCTCCCTTCAGTGTTGTCGAACCGTGTTGGGGCACGTTATGTGAGCCCAACACGTTTATTGATTCACCAAATTAATAGAAACACTTCTTCAAGAAAACCTATTTGTTTTTCCTCCTTGAAGATCATTTTGTCTCATAAATCATTATTTTAGAACATAGTACATTTTCCATATGGACTATTTATTTGCTTCACGGAAATCATATAGTTCTTAAAAACATCTGAATCCATCATGCAATCTTCTGAAAGTTAGTTATATTTTTTAAATGTATTCAATTTTTGGTGTTAATTTGCTTTCTTGGCTTCTTAATTTTTGAATCTATTTATGAGGCTACTGATCTAATTGTGTTATTTTAGACAGGCTAAAACACCAGTTAGGCCATAAAGAGCTTGCTTGGGCTACTGTGTATAAACTCTGAAAGTCCCACCCCTAACATTATAGATATGGAACCAGACCATACACAGAGGCCCTGTATCATGTGCCTACATATTTAAAAGTTACATATCAAGCTCTTAAACTTTTGGAGAAAAAGTATGTCTTATCCTTCTACTTTGACAGATTTTTTTTTCTTCCCAGAATTTCACTTTTATATTTTCCATTTCTATTTTGACCTTAATATGTTCTCATTCTTAATGCTCTAAAAGGTTAAAAAACAAATGTAATTACACTCAAAGTATTCAAATTGTGAGTATATTTCCCATTTAAAAAGTAAATGTAATAAAACTGAAAAATTAAAATTATTTTTGGGTGAAGGTGGTCTAAAGTACAGACTTCCAGTTATATGCTATGTAAGTTCTGGGAACATAAGGTACAGCATGGTGACTAAAGTTAATAACACTGTATTATATATTTGAAAGTTGCTAAGAGAGTAGATCTTAAAAGTTCTTACCACAAGAAAAATAAATTTGTAATGATGTGAGGTAATGGATGTTAACTAAACTTATTGTGGTAATTATTTCACTGTATATACATATATCAAATCATTACATTGTCTATGTTAAACTTATACAATGTTATATGTTATTTATATCTCAAACTGGAGTAAAATTATAATTATTATCTTGATTTTGGCTCAGGTCATGATCTCAGTTTGCGGGTTTGAGCCACACATTGGACTCTGCAGTGGCACTGTAGAGCCTGCTTGGAATTCTCTTTCTCTCTCTCTCTTTATCCCTCCCCTGCTCTCTCTCTCAAAATAAATAAATACATTTTTTTAAATAGATGCTTGATGCAATGGAAAATGATACTGCACTGTGCAAAAATCTTTTGCACTCATGCTGAGAGGAAGGAAATGAAGTTAGTCCTTTCTCCTCTCTAGGTACTCCTCCTATTCAAATCCACCCACAGTACTGGTGTTCATCTCCAAATTTGGTGGCAGTACAATCTACAAGACCTCACAGCATTTAGACGCAGTTGCCTTTTCACTCAAGGACAAAGGACAAGAGAGGTAAAGAAGCAATTCCTTGGGGCCTGAATGCTGTTAAGCAGGCAAGTGGATGTTTAAGGACATATGTACCAGTGCTGAGCACCAGATCTCAAGTGCCAGAGGTACCCATGTGCTATTAAATATTTATTTTTTGTGTTTGATATGTGGGACCTTCTAAAACACAGACCCTAAGGCAGGACCACCTTGTTTTGGTGGCAGGGTTGATTGTATCCCTCTGCCAGAAGTCAATCACTGAAGGTCAGAAAGTTCTTTCTAGTCCCATATAGGATTCATGGGTTAAAGAATTGAGTTATTTCTAGTGGATACAGTATAATAGTGAGAACACAGTTTCTGGAGACATAGTTATTGGGTTCCCATCCCAACTTTGCTATTTAGTTGTATAACCTTGGGCAAGTTACTTAACCTTTCTATACTTCAGTTTCTTCATCTGTAAAATAGGGATGACAGTAATGGTACTATTTTGAAGGATAGTTGCAATGCTTAAAAAACACCCATCTTACTGAGTAAAGTGAGTAAATATATGTGAGAGAAAATGAAATGAATGTATTTTCCATCAAAAAATGCAAAATGGGGTATTGGGGTAGTTCAGTTGGTTGAGCATCCAACTCTTGATTTAAGCTCAGGTCATGAGCTCATGGTTCATGAGATAGAACCCTGCACCGGGCTTGACGACATGGAGGCTGCTTTGGATTCTGTCTCCCTCTCTCCCTCTCTCCCTCTCCCCTACTTGTGCGCGCTCTCTCTCTCTCTCTCACTCTCAAAATAAATAAATTATTTTAATGTAAAGTAAATATAAAAGATACTTTGCAATATAAAATAACTTATATTACTCTCAAATGTGTGCTATGTAGGCTAGCATATGTAGGTTAGACAAAGATATTTATCAGTTATGTGCACTCTCCAAAGCATTGTGTAGAACTAGTTCACTCTTGGAAAGAGTATAATTATTAATAACAACAACAACAACAACCAGCTTTTGGGTGCCTTCTTTGACCAAGCACATTTACATTATGTCGTTTAATCTTCAGGACAAACCTCAGAGATAGGCATTATTTTCGGTTTTCAAAGGAAGAAGCTGAAATTAAGAAAGGTTAAGTAATCTGCTCAAGGACACAAGTCATAAGTGATGGGGCTGAACTTCAAATGGATGTTTTCTGAGTACTAACCCTAATCTCTTTTTAGTTCTTGGTGAATCAACCATGTCTCTTGATCACAAATTCTAAATTCGAGGATCATAAAGTACAGTGGTAATGTTATTGGTAAGAATGGAAATTAAAAATACTTGCTACCACAAAACTTTGTGCTCTTTGAGGACACAGGTTGTTTAGCTCTTAGCACAATGCCTGGAACACTGTAAATAAATGCTTGTCAAACCAGTAATGATTAATCTGGGGCCAAAAACAGGCTAAGGAAGTTAACCTCATATTTTGTTAATTGACAGTGTAAAATAGATTCATTGAGACAACTGGAGTACTCCCCCTACTTCATACAACAAAATTTTATATGATTAATTTTTTTTAATTTAGTCATTCTGTACCCTTAGATCTTGTTTTGACATTTTTAACCATAGCATATAAAGCTTGACTTGGACTCTTGCATGAATCTTTTTTGAAATGAGGACTCATTTTATTCAAATTTATCTGGCTGGCACTATTATTTCCCTGCTCCTCACTAGAAAATAAATTACAGAATATTTGAAGATGTTTTTCTTGTTTAGGTTTGAACTGCATGGGGCTTTTTTTCTCAGAAAAGTTTCATAGGCCACACAAGGTTCAGACCAGTCTGGAATATGGTTATTTGGCCCACCCACCATTTTCAGTAACATTTAAATTTAAGTTTGTATATTTAGGGATACAATGATGATGCTATAGAGTTTTATCCGGAGTTTCAGTTCTTTTGGAGTTCCGTAAGGAGCAGCCCGTATCTAATACTGAACAACATCTTAAGATGCGTTCCCCAGCAAATTGTAAGGGGAAAAATTAACTCTGTCAAGTTTGCCTCTCTTCTACTAGATCAGAAGCATCACCTATTTACTTGTGCTTTAGTCCAGATTGGGAGATAAGAAGATTTCAAGCAAACTCATGCATCCTAAGCCCTAGTGGTTGGCAGAAGTGGTAGGAAAAGAAGACTTGTGTCAGACACAATATCAAATATCCATTCCCTCATCCTTGCCTGGTGAAGGAAACCTGATCTTAGCTGGGCAAAAGAAAACCAAAAACAAATAACCTTCTCTTGCAGTTGGGTATGTCCATGTGACTAAATTCTCCAGTGAGATGTTAGCTGGATTGTCCTTCAAGATCTTCTTAACGGGAGATCATGCAGCCTTCTTCATGTCTTTCTTCTTCATTTGGGCTGAAAAACAATGTGATAATTGAAGCTCCAGCAGTAATTTTGGGCCACTAGGTAGAAGCCACATACTGAAGGTAGCAGAGCAACAGAATAAAAGAGAGTCTGTGTCCTTGATGATGATAAATCTGCTCTACCAACCCTGGACTGTTTACTTCCAGACTTCACTTATGTAAGAGAGAAATGAATTTATATCTCATTTAAGCCACTGTTACTTGCAGCTTTCTGTCTTTTTCACCTCTACCTAATCCCAACAGAGAGACTCTATTAAAGTCCTCATATGTTATTTTCTCATGGGCAAAGTAAAGAGAAGGATATGACTTTATCTCCATGATCATCTTTTTCTACTCCCAGTACCAGATATTATCCTATTTCCATCTGGCCCATAGAAACCAGGTACCTAAACAACTTTTGTAAAAAGAGGGAACTTGTTAATTAATCCTAGCATATGAATATAGTAGCAATTTCTCAAATAACATGCTTATATTCTCCAAGCTGGCCTAATTAAATACACTGAATTTTGTTCTATGAAATTGATTTAAATGAATCTCCTGCACTTACACAGTTCATTATTATATACCTTTAAGGGCTTTACAACCTTTTCCTAGAGTACCAAGAAAGGTAAACTAGCCAAATGTGACTTTTAAGCTCAAACTTCAACCTGCTTTATATATTATATTGAAAAGTACTGCACAGCTATTTTCCCAGAAAGCCTAATTTTCCTTTCAAATCTTCCTTCATTTTTATAATCTAATCTCTAAAGTGATTATATTATGATTCAAACTATAGTTATATATTGAGTCCTATATTGTAAGGTTAAATTCATCTTTTTTTAAGTATTCTTTTTACCCTTGAGAAGGTGTTTTGCATTCTCAATAGTGAGTAATTATTGTGAGATAAAAAGTAGAGGATGGGAAGAGGAAAGAAATTGAAGATAAAATTAGACTTTAACACAGAAGAAAACTTACCTAGGTGCATATTAAACATTTGGCTAAGTAAATTCTTACAAGGAATACCGAAAGATTTTTAACCAGCAGGCACAAAAGCTTGACAAAACCAAAAGGCAGATTTCCTTATGATCTAATAAGATAATTTTGTCTTCATAATTAGCAAATTGATGTTGCTAAAATAGCACATGGAAAGTATGCTCAAATGTTCGCCCATTGGGAACAACGTGCATGATTCAGACTGTGAGCAAAGACAGCATAGGATGACTTTAGGGAAATGCACACAATTGCCAAACCATCTCCTCAGGCACCAGAAGTTGTGAGTCCTCTACCCACCACTGATTCCTGTCTCAAGATATGTTGACACATTTATTTGTCATGTGTCTTTCTTCAGTCTGCAGTGTGGTGTAATACAAAAAGTATTGAGTTCAAGATCAGAAGACTTGAGCTCTAGGCCAGGCTCTCACACTAGGGCCCTGTGCATGCTACTTGACCTTTCCCAGTGTTGGTTTCCTCATCTGTAAATTAGGATTAATAATACCTGTAATGCTTGCCTCACAAGTGTGTTGTGAAAATCAAATGACATGTATGTATTAGTGCTTTGTAAACTATAAAAATTAAGCCTTCTCTTCCTGCAGATTTTTCCACCTATGCCTTCTAGTTACAATATTTCTTTTCCTGAATCATTTTTTTAATGTTTTATTTATTTTTGATACAGACAGAGACAGAGCATGAGAGGGGGAGGGGCAGAGAGAGAAGGAGGCACGGAACACGAAGCAGGCTCCAGGCTCTGAGCTAGCTGTCAGCACAGAGTCTGCCGCGGGGCTCGAACCCACAAACGTGAGATCTGACCTGAGCCGAAGTCGGAGGCTTAACCAACTGAGCCACCCAGGCGCCCCCTCCTGAATCATTTTTTGAAAATTAAGAGCCAGTCTACATCTTCTAGTGGCAAATTCTTTATCCTCTTGAGTCTCTTTATCAGTAAATAATGAGTTAGGCTAGACTCATAGGTCTAAATTTTATTTAGCAGCAGAACATTTTTAAATAGTCTTATTCAGAAGAGCAGCATAATGAACAAACTCAGGGCTGCTCTTAGTTGAGACGGTTGAAGCTGGGATGAAGAGAACCTGGAGTCCTGTCTAATTAAACCTCCCCCATACATACTATACCCCACTCAAACAGCCCCTAAGATCCCTTGCAACAACCCTTAGATCTTCCTACTCTAATCTTCTATAATGTTGATGTTACGGTTCCAGTGCTTGTGTTTCTATGATTCTTCAAGCAAAATTTACTCTACTGTATTTTTTTAACACTTTATTTATTTTTGATACAGAGAGAGACAGACCATGAGAGGGGGAGGGGCAGAGAGAGAAGGAGACACAGAATCTGAAGCAGGCTCCAGGTTCTGAGTTAAAGTAAGCACAGAGCCTGACGCGGGGCTCGAACCCACGAACGTGAGATCTGACCTGAGCCGAAGCCGGAGGCTTAACCGATTGAGCCACCCAGACGCCCCTACTCTACTGTAAACGAGCAGAGAAGGGCTGTAGTATGTTATGGATGGATAGGTGTGACATTTAAATTCTTGTTAGCTGACCAAACAATTTGTTGAAATGTAGCCACGTCAGTCTAATCATATAAGTACCAAACCACTTGAGGCCGAAGATGTCTTTAAGAAGCTATGTGAAATATCTCAACAGTCTTCACGGAGCAGAGCACTC
This sequence comes from Suricata suricatta, assembly GCF_006229205.1. Classification (NCBI taxonomy): domain Eukaryota; kingdom Metazoa; phylum Chordata; class Mammalia; order Carnivora; family Herpestidae; genus Suricata; species Suricata suricatta. The sequence goes on from NC_043710.1 coordinate 66,286,201, forward strand.
TGCCAAACTCTAAAAGTAAATATTGAATGGGTAATTCTCCAATTTGTTTTCCACTAAGTATACAGCAACACTGCAGTCTCTTTGAAACCATTTTCAGTAAGAATGACTCAGAGATTAAGAAGCCACTTATAACAAAGCAAGTGATGCAATGCCATTTCTCAATGACCCCAGACAAGTGAGATTGTGTATGGAGGTTGGCTTCAGTGTACACAGATCATATAATCACAGAATGTCCAACCTGGAAATCATGTTAGAGGACAGTCTATTTTATAAATGACAGGTCTGAAATCCAAAAAGACTGAGAGCTGCCCAAGTTTAGGAATTCATTCAAGCTTCATTGAGTAAACATTAGCTGAGCACTAGCCATGTGCCAGGTGGTACAAATAGGAAGACAAATAAAACATGATCTCTGTCCAAGTAGTGGGAGAAGTCAGACAAATTAGAGTATTGCACCAACACTCAAAACTCTGTGTCCAAGTTTTTAAGCCAGTGTCCTTCCCACTAACTCACCCTCTCTTAAAAAAACATGAGAAATAGGTAGTGAGGAACTATGGCCAAATTGATCCAAAGATATATTAATGGAAACTAAACCTAGGTCTTTGGGGTGCACAAATGCTTATTCACATTTCTTGAGGACCTAAGAGTAATAAGAGGGTTCTATCCTTGTATGAAAGAAAATGCTTACAAAAATCTTTCACTAATACTTGTAAGGACTTCCTAGAACACTGAGGATATTATGAATGGAAACATCCTACAAACTTAGCATACATAGCATAGCCTTTGCTCCAACTTTTGAAGAAGTTGCCATCAAGGTCAAATTCATGAAAAACTCCATTACCTGCTGGCATACTTTTCAACCTATTTAAGCAAGAAAAGGAGATTTTAATTACCTGTCTTCTTGTCTTCATGTGCTTATTATTTTTTTATTTAGTATATAAAATACTGAAAAAATACGCAAAATTTCAAATATCTTTGCCACCATCTAGAAAAATAAAACCAACAACAACAACAAAAAAACTATGGGCATACTTTACAAAATCTCATTTCTTCATTACTAGTAAGATTCTAGGATGAATTTTTTTCTGCCTTCCTGCTCACAGTCTTCTGGATAATCTGCTTTGTGATTTTCAACTATATCAAAGTAAAATCAGCACATATACTTAATAAGAAAACTTCAGGTAGCAACACCAATCAACCTACATTTATTTGATCAAAGTTTAGCACTAGTAGACCTGATGTCAGGCATCTTTACAAAGAATCCATCATCTATTCATCCATTTATTCATTTGTTCATCTAGGATGAATTTATTGACTACCTTCCACCTGAATACCATGATACAAAGAGCTATGTAGAATACTAAAAAAAAACAGAACAGTGTTTCTCAAAGTGTAGTTTGAGGACCCACCTCCATCAGAATTACTTGGAGAATTTGCTAAAAATGTAAGTTCCTAGACCCCAGTAGTATAGATTTTCTTTATTGGTTTAGTTCCTTACTGCAAGTAACAGAAACCAAATTCTTGCTACTTTAGACAAAGAAGGAACTGACTGAAAGGATATCAGGGATTCAAAGAATTGACCAGAGAGAGTTCGGAACCGAGGAGGATTTAGAGGACCCACAACAGAAATAACAACACAGGAACAATGTGCTAGTCATGCTGACACTGTAATGATTTCCAGTTCTAACTTCAGTGTTGTCTTACTGCTATAGACTGAAATTTCTGAAGTAGAGCCACCAAATGATGGAGTGTGTCGAGGCCCAGGTGACACTTCTTCAGAGTAATCTTCCAAAGGGTGATTCCTCTAAAGGGAAATTAAGATGAAAGTGAGAAGTGGAGTTAAATGCTGGTTAAAACTGACAAATGCTTGGTTACCTATTAAATCAGAATTTTTGAGAATGAGGCTGGGGAGGAGGAGAGGGTGTACATTTTTTAAATAAGCTTTCAGATAATTATAAAGTACTCTAAAGTCTTACCAATACTGATGTAAATGATATGATCTTACCCTAAAATAGATTTAAATCAAAGCGGAAAGCAGAGACATCTTATTTATGAAACTGAAGAATAATTCTAAGTTTCTGATTAAATGTTGCTTCTCTGTGGATGTTACCCTCCAACTTCACCCTTTGCCCTCATCAGTCATCCAATCAAAAATGAGCATCTTTATAAAAAGGGATATTATGCTTATTATAATAAAAAATAAGCATACCCATATTTTTATGGAAAATAATAGATGCATAAAAAACAAGTTTGGAAGATTACATATCAAAATGTGAACAATGAAAAAGAAAGGATAATCCCAAAGACAATATAAAAAAATTCATGACACTTATTATATAGATGTACTTGATTAAAGAAAAGATAAAAATAAATGTAACTGAAATTCTTTATTTCAAACTCTTAGGTATACTATCTGTATTCTCTAAGTTTCCTGTAATGAAGAAAATAATGTCCTAATCCAAATTATTGGGAGTACAATTGATCATTGTTAGTGACCATGTTTAGACTTTCATCTGGCTGGTCATTTCAGATTTTCCAAAAACACTGCATGTCAGATTTTCTTAAATTATAGAAATTTTGGTGTTGCCTGGGTGGCTCAGTCGATTAAGTGTCTGACTCTGACCCAGGTCATGATCTCACAGTTCATGGGTTTGAGCTCCATGTCAGGCTCTGTGCTAACAGCTCAGAGCCTGGGGCCTACTTTGGACTATGTCTCCCTCTTTCTGTCTGCCCCTGCCCCACTCACACTCTGTCTCTCTCTCTCAAAAATAGATAAACATTAAAATATTAATTTTCAGGGCACCTGGGTGGCTCAGTCAGTTAAGTGTCTGACTTTGGCTCAGGTCATGAGCTCATGGTTCATGGGTTTGAGCCCCACATCAGGGTCAGTGCTGAGAGCTCAGAGCCTAGCGCCTGCTTCAGATTCTGCGTCTCTCTCTCTCTCTCTCTCTCTCTCTCTCTCTTTGCCCCTCCCCCATGTGTGTTCTGTCTCTCTCTGCCTCAAAAATAAACTATAAAAAAGTTAATTTTCATCATTGTAACTTACTATATGTTAAATGAAGAGAAATGGTCATCAGCGAGCTCCTGTAGTACAGCTAATGAAACAATATGTTTGTTTGTATTTACTGAGGACCTTCCACATATATAATTTTATCCTAAGAACTATGTTCTAGAAAAAAAATGTAGAAAAGCACTAGCGAAGGAAAAGAGATAATTTTAATAGGAAACAACTAAAGAATCATGTGAAAGCAACTTATAAACAAACACATGATGGCATAATCTAGATTCTAGATAGTGTCATCTCAGTGGGTGAGAGCAAGATAAACCATCAGCATTTTTCGTGTTGCATTCACATAAAAGGTAGCCATAGACCCAAAAAAGAAGACTTACAGGCAGTTCTGAAATAAAGTGACAACCACTGAGGTAGCTGTGGCCTAGGGTAAACAAGAACAGCCTGACTCTCTTTAATAAGGAAGTATCAACTGGTTACCAACAATTGCCATGCCTCTAGCTAATCACAGGGCTCAGAGGCAAAACTGAGAACAGGGAACCAACAGAGCAGTTAGTAGCTGTGTTCAGGAGTTAGGGTGGTAGCTGGCTCCTAGTAGGAGCTCAGTAAATGTTCCTTGTTTAATAGTCATTCATCTGGAAAGAGCTGCTGCTGTTACACTGATTATCCAACCTTTCTCCCACCCTTTCCTCTTCATTTTCTCACTCCTCTGGGTCCCTGCCACATACAACACAGGGGGAGAATAATCACCATCTGCAATGTCATCTTTGAATGAAGTATTAAATGTAAATACTTAAAAATACATTGCAAAACATAACCTAAAATGTACATTTAGCTGGAGGCCCATCTAAAAAAAGAAAGAATGAAAAATAATCTGAGTTCAAGCATGAAGGAATGTTTGTGCTGTCTTTATGCATAATATTTCAAGCTTTGCCTCTAAGAAGCTTAGATTTGCTAAAAGCATATTAAAATGCAGCTAGTTGGTTAATTCACAAGTTAAGTTTCACAGTATAGACCATTATTATTATTATAATTTTAACAGTTAATAATATAAATATTTATGCAGTGCTGTATATTACCATAGTGCTTAAAATTAGTTAAAGCCGAAAGCAGTATCATCTTTATTCACTAATGTGAATGAAGTTTAACTGTTTTGTAGAACCTACAGAGAAAAAGACAGATGGACTAGAAATTTAAATATTTGATGTAAGTTTCAGTTAAAATACTAAACTGTATTTTAACTAAGAACATAATGAAGCTCCACAAATTAAAAAGATCAAATAGTTAAAATGTTATTTTATTTCAAATTTTGCTTGTAATTACAGAACATGACACTGATAGTCTATATCAGTGTTTCCATAACCTGTCTGACAATATGAATCACAAGGAATGTTTGTAAAACATTCAATTCCTTGATTCCCAAGAATTGGAGTTTCTGATTCATCAGGTCTGGAATGAGACTAGGGAAATTTTATTTTTAACCAATATCATAAGAAATTCTTATTATAAGGGAAAATTGGGAAACAGTGGTTTCTGTGAACTAGTATCCAACTCCAAGACCCCTTAGGAACTTGGAACACACAAACTTTATAATCAATCAAACTTTACTTGTGTAATCAGTCCATCAGGCACTGGGCTCAAGACTTTCCACATCTCTTTTGATCTTCATGGCATTCCATAAGATATTCATTTCCACGATCAAACTCTGAAATGCTTAATACCTAGATCAAAGAAAAAAATTGAATAATTAGACCAAAATCACAAAGCCAGGTCTACCTGCTTCCAAACCTATGCCAAAGCAGTGTGTATTTTCATCTGCACATTGCCAAATCCTGCATTTTAGAAAAGACAAAAAGGGAGGAGTGGAAAAAGGGAACAGAGTTCTAGTGAGTGCCCTTAAGCTTTTAGAGAGATTATTGAATATATACAGTAAGTTAAAAAGTTAAATCCACTTAAGTTCTCCAGTTGAAATGTAAAATTGTTAGAAATTGTTTTTAAATTGTTTCAGATTATTAAAAATCATGTTCTCTGGGTGCTTGGGTGGCTCAGTTGGTTAAACATCCAATTTGACTTTGGCTCAGGTCATGATCCCATAGTCGTGGGATTGGGTCCTGTGTCAGACTCGATACTGAGTGTGGAGCCTGTTTAGGATTCTCTCTCTCTCTCTCTCTCTCTCTCTCTCTCCCCCTCTCTCTCAAATAAAAAAAAAATAAAAGTAAAAATAGGGGCACCTGGATGGTTGAGCATCAGTCAGTTGAGCATCTGACTCTTGATTTTGGCTCAGGTCATGATCGCAGGATTATGGGATTGAGCCATGCTATGGGCTCCATGCATGCTTAAGATTCTCTCCCTCTGTCCCTCTCCCCACCTTACTCACACACACATACACACACACACACACACACACACACACACACACACACACACTCTCTCTCTCTCTCTCTCTCAAAACAAAGTAAATAAATAAAAATAAAAATATTTTTAAAAATAAAATTACATTCTCCAGTTGAAATGTAAAATTGTTAAAAAAGAACCATGTCCCAGGGGAAGACCAAAGGGAGTTAATGGTCATAATAAATAAAAAATTATAGTTAAGCGGCACATGGGTGGCTCAGTCATATAAATATCTGACTTCGGCTCAGGTCATGATCTTGCAGTTTGTGAATTTGAGCCCCATGTCAGGCTTTCTGCTGACAGCTCAGAGCCTGGAGCCTGCTTTGGAATCTATGTCTCCCTCTCTCTCTGCCCCACCCCCAACTCATGCTCTGTCTCTCTGTCTCTCTCAAAAGTAAATAAACATTTTTAAAAATTATAGTTAATTTCTATATTAATATTAAGATATATGTTATTTTGTTAGGAAGTTTAGAACTCCTTTTAGTTGAAGAAGTGGAGGAAGGAGTAAGTAGGTTATGATACGTAAGGGGATCTGGTGTGTTATTTCCCTGAAGTTGGCAAGTTAAACTATTAAGGAGACCATTCTTTTCTGGTGGGTGCAGCTCTTAATTTTGACTGAAGGACATAAGGCAAAAGTTATACAGAGTCTGTACTTCCAACCTTTATTTTGCATTAGTGCTACTGAGAAGGAAGATTCTCCAAAGTCTCTCCATAAGCAAGCCTACTTATAAGAATCAGGTTATCTTTTACAAGTGCAAGATATAATTGACCTGAGTTGAGCTAACTTTTTCAGAGAACACAAGCTGAGTTGAGCTAGTTTTTGTACAGAATACAGCTCTAATGTTACCTTGAAAGGCCCAGCAACAAAACCTTTGGGCCTTTGATGTAGAAATGGGACAGATAGTTCATGACAAGAAACCATAGACTCTGTCAGCAAACTGTTATTGAAATTAATGCCCCTCCCATTTTTGGTTTGCGGTAGTGGTCGGAGTGTAGACAATGGTGATTACTTTTCAATTTTGTTATAAGATGTGGCTACTTGCTTGGCTTTCAAAAAGACTGCTCTCTTGGTTTGTCTCAATGTGTCACAGTATTTCTGCTTTAAGTTAGGGGAGGTGACCTTGAAAAGAGACTTGGGAGGGGAGCATCTATAGCTTAAAAGAGAACACAATATATAAATAAACCTAGCTCAGGGGAGCTTTCCAAAAAGTAATAGACCCATCAACCAGTAAGAAGACATTTATGGGAATGAGTCTGTATAATGAGATGGCCATTGTAAAAGAATCTGATAAGCTGAGAGAGCCTGGCATAAAGCAACATTAAAAACCATATTAAGTCCAGTCCTTCTTACATGGATGGGACAGGCCAGAAATTAAGAACTTTGTGTTAGAAGAGCAGAATAATATCCCAGCGGAGAGATTTAGCCACTAGGGCAAAAGCCGGAGAGGGTGGGTGTGGAGTGTGAGGGGGCGCCTGGGAAGATGGTTTTTTAGTTTCAAAGCACATTTTCCATATGAGGGAGCATCCTAGTGATGATAAAGTATTTTTATGTTTTGTCCATATTGAATTTATTTTATTTGCGCTTAATTTTTTAGCTGAAAGTAGGTTTTGAAGACCTGAATGTATAAAGTAAGAATGTTGAAGAAAAGGCCTATTTCTCAAAGGCAGTAAGCTCTCTTACAAAAATAGAGTAATGACCAGTAATCAAAAAAAATGAAATCTTACCATTTGCAACCATGTCGATGTAACTAGAGTGTATTATGCTAAGCGAAATATGTCAGAGAAAGACAAATATCCTATGATTTCATTCATACGTGGACTTTAAGAAACAAAACAGATGAACATAGGGGAAGGAAAGTAAAAATAAGATAAAAAGAGAGGGAGACAAACCATAGGAGACTCTTAAATACAGAGAACAAACTGAGGGTTGCTGGTGGGGTGTTGGGTGGGGAGCTGGACTAAGTGGTGATGGGCATTAAGGAGGACCCTTGTTGGGATGAGCACTGGGTGTTATATATAAGTGATGAATCACTAAGTTCTATTCCTGGAATTACTATTACACTATATTTTAAGTTACTTGGATCTAAATTTAAAAAGTAGGGACACCTGGGTGACTCAGTCAGTTGGACGTCTGACTTCAGCTCAGGTCATGATCTTGCAGTTTGTGAGTTTGAGCCCCAAGTTGGGCTCTGTGCTGACAGCTCAGAGCCTGGAGCCTGCTTTGAATTCTGTGTCTCCCTCTCTCCCTGCCCCTCCTGCACTCATGCTCTGTCTCTTTCTCTGTCTCAAAAATAAACAAACATTTAAAAAAAACCTTTTTTTAATAATGAATAGTAAATCACTACTGAATTTAGTAGTGATAATAATAAAGTGAGTAGTAGTGATTCTTCTAGGAACTGACTGTCTTGATACCTTGCATACCTGAGATCAGGAGCTAAGTCCATTGTTCTTTGAGATCTTTCCAATTCTAAGAACTATAAATTTATGAACCAGAATCTGAGGGAGAAGAAAAATAAGCCCTTTTCTCTTCAGTGTGTCAATGCATAAGAAACATTTTCAAACCGGATTGTATTATTTTTTCATGCCATGCCATATTCTATCTGTATGCCAAGTAGAAACTGTAGTTGGAAATGTTTTTTTGGCCAATAATAACTCTTTTCTGAGAAACCACTTCCTTTACTAACCACAGCTGTTCAGACACCTATTAGAATGTTGTATAGGTGTCCAAGGAATATCCACCATGGTCCCCTAACCCCCTGAATTAACTTTTAGGGAAATTTGCAAGTTGATGACAGAGGTATCTGGGACTGGCATGGGTATCTGGCCTCTTTCTTGCAGATCTCTAACCTAGCCAACAAGTTGGCTGTGTGTTGTGAGAGAGGACAATGGAAGCATCTGGTAAAAGCCAAGGAAGTTGTCCTTGTAGACATTTCCATTTGACTATCTATAAGTCTGTCATACTTAACTTTCCCAAATCAAAATCAATTCCCCAAAACATTCAACCTCCAGTATTTCCTGTCTCAGTAAATGGCACCACCGTATGCCCAAAAATTCAAGTCCATACCTAGGGCTTATTCTAGTTTCTGTTTTACCTCACTCCCCAAATCCAATTTATCAATAAATTCTGGAAATTCTGAACAAATAATTCTGAAGGAAATCCTGAATTTCTCCATTGTTACTATTATTATCCTGCTCCAAGCCACCATCATCACTCACCTGGAAATCTATAAAAGACTCCTGTTTTCACTGTTGTTCCTCTATACTCCATCCTCTAGCCAGAGGATGGAATCATCTTTTAGAAAAACAAATCAGTTCAGGGGGCGCCTGGGTGGCTCAGCCAGTTAAGCTTCCAACTTCAGCTCAGATCATGATCTCACGTTTCATAAATTTGAGCCCCACGTTGGGCTTGGTACTGACAACTCAGAGCCTGGAGCCTAGAGCCTGCTTCAGATTCTGTGTCTCCCTCTCTCTCTGTCCCTCCTCCACTTCTCTCTCTCTCTCCCTCTCTCTCTCTCTCTCTCTCTCTCTCTGTCTCCTCTCAAAAATAAATAAGTGTTAAAAAATTTTTTTTAAACAAACCCCGGCTTAATCCAACCTTGTCCATAGCCTCCCGTGGTAACTTGAGCATAACCAGTACTCTTCCACACCCCATATGTGGTCTACCTTCTGCCTACATCTACAGTCTCATCTCCTATCTCTCACCCCTTTGTTCAATTCACCCCAAATATATTATCATTTCCTCTGTCCCATTGCCATGTACACCAAGCTCTTTGCACTTAATGCTCTTGGATTCCTGTTTTTTTTCCTGATATACTTTTCACAGGCCTTCTTATTAGCTGCCTCCTCCTAATTCACATCTCAGCTCAGTTATTAGCTCCTCAGAAAAGCCTTCCCACCTTTATTCTCTGTATTCATTAGATTTTGGGGGAGAAATTTGATTTTTTTTTATCTAGTCCATCTATTACTTTGCTTTGTAAATTAAGGTAAAAATAAATGTATAAATAAAATAACTTCTTTTTTATAGTTTATTGTCAAGTTGGCTTCCATATAACACCCTAAAATGACCTCTTTAATCACTATTATTTCACTTTGTTTTGCTTTCTTCATTGCAATCATCATTTTCTCAAATTAATTTTCTTTATTTATGTGTTTTCTTATTTATTGTGTTTCCCACTGCAATTTAAGATCCATGAAAGAAGGGAATTATTTCAATGGCCTGCCATGTCAGTGTATCCCAACACCTACAAAGTCATTTATACATTGTAGATCCTCAATAAATATTTGTTAAATGAGTAGATTTCAGTTGCCTAAGTCAGAGGTTGTTTCCTTTGGCTGAAATCGTCATGGGCATTCATTTGAAAAAGAATATTTAGTGAAATACTCTGTTTGCATATTAAGATACTACTGCCAAGGGGCACCTCGGTAGCTCAGTCAGTTAAGTGTTCAACTTGGGCTCAGGTCATCATCTCATGGTTCATGAGTTTGAGCCCTATATCGAGCTCTCTGCTGTCAGCACAGAACCTGCCTCAGATCCTCTGTACCCCCCCTCTCTCTGCCCCTGCCCCCACTCCATAATAAATAAACATTTTTTTAAAAGATGCTGCTACCAATACCCATGCACATAGAATGGTTCATTAATACAAATGAGACATTGTCAACATACATGCAAAGCTTCTAACAAACATGGCAAATAGATTAGTATCTGTATCTATTTCAACATGTCAATGGTAAGGTTCACATCAATGTGAAAATTTAAAAGCAAACTTTATATTGCTTTGGATCTGATAGCTAATATCCGACTTCTGCTTTCTAGGCAGTGGTGAACTGTGTGGAATTGTTGATGCTGGAGTTGAAACCAGAATATGAAGATACTCTAAACCAATTTGCAGCACAGTAAAAATGGAAGAATAAGAGGTAAGGATAGTTGCCTACACACTCCAAATAGGACACAAAGTTATGAGGATGTGACTATCACAAGTTGTTTAGAATTAGGGCTTTGAAAAATAAGAGTTCTCATTGATTGAATACCTACTGTGTGCCAGGTCATTGTCTGTAGAAACAATTTAGGTAGGTATTGTTTCCCCATAGCTATTTAAAAAGTAGAGCAATAACTTAAACTACATTTTTCAAATCCCAAAGTTACCATGCTATCTCCACTGTAGCACACAGTCTTCTTCTGATGATGCACTCCATTTATTTCTGTGATTCCTGGCACACGTTTAGAGCCTGGCACCACATCCTAATGGAATCAGACCTAGCTGGACAGTAAATGCCTCTGCTGCCAGCGGAGGGGTCATCTAAATGTCCAGGCTGAACTGGATCCAAGGTATGCTGACTAAGCAGGTATCAACTCTTGTGCTCACTCCTCTTCCTCCCTTTCTTTCCCAGAATTCCTTGCAGCTCACCTCTCCCTCTGTCCACTGGGGAAAGCATCTTCCAGGTGCTAATAAGAAAGATACTCTAACCATAGTGTGATGAAAAGAGGCAGCTCAGCAAAATCACTGCTGAGAAACTGGGCAGGCGTAGGCAATGTGATCTGAAGAGCTGAAGTGTGCAGCCCACAGAGAGCAAGAATTGGATAGAATGCAAAATTGAAGAGGATGAGCATAGGAGGAAAATCTTTCTGACAGAGATGAATTAGTTATGGGATCAACTCCCCAAGGAAAGAGATGTGGCTCCATTCCCTAATTTCCGGGCAGAAAACATACTAGAGAGGACAAGCAGGAGACAAGGGGAGACATCAATGACTAATCGGTGCTTTTCACCTTTGAGTTTTATGAAGATGAATGGAGCACTTTTGAATGGAGGAATAAAAACAATAATAAAAATGAAGAGATGGTGCTGACTAAGGCACTGCAAAGATAAAGAGGACTAGAGGCTTTTGGATTTTGTGCAGAGTGAGGAAAACGTTTTCTTCCAACTGGAAGATAGAGAGGTGAGCAGGTCAGAGTTTTGAATTCACAGTTCAGGCTTTACCACTTGCCATTTATATGATCCTGAGTAAATACTTAGGCTTTCTAAGCTACAAAATAGGAATAATATCCTATTTTGTTGGTTATTTCTCACTATAAAATAGGGATAACATCATTGCAGAGGGTTCTTATGAAGATTGAAGGAGACAATTTGTGTCAAAAACAGTGTCTAGGACATAGTAAGCACTCATTGAGAGAGAGAGCAATTATTAATGGGCTACGGCTCTGTGCAGAGGGAGAATATAGCTAGGTCTCACTGTTAATCAAAGTCAGATTGTAGGGACAGTTCTTCCCTTCGGACTTAAGGATGGTGTCTCCTTGGCTGCATTATTTGCTATGTTGATGTCTTACTCCCTCTCTATTAAATTGGCTTTCTGCTCACAGAGAAGATGAAGCCCAATATGATAGACACCACCCCTACTCTCAGGCAAGCTTGCCAAAGCGCAGCTCAGTCCATGTAGGGACTCTGCATCATTCTAGAGATAAAATCATCTCCCCATGGAAGGTATTGTGCAAGAAGGTAATAGTAACGACACTGGGAGCGCCTGGGTGACTCAGTCTGTTAGGCTTCTGACCTTGGCTAAGGTCATGATACCGCAGTTTGTGGCTTTGAGCCCCACGTCAGGCTCTGTGCTGACAGCTCAGAGCCTGGAGCCTGCTTCAGATTCTGTGTCTTCCTCTCTCTCTGCCCCTCCCCCATTTGTGCTGTCTCTGTCTCTCTCTCTCTGTCTCTCTCTCTGTCTGTCTGTCTCTCTCTCTCTCTCTCTCTCTCTCAAAAGTAAATAAACATCGGGGTGCCTGGGTGGCTCAATCGGTTAAGTATCTGACTTCGGCTCAGGTCATGATCTCACAGTTTGTGGGTTCAAGCCCCGCATCAGGCTCTGTGCTGAATGTTTGCTCAGAGCCTAGAACCTGCTTCGGATTCTGTGTCTCCTTCTCTCTCTGCCCCTCCTCCACTCACACTCTGTCTCTCAAAAATAAATAAATGTAAAAAAAATTTTTTTAAGTAAATAAACATTAAAAAAATAATAAAGTAGCTAAAATAGTAACAACACCATACATTTATTCAATCTTTTACAGTTTACAAAGCACTCTTACTTATGAAAGGTTACTATTTTTATTTCACCGGGGAGGAGACAGAGGCTTAGAGAGGTGAAGCAACTTGATTAAAGTGACATAGATAATTGGTGGGTGGAGCAGGATCCACACCCAGCTCCTTTAACTTCAAGTCTGGGGTTCTCTTCTATCACAAGATGACATAAGGATGGGAGCACGTAGCAAATTCAGTCATAAAAACATTGAATTTTATTTAGTTTTTATTATTTTTAATTTTTTAAATGTTTGTTTATTTTTCAGAGAGAGAGAGAGAGAGAGAACGGTAGGGGAGAGGCAGAGAGAGGAGTCACAGAATCTGAAGCATGTTCCAGGCTCTGAGCTGTCAGCACAGAGCCCATAATGCAGGGCTCAAACCCACAAATGCCAGATCATGACCTGAGGCAAAGTCAGTTGCTTAACTGACTGAGCCACCCAGGCGTTCCACATTGAATTTTAGAACAGAAAGTAGCTTTCAGATTGCCTAATACTGTGGTTTTTAGACTGTATCCAAGGAACCCTATAAGGAGGTGGGGAAAACCAAGCAGGATGTAGATAGAATTGTATGTACCTCAGTTTTTATCATAAGCTTATAACATTACAGTGTACTTTGAATGAATGTTTAAATCATTAAGACTTTCTTTTAAAAAGAATGAAGTTGAAAACTCCTAATCTAGCTCAACTGTTTTGTTTCTCCTAGGATGATACTGAGGTCTACTCTGGTTAAGTAACTTCTCCAAATCCCATAACTGGTTAGAAGCAGAGTGAGGAATGGCACTGGGTCTTGGTCACCAGCATATTTGATAAGCATGCTGTAAATGTCCTCATTCTCCAAATATTTCCCTTTGATTACCTCACGCAGTCATTTAAATCATCAAGAAGAAATAAGCCCTGAGGTTAGTCTCTCCTGATGATTCACTTGATCAGTCCACTGATCTCTGAACTCTTGGCTTTTCCCTAGGTAATAGGAAATGATAATGCCTGTCCAGGCAGCTTTCAGTGGAGGTGCTGTGATGACTATAAAAAAGAACATGTGGAGGTTCACAGGTTTCTTCCAGGAAAGGAGACTCAGCAAGTTCAAGATCTTATTATTTACAAATGCCTACCAAGTATGTCATTGCTTCTGTGGTGACCTTTGCAATTTACCATCCTTGTGTATTTATTGTTCCTCATTTGAGAAGGCAATGTAGTTTATTTTTGTAACCATGTCAAGGTTTATGAAATAGCCTCAAAACTTATCACATTGGCTTTCTCGTAAGACTGTGATTTCTTACTACTTGCAGGTGGTAAGTCAATCTTTTAAGGTTAAACATTATAGACATGTTAATAAGGAAGCGATTACTACCGGGTTCTAGCAATCATGGGGAACTTAGAGCCAGATGAAATCAAGGGACTTGCATACAGATTACAGAGTTTGTAATCCTTCCACCTAAATGACAGTTTTTCCTTCTTCAACAAGGAATATTAAGAAAATACTATCACAAACCTTCAGGCTAACCTAGAAAGCAGCCTGAAGACTGCATGTTATCTTGGCTGAGTTCTTTATTTTTCTGAGCTTGTGTTCTCACTTGTAAAAGGCAGATATTGAATTCCCTTTCCACCTCACCGGGCCACCAGGGATCAAAAGAGGGAACACAGGGTGACATATTTTTAAAACTATGATGTGTATGCTAACTGAAAGAATGGTCATTTTTAAGAATGTGTTAGGGGTACCTGGATGGCTCAGTCAGTTGAGTGTCCAACTTCAGCTCAGGTCATGATCTCATGGTTCATGAATTCGGGCCTCACATCAGGCTTACTAATGTCAGTGCAGAGCCTGCTTCAGATCCTCTGTCCCCTTCTCTCCGCCCCTCCCCCACTTGCACTGTCTCAAAAAACATTAAAAAAATTTTTAAAGACTGTGTTAAATACTATAATTATAATTTATATTTCAACTAAATCTTCTAAATTTGTTAGAAATACCGACTTTGGAATGATCCAACTACTCAGGATGAAGAAAGGTATTTCACGTTATGCCAATCTCTATAAGAAAGTGGCAATATCGAGCAAGACAAAGTTAGAACTAAGGAATTCCCTCCTTAATTGGCATTATCACAAAACAAGAAATATTTTTCTGTTTTCAATTAAGACTATTTTAAATTAAGGGTCACCTGGGTAGTTCAGTCAGTTAAGCATCCAACTTGAGCTCAGGTCATGATCTCGTGGTTCATGAGTTTAAGCCCCATGTCAGACTCTGTGCTGACAGCTCAGAGCCTGGAGCCTGTTTGGAATTCTATATCTCCCTCTCTGTGCCCCTCCCCTGCTAATGCCCTGTCTCTCTCCCTCTGAAAAAATAAACAAACATTAAAAATTTTTATTTAAAAAGAAAAGAATATTTTAAATTAAAAAATATAAGAAATTAAACAGATCTTTACCAGAATTCTACTCTGTATGCCTCAAATTTCTAACTACTTCTCTTGGAGAGTAGCATTTCTATGATTATTCATGTTGATACTTTAAAAAATCTGGACCTAGTTTCCATTATGCAGACAAGCCACAGAAGAGGACCAATATTTTAAGACTGCAGTGTTTACTAATGGGTGTCTGGCTAGAAACAGTGTTGGCAGAATTCTGGCGGAGACATTTACTCTCACTAATGATGTGGAACAGGGCTGCATAATCATGTCCACTTGGATAAAGTCTACCCAATACTTCATATTTTGAAACAGAACCAGAAACAAGCACCCACCGAAGTCCTGGGATTTTCCTAGAAGAAGCATTACATCAGAACTGGTTTAGACCTTCCCAAAGTCATTGCCCATGACTTCACAGGTAGAGTGGATATCAGACGCTTTTGCAGAATATTTAGAAACAAAAAGATAGTATAGCCTATGTATGGGCCACCCCCGGCCAGGAAAAATCTTTCATACATTTCCTTAGAAAATATATCAGCTGTTTTTCTGCATATATATTAACAGATCTTTAAGGTAAAAGGACACTCAATCCACACTGCTGCCCCTTACCTCCATGCCCCAGGAAAGCTATTCCCAATTATGCATTATCAATTTCTTTCTTAGCTGTACTTGGGACTAAGAGCATTAGCAATTATTCATCAATAAGGAAGGAGGACAATGACATTCATTGTGACTGACTGGACATTGTTACTATATCACTCTTCTGGGGAAAGTAATTTCTGTCTATTAAAAGAGACAGATTCCAAACTAAGATATGTGGGAAATCATTTGGTATTTAATAGATTTCAGGTAATGCACATGGTCCTAAAAATATTATACTTAATAAGGAGCTAGACAAGAAAAATTAATAACAGCAAACCTTTAAAATGGAAATCCTTAGAAAAAAGGAATAGCTTGTGTTATCATATTAGTATTACTCTGTATTAAAGATGTCAAGGGACACCTGGTATTTCATATTATGAAATATGATTAAGTGGCGAACTTCAGCTCAGGTCATGATTCCATGGTTCGTGAGTTTGAGCCCCACTTTGGGCTCTGTGCTGTCAGCTTAGACGCTGGAGCCTGCTTCAGATTTTATGTCTCCTTCTCTCTCTGCCCTTCCCCTCCTCATGCTCTGTCTCTCTGTCTCTCAAAAATAAATAAACATTAAAAAAACGTTGTTTACATTTATTTATTTTTGAGAGACAGAGTGTGAGTGGAGGAGGGGCAAAGAGAGAAGGAGACACAGAATCCGAAGCAACCTCCAGGCTCTGAGCAAACATTCAGCACAGAGCCTGACACAAGGCTCGAACCCACAAACGGTGAGATAGTGACCTGAGCAGAAATCAGACACTTAACCAGCTGAGCCACCCAGGCACCCCCATTAAAAAATTTAAAAAAAAAAGATGTCAAGATACTGTCATTGGATTTCTTTTCCTTCTATCTAGTTCTAGACCAATAAGGAATCTTTATTATATATTCTAAAATTAGATGTTGCTTCAAAGATTTTAGAAGTAAACAATGAAATGGGTACACTGAAGAAGCATTAGTTTTTGCAGATTACTTCTAAATAACATTTGTATCCCACCTTAAAATTTAATCACAATGTTTGTCAAATATCCCAAAGATCTGCTTAGGCAAATACCTATTATTATCTGAAACCAAATATGGTTGTTTCAGATGGATAGGAATTAGGCTGTGGGGTAGGAAAAAGTCCTATATCTCTTACCTCCTCTCTTCCTTCCTTCCTCCCTTTGTCCCTCCCTTTTTCCCTGCCTTCCTTCCTTCCTTCCTTCCGTCCTTCCATTCATCCTTCCTTTTTACACTAATATGGCCTTATGATGCTCCTTTTCTATATCAAGGCAACATTTCAGTGGTAGGTATACCTCGGGAAACAATGTGCCAAATGCTTCTCTGTTAATTCAGACAAGGAGACACATTTGCAATGCATGCTGCTGTCATCACTTCAGCTCCCATATGTCCTCTCTCAAGATGTCTGTGCCTCAGTCGTTGCAGATGTCATCAAAGATTATCCCTTTAATTTTTAACATTGTCTAAGTTAATATATACCCTTTACTTTTCAACACTGTCAATGCTAATTCAGACCCTTTAATTTTTTTTAAATGTTTTATTTTTGATACAGAGAGAGACAGAGCACGAGAGGGGGAGGGGCAGAGAGAGGAGACACAGAACCGGAAGTAGGCTCCAAGCTCTGAGCTAGCTGTCAGCACAGAGCCTGACGCGGTGCTCGAACCCATGAATGTGAGATCTGACCTGAGCCGAAGTCGGAGGCTTAACCGACTGAGCCACCCAGGCGCCCCAACCCTTTAATTTTTAACATTTTAAAGTTAATATAAACTCCTATTAATGCTTCTTAAATGATCAAACACAGGAATAATAACTATGAACTAGTCATATTAGTAGTTTTTCCATTAGGTAGCCAGTAGATTTTTTTGGTGATGCTATTGTCAATAGTTATAATGATAGCTACTCTTACTTATCATATTATTTTGTATGCAAAGTATATCATCCTAAAAAGCTCATTTGAGACTCTGCTCACTGCTCACCACTCCAGGCTTCTTCCCTAATTGCCTGTGCCATCTCATAACTTCTCCTCCATAAAGCTCCCTTGGAGCTTTATTCTCTACATGTGCATCAATTCCTGTCTCCATTCTTCCAAGTATTGTTAACAGAAGATATCATTTGCAGTAGACTTTGCTAGGTATATTGGTTTCCTAGAGCTAGCATACAACCTGAGTGGCTTAACCAGCAAGAGTTTATTGTCTCAATGTTCTGGAAGCTAGAAATCTGAAATCAAGGTGTTGACGGAGTTGTTCCTTCTGAGAGCAATGAGGGAAGGATCTGTTGCAGATCCTTGACTGGTCAATGGCTGTGTTCTTCCTGTGTCTCTTAACATTGTCTTCTTTTTATGCATATTTCTGTGTCCAAATTGCCCCTCTTATAAGGACACCAATCATGTTGGATTTGGGCTCACCTTCATGATGTCATTTTAACTTGATTGCCTCTATAATGATCCTATCTCCAAATAAGGTGACACGCTGAGGTACTAGATGTTAGGACTCCTACATATCTGTTTTAGGACACAATTCGTCCCATAACACTAAGGCTTAAAGATAATACATGGGAAATTCACAGAAAAGTAAAACTTAAGCTAAATGTTAAGTGTCATTGTCATTGAAGCTATTGGTTATGCCTGGTATAGACTCTGATTCTCTCTGTCCTTCTGTCCAAACTACTCCCATATTTCTGGTCTAGTTCGCCATACTGGATGGAAATATGTTTGTGTACTCTCACTCCCTATGATGGTTAATTTTATGTGTCAACTTGACTGGGCCACAGGTACTCATATATTTGGTTAAACATTCTGACTGTTTCTGTGAGGGTGTTTTTTTAAAAAATATATAATTTATTATCAAATTGACTTACATACAACACCCAGTGCTCATCCCAACAAGTGCCCTCCTGAATGCCCATCACCCATTTTCCCCTTTCCCCCACTTCCCATCCACCTGTGAGAGTATTTTTGGATGAGATAAATATTTAAATCAGTAGACAGAATAAAGCGTATTGCTCCCCATAATGTGAGTGGGCCTAGCCCAATCAGTTGAAGGCCTGAATAGAACACAAGGCTAAACCTTCCCTAAATAAGAAAGAATTCTCCTACCTGACAACCTGCAAACTGGGACATCAGCTCTTCCTAGTTCTACAGCAGCTTCCAGCATAATACTCAACCTGGGACACTGGCTGTACAGAATGTGCATCCCTCTTCCCCCTCTTCCCCCCACATGTACATTATTTTTCTGTTTCTTTAGAGAACCCTAACTAATACAGCCCCTAAGACCAGGTCCCACCTAATAAAGAAAAGCCACAAATAATGTAAGTATCCCTTCAGGATTACGATATATCTGCTATAGAACCAGCCCTTTATCTTACTCAGCACAGTATCCAACTCCTCCAATCTTAAGCCTTTATATATGAGTTATTCCCCCCAGGTTTCACTCATCTTTATGACTAAAAAATGTTCCCCCAATGATCCCTCTAAGAGCCTGCCCCAAAGACAAAATCCAGCTCTCAATCTTAGTGAGACTGAGAAATACTGAAGACCAAACCCAGAGCACTCTGCTCTGTACACAGAACTTCTCATATATTCCTTGCATACATCTCAAATCACTGAGGACTTCTCAAGTTCGTATCTAATTCCATCTAAGGCTTTTCATGCAGCTAGACAATTCCTTCCATAGCTTAATATTGCATGTGTATAGCTTTGTAAAGACTTAGCCTTATCTAATTAGGACTCAGCACAAACACTCCACAGTTTAAAC
The DNA here is from genome assembly GCF_006229205.1 of Suricata suricatta. Classification (NCBI taxonomy): domain Eukaryota; kingdom Metazoa; phylum Chordata; class Mammalia; order Carnivora; family Herpestidae; genus Suricata; species Suricata suricatta. The sequence continues at coordinate 66,305,441 of NC_043710.1, forward strand.
AAATCAGAGCTCAACCAAATCAGACTCTTCTAAGAGTGTTTCTAGGTTGGAAAGGGCCACAATACTCCCCCTCACTCTGTGCTTGACTTTCAGCTTTACTTTGGGTTTCTGTTTTCCAGATTTTCTATGTCACCACATCACCTGGTCATGCCTCATCCAAAGCTGTGTGGTTCCCCTTTAAGATTTTCAATGTGGACAAAAATGTTTTCCCTTGGCATAACTAAGACAGGCTGGTATTTTCAAGAACAGCTTTACTAAACATGAGGGAAACAGAAAACAAATAATTACATAAAACATACACCATATAAAAATAGCCAAGTTTCCAACTGCAGGTTTCTGTCTCTAAAAATTCCATTAGAAGTAGGAAAGTTTTACTGGGCCTCAATCTCATTTACGCTTTAGTCAACCACATCCCTTATTTTGCTATATCCTGTCTGGACACCTTCTCTCCTACCTTCAACACACCATCTATCTCTGAACCTTATAATAATATTGAGCTGCCAGCTTGTTTTCTTAAGCCATATCTCAAGGAATAAAATACCCAATAACTTAATTTTAAAACTTTCATTCTCCTAATTAAAATATCCTGTACTGCCAAAGACCTGCCAGAATGCCTGCTTATAAGAGATTTTCAGGTGTTGATGTTGAAGATTCACAGGGTCTCAAACATTAACTCTTCTCAATATTGATATTAAATCAGCATTTTAAGAAAAGCACGTTCTAGGAAATGATTCCTGGAACAATGAATATTCTTTACAGTAGAGATAGGGTTCTGAGCTCAAATAAACTTGAAGAATGTTGCGTTAAACTAAGTTTCACAGTTTTCTCCAATACATATTTTCTCAAATCATCCCATGCAGATAGCTAGTTCTTAATGAGTACCTATTACGAGCCAGGCAGTGCTCCAGGCACTGAGAAAATCCTAATGAAGAATGAACAGGACATATAAGGTCCTGGACCTGCCTTCATCGAATTCACTTTCTAGGTAAGGTTCACCAAGAAAAGTGAATGAACAGGCAAGCAAATAAGGTTTCAAATAATGGTAAGGACTCTGATGACATTAAGGGGGTGATGTTATAGGGAAGAGTTGGAAGTGGGAAAACCCAGCAGGCAGAGGGAACAATAAGTCCACAGACCAGGCAAGAGAAAGCTCAGCATACTGGAAGAAGAAAAAGAGCCTCTGGGGCTGGAGCTGAGAAACTGAATGGGGAAATGCATGTGAGGAGGTATGATCTTAGAGGCCATGGTAGGAAGGAAGATTTGATTCTTGGTGCTATGGAAAGCAAGATGAAGAGTTTCAAGCCTTAGCACAATCTCATAATACAATTTGAAAAGAGACATTTCCTTGACTATTGTGTAGTGAATGGAATTCAAAGGCCAAGATTACAAGTGGAGACCAGTCAGGAGCCTCTTACACTGGGTTCATCAGGGAGACAATGATGGGGTTGTCAGAGCAGAAAGGTGTGGATGACTTCAGCATGTTTTTCAGGAATGGAGACAACAGGGCTTCTGGATGGGTTAATGTGGCAAATTGGGGACCAGACAGAAGACAGTGATGACTTCTAGTTTTGGGGCTTGAGCAATTAACTACGTGTGGTATTACTGATTGAGCAAGGGAAGACTAGGAAAGCAAAGGCTTACAGGGGTGAAGGAAATCAAGAGATTGTTTTATCCACACTGGTTCAAGATACCTAATACACATGTAAGCAGTGCTATCAAGTAGACATATCTTACATATCTACAAGTCTGGAGCTTAGGAGGAAGGTTTGTGATATAAATTGGGAAAAATCATTGGCATAGAGATGGTATTTAAAGTCATGAAACTGGACAAGATCACCTGGGGAGAATGTAGGGAGGAGTTAACGCCCAAAGCCAAGACTTGAGGCACTTTGAATTGAGAAAGCTGGTAGAGAAGAAGAGCCACGGAGAAGACTTTTAGCAGAGAAGACTTAACATGTTCATGTGCATTAATGACCCTTTGAGAGGCAATGCAGAAGGCAGCATTTCCCAAACTTATTTGACCTTGGAACCTTTTGTCACATAGCATCTCATAAGGATAGGGTCCTAAAGAAAATATTCTGGGAAATATTGTTCATACCCTTCTAGCTGCTAATATATTAACTTCTAAGGTGACACAGGCAAATCTTCTTCCTCTAAGCAAAGAGGTGTTTCAATGAAAGCCCATCAGTTGCTAAGCAAAACACTCCCCTGATGATCTAGGCCAAAAAATGTACCTGCAGGAAGCACACATGAGCCAAATGCAGTAAGGAGGAAGGAAGGCTGTTGCACCATTGTCTTACTGAGCCAAAGCTCACATGCTGGCTGGTTTTGCCTTGTTACATTAATAATAGTCATTTTGGTTGAGGAGTGAGATTGAAGACCTGAGGAGAGGTCTAGGATTAAATGCTCTTTGTTTGGTGAACTATGTGACTGTTTTCAGAATGCTAGCACTTGGGTGTTTATACCTATATATACTATACCAGAGTATCTTTTGATGCCCTGGAAAGAGTTAATTTAGATAAAAATTCTTCTCTGTTTTCTAATTAGTTTTTTTGTTTTTGTTATAAACCACAAAAACTCACTCATGCATATTATTGGGATCTAAGGCAGCTCTAAGGACAGGCTTCCCTCTAGGACCCATTTTTTCTCCTCTTCTCTCTTTCTCTGCCCCACCGCCCACCCCCCACCACCACTCATAGGCCAGAGGCTGTATGGTCTTTCTTTCATAGTAACTTTGAGACTTCTCACTTTATAGGTATGCACTATGAAATCATAATAAAATCCTCTACGTTTGTACAGCACAGTCTAAATTGACACACACGTTATGGACTGAATGTTTGTGTCCCTGTAAAATTCATATGTTGAAATCCTAACCTTCAATGTGATGAAATTAGGAGGTGGGGCCGTAATTGGGAGGTAATTAAGTCTTGAGCATGGATCCCTTGTGAATTGGATTAGTACCTTTATAAGAAGAAACTCAAGAATAAACTGATGGTCATCAGAGGAGAGAAGGGTGGGGGGAATGAGCAAAATGGATGAAAAGGAGTGGGAGATACAGGCTTCCAGTTATGGAATGAATAAGTTGTGGCAGTAAAAGGTACAGCATAGGTAATGTAGTCAATGGTATTATAATTCCATTATATGGGGACAGATAGTAGCTAGAATTACAGTTAGGATAGCATAATGTGTAAACTTGTTAAATCACTCTGTTGTATATCTGAAACTAATGTAACATTATGTGTCAACTATACTCAAATTAAAAAAATAAAAAATACACAGGAAAAAAGAGAGATGATCTCTCTCTCTCTCTCTCTCTCTCTTTTTCTCTCCCTCAACTGTGTGAGGATACAAGTAGAAAGCAGTCATTTGCAAACAGGAACAGTTTCCTCACCAGACACCAGATCTGCTGGGCCTCGATCTTGGACTTCTAGTTTCCAGGACTGTAAGAAATAAATGTTTGTTGTGTAAGCCACCCAGTCAGTCTGTAACAGCCCAAACTCAGGGAACACAATCTGGAGTTTGCTTTAAAAATGAGGAAAACAAGACCTAGGGAGGAGAGATAAAACACCGTGTGGAAGGACCCCTAGATTGGTTTGATAAACCTAAATTGTACTCTTGCATAACTAGGCAAATTTGTGACTGAGCCTCAAATTCCTCTTCTGCAAAGGGAGAAGATTGAGAAGGGATAAATGATTTTCAAGATGTGTTATGAGGCATTTACATTCTGCTTTTATGATTTTGAGATGGAGTGTCTTGGCTGAGGTTTGTGGCAGAGTGGAATCTACTGTTCTCTCACCTGGCCCAATGTTTTGTTTCATGGCACCACACTGCCTTTCCATTAATTTTTTTTAATTTCAACTAATCTTTCTCATGTATTTGTATTGCTATGAAAATATTACTGGAAGGCAGCATTGTGCAGTGCAAAAGCATAAACTAGTAGGACCTAGGTTTGGATATAGGTCTACATTTAGCTCTTTGTGACATTGGAGCAGCTATTTAACCTCTTCTCAGCCTCATTTTGTCATCTGTAAGATAACTGCATGTAATACCTGCCTTATAGTGTTGCTGATCAGATTGAGATTGGTCTATAAAGCATCACAGTCAGAGCAAACACAAACATTCTTAGTCCATTCAGGCTGCTAACAGAAATTCATTTCTCATAGTTTTATAGGTTGAGAAGTCCAAAACCAAGACTTTAGCCGAGGTGGTGTGTGATGAGAACCCACTTCCTTGTTTTCAAATGGCAGTAAAAGGGCTAATTGGTTCTTGGCCTTCTCTTATAAGGGCACTAATCCCATTCATGAGGGCTCTGCCCTCATTACCAAATCATTTTCCAGATCATGCCCTACCTCCTAATACTATCACATTGGGGATTAGGATTTCAACATATGAATTTGAGGAAGATACAGACATTCAGTCTGTAGCACATTCCATCTCACATTTCACATTTCCCTCCTTCTTACTTATTTGGGGAAATAAGGAATTATGGCAAAGAGTTCATGAGCCAGGATGGAGATGGGGCATGCATTTTCTATATAAATAATATTTATTCAAGACAACATTTTAGCTCAATCAGTCTTGTTGAAAGCCTTTTCAAAATATTAGTCTGTGCTCCTCCTTTGGAAACCACACACTCTGAATATAATTAAATCTTTCTTGATGATTGAAGACTTTGCCATGCCTCAGGCTTATTATTCAGCTGCTTGGATAAATACACAGAAGGTGCAAAACTTAGTTGGAATGTGTTGAACTCAGATAATCTTCTACAAGTTTGTTGTTTATTTTGAATTGAATTCTTTTTTAACAATTTTATTATGGGTCATACTTCTAAAGAGTGCAAACATTCCATTTGTAGATGTGTAGATATTGGATATTGTGTTCTGGTTAAACAAATGATCAACAGAATTTTTTTTTTCTTTTAATGACTACTTTGTTACTGGACCTGAACCAGGCATCATTTTTTTTCTTTTATAGTTTATTGTCAAGTTGGTTTCCATATAACACTCAGTGCTTATCCCCACAAGTGCCCTCCTCCATGCCTATTACCCCCCTTCGTCTCCCCTCCCCCCATCAGCCCTCAGTTTGTTCTCAGTATTCAAGAGTCTCATGGTTTGACTCCCTCCCTTTCTCCATCTATTTTCCTCCTTCCCCTCCCCCATGGTCCTCTGTTCATTTTCTCCTGTTCCACTTATGAGTGAAAACATATGGTATCTGACCTCTGCCTGACTTATTTCACTTAGCATAACACCCTTGAGTTCCATCCACATTGCTACAAATGGCCATATTTCATTCTTTCTTATTGCCATGTAGTATTCCATTGTATATATAAACCCCACCTTCTTGATCCATTCATCAGTTGATGGACATTTAGGCTCTTTCCATGATTTGGCTATTGTTGAAAGTGCTACTGTGAACATTGGGGTACATGTGCCCCTATGCATCAACACTCAACCAGGCATCATTTTTTTAAAACATTTTATTATATTATATATATTGTTTTATTTTTACTTTTGAGAGAGAGAGAGAGAGAGTGTGAGCACGGGAGGGGCAGAGAGAAAGGGAGACACAGAATCAGAAGCAGGCTCCAGGCTCTGAGTTGTCAGCACAGAGTCTGATGTGGGGCTTGAACTCATGAACCATGAGATCATGACCCGAGCCAAAGTCAGACACTTAACCGACAGAGCCACCCAGGCGCCCCTAGGCATCATTTTTAAGATGAAGAAATATGAAGGTCTTTGAGGCCTTAAGGAATGGAAACCCTAATGGGGGGAGGGGCAAAACATGAAGTCATAAAAGAAATAACTATAATAAGAACCAAATGAAAAAGAGAACTTTTTATAACAAAGTCAGTACTTGAAATGGGACTTGAACGACATAGGATTTGGATCAGTTGTGCTCAGTGGTAAGAAGAATGTTTGATAGGGAAGAATCTTTAAAGTAGAGGAAATAGTTTGAATAAATGCCCAGGGGTGGGGAGTCCTGTGGTATACCCATAGGACCATAAGTTGTTCATTCAGAGGTAATTAAGGTTAACAAAAGAAAATATCTAGTTGGCATATTCCTGGTTTTTCGTAGCATGTGTTGAATATCCAGATGTCTTGAAAAGTGTTTCTTAAGTTTCTATATAGTTGTGGGAAGCTTTGATCTACCATATATTCTTTGGTAAAGTATTTTATCTCTGTGGGCTTATAATATATAGGTCACAAAAGAATTCATAGGGCTTCTAATTTGCCTGTTGTTAGAAGCCTAGAATCATTTCATGGACCCCACAGAGGTCTAGGGCAGAAAGCCCTACCAAAATCCATCTCTCTTTGTAGAAGACAACCTTTAGAGCCACAGGATAGGTACTGGGTTTGGATCTTCATTCCCCCTCCTTAAACACTTCAAGCCAGGAGTTGTGGAGGAAGGAGAGAAACAGGTTTCTCTAATCTCCCCATTTGCTTCACCTGCCCCTCATTTTTCAACCCAGTCCTATGCCCATTTCCATCCCACACTGGCTCCTTAAAAACAAGGGCACTTTCCTCAGAGGGAAAAACACCCTTTCATCTACTGTCCAATGGACTTACATACTCCCTTATGAAAGTGGAAAATGAGAGAAAGAAGGGGAAAATCTGTGCAGGACCCTGGTGTTATGGGACATAGTCTGCTTTGTGGAAGCCATCACTCCCAGCAGAGGTAAAAAACAAACAAACAAAAAAGCATCATACAGCAATGTGTATATTCCACATTAATTATCTGGGCAGTGAGCCCCTTGTTAAAAATTGCTGGATAGATAATCTCATTAACATTTTCAAGTATTGATTCACTCTGATAAGGAGAGAAAAGAAAGATTGATGAGATTCTTAATCTCAAACTCAGTATTCCACATGTAAAGCAGAGCTTGACTATGCCAAGGAACATGACCTTTTTGCTTTTTAAGGAAGCAGACATTCAATCCTGGCCACCAAATGAGGAGGGCAGTTAGTATCATTACTCCCTGAATAGAGCCAAGGCTCCCTTCTAGCCTTCTCTTGTTTTTCCGTATCTGACCTCTTCATTCCTGCCCTTCACCTTCAATCATAAATGTAAGACTGCTCACCTAATTATGAAAAACTCCTTTCCTAACAAGGCACAGGGCCACAGTGGTAGAATTGGAAAGAAACTCAGAAGCATTGAATTCACCCTTCTGGCTTTTGAGATCAGGAAAGTGAAGCCCAGAAAGAGTACGAAGATGATAGGAATGGGAAGCAAGTGGTGGTTCATGTAGTGTTAGTTCATTTACAGAGTGTTGTCACACATGTGATCTCATAAAAACCTTTGATGCAGGTTATACTATTATGATTTTTTTTTTTTACAGACCAGAAAACTGAGACACAGAAAATTCTCCTCTAAGGGGAAAGCTCACATACCTTTTCATCAGAGAAACTGCCATGACAGTGTCTAGTAGTTCTGAAAGGCCAAACTCTGCTCTGAAGGGCAAGGCATTCAAAGATTGAGAAGATGCTGCCCGTGTGCTTACATCTGTTAGAGGAAGGTTGTCAGTCTTCCTGGAAGGCCACACACAGGGCACCCTAATGCTATCAAAACATCACTTGACCCCTGCATGGACTGTTTCATATAGCCATTTGATGCCCTTTAAACATGGTTATGTGGAAACCCTAGAAAAGGCCAGCTCTTCTGCAAAGGAATCTGCATTTTTAAACCGCACAAAACTAAGAATGTCTGTAATATGAAAAGTAAATGAATTAAAGTTGTCTCAAGATTATGAAGGCATTCAGACTTTAATTGGGAACAGAGACAGAATGGGGATGAACTCTTCGTTTACTCTTCTTTGTAACTAGCACCCACCTCTAGGACCCTGCCTTTTCAGAGTGGCACTGACAAGCATATACTCTTTTTTCCCCGTTTTTAGTCTTGGAGAAAGAATCTGATCACCAACTAGATCATACTTGCAGGGATGGTGAGAAATCATTCGGAACTTCTGTTCCTCTCAGACAAAGGTCAGCAAACCACTGCCCATAGGCAAATTCCAGCCTGCTGCCTATTTTTGTAGGCTTTATACATTGTTAAATGGTTGAAAAAAAAATTAAGAGTAATATTTCATGTCATGTGAATCTAATATTAAATTTAAATTTCAGTGGCAATAAAATTTTACTGAATGCAGACACTTTTTGTCATTTACATATTGTTTATGGATGCTTTTGTGCTGCAACAATGGGGTTTAGTAGTCGCAACAGAGATTATATGGCCTGCACAGCTTAAAATATTTGCTGTTCAGCCCTTAACAGAAAATCCTTGCCAGCCCCTGTCTTAGAGCACTAATCACACTGTATGAGAACTGGTTCTATTCATATCCATCTCCTAAACTAGACTTTTATTTAATTTTTTATTATTTTTTTAATATTTTTTTATTTATTTTTGAGAGAGAGAGAGACAGCATGAGCAGGGGAGGGTCAGAGAGAAAAGGAAACACAGAATCTGAAGACAGGCTCCAGGCTCTAAGCTACCTGTCAGCACAGAGCCTGACACGGGGCTTGAACCCATGAACCATGAGATCATGACCTGAGCTGAAGCTGGACATCTGCTCAACGGACTGAGCCACCCAGGTGCCCCTAAACTAGACTTTTAAGCTTATGAAAGGCTCCACTGTGCTTAGAATGAAACTCTCCTTTTGGTTGACATTCTGTACATGTTTGTAGGATGAAAAGAAAAATGATTAAATGATAAGGGCTTGGGCAAGTCAATTCCCATTTCTGGGCCTTAGTTTCCCCTTTTGTGAAATGAAAGAGTTGGCTAAGGTGACATTGGTTCCTTATAGCTCCAAAATTCTATGTTTTAAGGTTACTGCAGCCAAAAATAAATATCATGTTCAGATAATTGAATCCTCTGTTTTATAACTTCAGATTCTCCCTCAGTGACATTCTGAATATTGGGTGGTTTCTCAGGTGTGTCAGTACTGTGAAGGGAGTACCCTTACAGCTAACTTTACTGGAGCATTTGATGTTAGTGCTGTGTGCGTTGCCTACCGTGTGAGAATTCATTATAAATCAGTAATTTCCTTTTCTTCATGGCTGCCTGTCTGATGTGAGTGTAGCAAAATGAACAAATTTCTCAGGGCCTGGTCACTATTAAGAATCTGAACATGTGGAACCCAGAGAACTCTGGATTTATGGTCACCCCCCTCTCCCCCTCCATCAAGATGCATCCACATGGCCTAGAAAATAGCCATCTGCCATCGCTTAGAAAAATCTCACTACTTAGAAAATTTTAGTACTTGGAAAATAGTGGCATTTTCAAACCAAATGGTTTGGAATGGATATAAAAGTTCTCCTCCAAACCTCATAAGTGCACAGGGCCATGCCCTCGGGTGGTGTTTGGTGGACACTGTCATGGCACAAGGCTATGACCTGATATGTTATCAGCGGGATTTGAATTGAACAATTATCTGGCACTGTTACCTCCCAGAAAGGTCATTGTCTCTCCCCAACTCCATCACTGTTAAGGGGATAGAAAATCTTAGAATCCAGGCATGGATGACATGAGGAAACATGCTTGTAGTAAATATGGCCTAGTGAAGTCTCCCTGTGCAGCAGCCAGGACCAATCCTCATGCACCAGGTGAAATGTTTTTCTGGACTCTTCTGTCCCTTTCTACTTCTTCCCCCACAGTCCAGTGTCTCAGCCTCTGCTGTGATGTACCAGGCATGGGAAACACTCAAGCTTTTAGTTCAGTATCTCCTTTCCTTTTCTCTTTTAAATGAATAGGGAGGTATAGTGGGAAAGTGTAAATCACTTAGATTCATATTAGTCTGAGACCCAATTCCTCCACTCATTGGTAGACTCTCAGTTCTTATTGGCTTAATGAAGATAAGCAAACTACCTTATTACCTACCTTTACTTATCACCCAGCATCCATTACAGGCAAGGGCCATGCATTATTTATATTTCTTTTTATCTTGCACTGAGCAGTTCGTAGCATGCAGTAGACACTTGACAAGTGTCTGAGCAAAATTGAACTGACTTTATAATTTTACATAGATCATGACATGGGGAGTGTTTGAGCTAAAAGGAACTCAAAGACCTCTTCAGTTCACACGTAGCAAATAGGCACTTCTCACTTCTGTGCTAAATGGTCTAAAACAGTCACCATTTTCTTTCCAGTTGAATGTTTTCTTTTTTTTTCTTTTTTTTTTTTTTTTTTACCTGAGTTTCACAATCTTCAACAAAGTTCTCTGGAAGGCCACTACCATTTGACCGAAATTATCACTAGAGGGAAAAAAATTTTAGATACAATTCTGGATTGAGTTCAACTTCTACTTTATAAGTGAAGAAACCTAGTCCTAGGGAGATGATATGATTCGGCAAAGGTCACAGAACTAATTGCAGAGTGAACTGGAACTAGAATATATGTCTCTAGGTTCTTTATCCGGTGTTCTATCTACTACATAACATTTGTGTTCTGATACAAGTCTCAGTGCCTTCCAGCTAGCACTGGAGGAAATTTCTAGCAAGGACAAATGAAGGTGGGAGAGGGGGTATAAAGGAGGGCCTTAGAGTTATGTAGCTGTCTGCCTGTCAATTCAGAAGGGAAGTAAGTTATTCAGCAACTTTCACTGAAGGCCTCCTTCAGGCAAAGGTGCAAGGTCCCTGAGATCTAGATAAATGAAATGAGGACTCTGCCCCAGGACTTATAGACCTATAAACAGTGAAAAACAAAACAGAATGATAAGTGAGCTCACAGAGATATGCTTAGAGCCCTCCAAGGGCCAGAGGGCATGACCCAGCAAAGTCAAGGATGGCTTAACTGAGGAAGTAACTTCTGAGCTGACTCTTCCAAAAAAAGTTATAGGTCTCCAAAGCAAAGAAAGGAAAGGGTGTTCCATCAGAAGGAATGGTCTAGAAAGAGCGTGGCGCACGTAGAGACCAGCAAAGAGTTCTTCATGAAGGAACATTAATATGTGGTAAATGGGGGAGAAGAGGGGAGGAAATTAAGGGTGCTGACAGGCAAGGGACCTGGAGAGATAACCAAAAGCAGCCTTCTTTGAAGGAGTCTACAAAGGCTGATAAGACATATACATAAATAATTACAACATAGGATGGAATGATCTGGTACTTTTCAGACCACTAAAGAAAGTGCAGGGGAGTCAGAGAAGGGAGACATGATTTCCCATTAGGGGTTACAGAGACTCAAGCAGAGTTAAAAGTTAAAATCCTTCTGAATATTTTGGGATTTGAGTAGAAGTTAAAGATCTTCAGTATAATTACATACCCAGTTGTGTTCTTTTTGGATCATATCTTTAACTTAATGATCCAGAACCTAAATCCCAAAGCACTGCCCAGTGGCTTCCCCATTCCCATTATATAACTTGGTGTATATTTTGCTCACCATTCTATTGTCAGCACCTAGAACCATGCCTGGCACCTAATAAGTATCAAATAAATATTTGTAGAACCAGTCTTTTAGTTAATGTGTTTTTACCATGGCAACCACATACACTAGATTTTCAGTGTCCTTAAAATACCCTGTCCTTGAGGCAGCTGGCTGGCTCACTCCAAAAAGCGTGTGACTCTTGATCTCAGGGTTGTGAGTTTGAGCGCCATGTTGGGTGTAGAGATTACTTAAAAAATAAAATCTTAAAAAAAAAGAAATCCTGTCCTTTAGTTGCCATTAGTACAACTGTATTTGTCATGCATCTAGAATTCTTAGAAAATATGGTGACAAAACTCATAGACACAACATATGAAAGCTTCATTCTCATTGTCAAAAACTCTTTATGCCAGCTGGAGTATTTGGGAGGGAGGTGGGAAGAGAATGTGTTTTGTATAGAGCACACCATTTCTGGTCTGGAGGCCTCAGCCACTCCCTTCTGAGTGGTTGGCTGCCCATGTAGTCTCAGACCAGGGAAGCCCCTCCACCTCGTTCTTTGCCCATGGAACACACAGGCTTGGAAGTCTAGAATGAAAGTAGAAAGCATGAGCATCTTGGAAAGGATGTAGCGAGGGTGCTTGTGGCCTTGTTTGGGTCTTTCCAAACAAGTTTCTGGCTGCTGTACAGGGAGAGGAAACCTTCCATGTCTGCAGAGATGAGTGTGTTGTTTCAGACTTAACATCTTCCCAACACTCCTTGAAATGTAACATTTAATATGCTTGATTATCACTGTCAAATGGATCATCAGTGAAAACCATTATCAACCCTATAATGTCCTTCATTTTCTTTTCTCCTTCTTCTCTCCTTCCTCTCTCCCTCCCCTTTTTCTTCTTCTTCTCTTTATTCTTCTCTCCTTCCTCCTCCTCCTCCACCTCCTCCTTCTTCTTGACAGTGCTTTACCAGCCAAACTTTGGAAATGTAAAATCAATAACAGAAAAATAAATATAAAATAAACTGGATATATTACATAAATGCTGTTCAAAAATTCACTGCAAAAAAGAAATGTGTGTATACATGTAAATAGATAGGTAGATGTGTATATATACTTAATATATATTTTTTATACACACACACACACACACATGCAGTGTTGTAAGTGGTTATTAAGGTTTCTAGGCAAGCCCACAAAAGCCTATTCAATATATAATTGTAGGCAAACCACTGTGCATGTGCAATTTTTAAAAAATTACTCAACAATGCCAATAAATGCAACAAGAAAATCATTAAAATTTTAAATTATTTTTAAGAAATAGATTTTGACTACTGGTCCTTGGAGTGACAAGATGGACAGACAACTCCACTAGTCTTAATAAGTAACATCAACTACATGTTTACAAAATGTCAGCCCGTGTGGTAGAGCCTTTTCAAGCATTAGCATTTTAAGTATTTGATTTCACAACAACCTTATTAAAATAGGTATCATTATTTTCCCCACTTAACAAACAAGGAAACTGAGTCACAGGGAAGTTAAATAACTTCCCAAGGTCACACGGGGAGTGGTAATGGAAGAATTTGAACTGAAGCAGCTTGGTTCCAAAGCTCTCAATCTGAATGACAACGCTAGATTAAGAACCACCGGAGAGTCCTCTGAAAGAGGCAGGACACACAGGAAGTGACTGTAGCTAACAGCAAGTGACTGGCTAGGGACAAAGCTGGGTAGTCGGGCTTGGGTATTGGGTATGTGACATTTTGGTAAGGTCATTTTGATATTAGTGCTATTTTGACATTCACACTTAATTCATTTCTACGAAGAATAAAGCATTAAGCTTTCAACTTTTGAAAAATTATCCAGTACTCTCTGCAGTAGAAACTCATCCTAATGTCAGGATGAACTGAGAGTCTCATCAGCAATTCAAGGCTAAGGTTGGAGTCAGATGAGGTGGAAGACGATAAAGCCTAAAAATGGGGTAGGGTTGTCACACACATTTGTTCATTTTCTTTTTAAGTGATTGGCTTGATATTTAGGATTACAGAATGTCCATGGTGTCAGAGTGGTCTCAAAAAAAAAAAAAAAGGCTCTACTTCTAAAAAGGACTTGCAGGAGGAAGAGGTTAAGCAGAGAGTGCTAACCACAGCCTGACTTGGGCAGAAGCAGAAGGAAGCCTTAGGCCAAGTAATGTAAGGAGAGTTACTTTCTGTTCTGGTTGTCAGAAAGGACAAAGAATCAAAACATCACTTTTGCAATGGATGAGTTTACAAAATGGCAGGAAGTGTGACAAGACTTGAAAGACAAGACACATTTTTTTCTTAAAGAGTTCAGCTTTATACTGAGCAGGTTACCAAATAGGTTTAGTCAAAAAGACCAAAGCCCATGTCATCATCAGACTCCTCTGATTCTTCTTTCTTTGCTTCCACCTCCTTCTCCCCAACTGGAGCAGCAGTGGTAGAGGGAGCGGGACCTTCCTTTGGCACTATGCCAGCTGCTAGGGCAGGTCCACCACCCACTACATTGCAAATGAGGCTCCCGATGTTGACATTGGCCGGGGCCTTTGCAAACAAGCCTAGCCAGAAAGGTTCAACATTTACACCTGCTGCCTCAATGAGGGCATTGTTCTTATCCTGTGTGACCATCACTGCATTGTGGTGCAGGTTGAGGGCTGAGTAGATGCAGGTGAGCTCTGAGGAGGCAGCCATGGGGGGTGAGGGCTGAGCAGGCGCTTCTGGGTACAGTGCTGGTCACCAGATGAAGTGAGGGCCTCACCCCAACTCTGCCTTAACTTCCTCAAAAGGACCAAGCACCTTAGTGGCAGCTGAGGAAAAGGAAAACACATTTGTTAAACATAATGTAGTATCTTTTTACTGTAGAGGATTTCCCATCTGAAAAATGGGATTATTTGACAAAGTCGCATCACCTCTGGCATTATTGATGGATCAAGAGGAAGTATTGTGAGAAAACTAAGGTACAAAGCCAGGTTTAAATCTAGGTCCTACCATTTGCCAATTGAATGTCTTCAGGTCAATCTCAGCTTCTCTGAACCTCAGTTTTTTCACTGGTTAAAAAGGGAGTAATAACTTAAGTCTCAAAGTTGTTGTGGGCCTTAAATTGTGTCTCAGCTTTTCAACATTCAGTAAATATTTATCAGATGGCAAGAGTGGTTAGTAGCATTACAGCTGAGTATTTTATTACTTTTCTCTATTTCTTAAATTTTCTACTATAAATATATATTGCTTTTGTAATTAGAAACAAAAACATAAAATATATTCTATTTATTTATTTATTTACTTACTTACTTACTTATTTACTTATTTATTTATTTGAGAGAGAAGGAGAATTCCCAAGCAGGCTCTGCTCAGAGTGTGATGCAGGGCTTGAACTCACAACCCTGGGATCATGACCTGAGTCAAAACTAAGAGTCGGTCGTTCAACTGACTGAGCCACTTACGTGCCCCCAAATTTATTCTTTTTTAAATGACAGTGTTCAACTTCAGCTCAGATCCGTGGGTTCAAGCCCCGTATCAGGCTCTGTGCTGACAGCTCAGAGCCTGGAGCCTGCTTTGGATTCTTTGTCTCCTTCTCTCCTACCCCTCCCCAACTTGCTCTGTCTCTGTCTCTCAAAATAAAGACATAAAAAAAAATTTTTTTTAAATAAGTGACAGGTGTAATTTCTCACATTTTCACATTCACTCTCCCCACCTTTTTCTCTTTCATATCTCTTCCTGCTATATATGAAAATGGGTCCTCTTCACACAGCAATATTCAGAAGATGCTATGGGATGTCAGTCATTCTCTATACTCCATCATGGCTTTAAGGGGGTCAGCTCAGTGTACCCAGACCTGCAGTACTCAGATGAAACTGACATCAGTGGTAGTTCAGTGGCATGGCTGCTCTGTTCTCTCCACTACACATCAATTCCCATACTGCCATTCCCTCAGTCTCTCAGTCTGCTGGGTGCTCCCAGCCACTGCCAGGCTGTGAGGAGCTCTATTTTTGTTGTTGTTATTGTTTTTTTTATTCTACTGGTTTCATTTTTTTCAGTACCAAGGCCTAGAGACAATGACCTAGGCTGCAGGAGTCAAGCCTGCATTTGGTCTTTGGAAACCAGGGAGAGTGTGGGTGAGTGTATTAAATCAAAGTTCTGGCAGAAAACCAGCTTCTAATCTTGAAGTATCCCCTGGTTCTCTTCTTTATAATTTTGTTTGCAGGCTCCAGATCTCCATATTTTCTTTCTGGAACTGCCTTAGCCATAAGAAAACATGAATGTAGAGATTTAAAGCTGAATTATATGAGCTCCTGAAACATTCTAGCATCAGGAAGCATAACCAGGGGGCTCTGTCAGATCTGAAGCTACCTGGTCTTCCCACCCCCTCGTGCAGTGGGCTTATTCTCACACAAGATGGTAGAGGAAGAGCCTAAGGGCCAAGATCTTATTGAGTGTGTGGCCTTCTGGGAGTACAAGATATGGTTCATCAGCTTCCTCTCAAACCCACCCTACTTGCTTGTTGCTATTTCAGCAAACATCACTGCCATCCACCCAGCTGCCTAGGTTAGAAATCTAGAAGTTGTCCTTCACCATCCCTCCCTGCTCCCACCATTCACACCCCATGTCCAATTATACATGCAGCCCTACTGACTCTACTGCTTTAAATGGCCCTTGAAGTCATTTGCTTCTCTCTCTTTCTGCTGCTACCAGCTTGTCAAGACAACCATGTCCTCCTGCCTCTATAACTGTATCCCCCAAATAGGATAGTTGTTTGAATGCCTGAGAGCCCCAGATGACATCTAGAGAGGATAGGAACATGTAAGGGTCACAGAGGCAGTGACAGCAGATCCAGAGGAAAATTCAGGCTTTCTGGTCCCAAGTTCAACACTGGAAACCATTTGTTCACTATACAGTTGACCTTTGAACAAAGAAAGGTTTAGGGCCAACCTCCCACACAATTGAAAATCTGCATATAACTTTTGACTTAAAAATTAACTACTAGTAGCCTAGAAGCCTTGTTGATAGGATTAACAATCAGTTTGTATGTTGTAGTATTATAACTATATTCTTAAAAGAAAGTGAACTAGAGAAACAAAAATATTATTAAAATCACAAGGAAGAGAAAATACATTTATAAAACTATAGTACTCTATTAATTGAAGAAACTGCATTTAAGTGAACTCACACAGCTCAATCTGTATTGTTCAAAGGCTAATTGTATTGTTTTGTTATGAAGTTTATTTATTCTGAGAGACAGCATTTGCTCATGCGTGTGAAAGGGACAGAGAAAGAAGAGACAGAGAGAGAGAGAGAGAGAGAGAGAGAGAGAGAGAGAATACCAAGCAGGCTCTGTGCTTGTCAGGGCAGAGCTGGATGTGGGCCTTGAACCCACAGATTTAGATCATGACCTGAGCTGAAATCAAGAGCCAGACAGTTTACCAACTAAGCCACCCAGACACCCCAAGGGTCAACTGTATTGTATTGAGATCTTGATTGGTGCTAGACAGACAAAATCATTGTCTCCCTCTGGGGTTTCTCCACTGTCACCTCCAGGGGTGGCTCCCCATGATGGATTGTGGTTTTTAGCCTATTTATTAATTTATGTCCACATCACTCCTGCATAGTCTCAACTGCAGATAGAGTAGGGCATCTCTTAGAGCCCTGCTAGCCCTCTCATTCCAGCATTCTCCAAGTTGGCTTCTGCATGGTTTACTCATAAATAGCTTGTGAGCTAGTGAGGCCAACAGAAAATACACACTTCAAAGCACTTCTTCTAAGGAAAAGATTCTATGTGAGTACATTTAAAACACAAACAAGTGGAAGGGCGCCAGGGTGGCTCAGTCAGTTAAGCCTTCAACTTTGGCTCGGGTCATGATCTCACTGTTCATAGGATTGAGCCCTACATTGGGCTCTGTGCTTACAGCTCAGAGCCTGGAGCCTGCTTCATATTCTGTGTCTCCCTCTCTCTCACATGCTCATGCTCTCTCACTCTCTCTCTCTCTCTCTCTCTCTCTCTCTCAAAAAATAATAATAATAATAAACATTTTTTAAAAATCCCAAGCTCTCAGCACAGATCCACTGCACTGGTGAAATTGTGAGCCCGAGTTTAGGCCCAGCAAGCCTAAGCCCGTAATAAAGCCCTTTGCTTTTGAAAAAAAAAAAAAAAACCATATCCCAAATAAGTGGAAATGCTTTTCTCTAGCATTTCTTTATAGGAAAGAGGAACGAGAAAGTTGATCTGGTTCAGCTTTCATTCCTAGCACACTCCATAATTTCTTGGGAAGTCAATGCTCAGAGCATGATAGGTTCCTCAGTATACCCAGGATTACAACTGATTCATTTAACACACATTACTAAAGTTATAGTATGTGCCAGACAGTGCTGGGTGCAGGGAACACAATGCTGTATCACAGAGACAAATATCCTTCTTTAGGGGACCTTATTGGCTAATGGAATCTGACCTAAGCTATTACCTAGTTTCCTTTTGAATACATTCTTACCTGGATATCATCCTTACAAATTTCAAATACATGATTGTAGAATCATAAGATTCTAAGAGATAAAAAAAAAAAAGAGAGAGAGAGAGATATTCATTTAGGCTAGTGCCTTTCTCCCCTTAGCCAATGTTTAAATCTCTTATACAATATCCCTGTCAAGTGATCATGTGGTCCCACTTTGGACATTGCCAATAATGGGATTCACTACCTCCAAGATGATCTATTCTGTTTCTAAACAGCGCAAGGAGTTCCAATGCTCTCCCTATATCAAACCAAAATTGGTTTCCTTAAAGCTTGTGGTACATTCTGGCCTTTCAGCCTACATGCTCAAGACAGTCTCTTCTGCTCTGAGTCAGCCCTAGGTATGAAAGCATGATTACTGTGTCCCCAAGGCATTCTCTTCTCCAGACCAAACATCTCCACTTATTTCCACCTTTCCCCATAAATATGGTTTCAAACTTCTTCTCTAGTCAGACGGCCAACAGAGCTACTGTCTCCCACTCTGTGAAAGCATGGAAAGCATCTTACACAAACAATATTATTCTCCTTGATTCTCCCATGCTAAGCTCAGAGATCATATGACCATAGAGCAAATTTCTTCCACCCCTGCAACACCCCATCTCATCCATAATTCTGTAGATAGCTTTGAAACAAGTAGGCCAACTTTATTATTCACAAACTAAAGCAAATACTATTGAGCTGTCGGGGTTGTTGTACTAAAAGAGATAATGAACATTAAAAATTTCAACAAATATTGATGTAACACCTATCATATACTGGATGCTCCCCTGGACTCTGAGTATAATACATTCTTGAAGATGATAGGAAAGACCTTTAGCTTTAGGGAGCTTACAGCCTAGAGACTGAATATGAGCAGCTTTCAAAGGGCCATATGGCTTAACCTAAAGAAAAGCTCAAACTCTCCCCAAAGCCAGCTTGAACTCTCCCTTCCATTGACCTAAGCTGGAGGCTCTAAAATGGTACCACTGTTATGATTATCATCATAATGAACATAGATATAACCACATTAATGCCAATAAAACCTTTGAGTGTTATATTTCCTTGTGCAAATAATGCTTTGAGAGAGTAGAGCAAAGACCATGCTGGCATTTCTTATGAATAATAACTATTATATCTCAGATTGTCTCATTTTCTCCTCCTAGAAACTACATATTTCCTATAAATCAAGGGGTTTTATAATAAATGAGCTGAGTTGGCTTCCACACAATATCTGTTTACTCAAATCTGGAATACTTGCTTAACTTGGGCAAAGCGAATGAGAGATTCTAGAGTGCAGAATGCAGCTTCATCAAGAATGTGCAGGTGCATGCGCTTACAGGTACAGAGCCAGGCCCCCTTCGTGCTTCCATCTGTCTGCTGGAGCCCTTGTCCTGTCCGCAGGATCTTCAGCCATCCTCTTACCCAGCACGCTGTGGATGATAGGGTGTGCTTCCAATGTCAAAGAGGCTTTCGGGTTTTCCAAAAGCTGTGTCTTGGTTTCCTTATCATTTTGTATCATAATTTGTTCAGCCTTTGGTCAAGCAGCTAATAGAAATGGAAGAGTTATTTACTGTAAAACAGGTAGTATCTGCACATTTAAAACCACTGATCTTCCTGTTTCTCTGTTACTGTCAGATAATCCACCATCTTGGGTGGGGTCAACATGAAACCACTACACAATATCTCACTAGGGGAGGGGAGTGACCACAGGATGTCATCATCTGTGTCAGAAGACTGGCAAATATTTAGCAAGTGTCTCACATTTGCATATTTAAGAAGTGCACCACATCTACACCATACTACTGAAATAAGTGTTAAATCTTTTTCATTAAGCCTCCCCCACTGACCTTATATGCTGACAAGTTTTTTTTAGTACTATTTATGTTTTAGTGTATTAATCATATTTATAGTGACTAATATTTGTTATCTACAATTAGCCTAGCATCATGCTTGGCATGTACTTTTATCTCAGTTAATCCTTACAGAAATCTTTTGAGGTAAGTCTCCTTTTTTTCATATGAAAAGTTGGTTCAGAGAGGGTAGGTGGCTTGCTTACGCTAATTTAACTAATAGGTACAAGTGCCAGGATTTGGGCCCAGTGTAGTGCTCATTTCTTTTTAATCCCTTAACCTACCACCCCGAACACATGAGTACCAATCCAGAATAGAGGGGGCCACACTCAGTGCATCCTTCCTTGGCTACTTGTTCACTCCCTCCCATTGTTTGTGTCCTTTTCTATCTCCTACAAAGGATTTCATTTCCTGCAAGGGAAAGAGAACTTATTTATCTTTGTGTTCCTCTCCAGAGACCACAACATAGTAGCTCTCAATAAATATATTTTAAGTGAAAACACACACAATGCTATCACTAGAACTTCTGACTTTTACTTCCAAATTACAGAAAGGCTTCCATTTTAAAATTAATAATAAATCAAAGTGTCTTATTGAGTCTGTGATAATAACCATAGAGTGGTTAAACAATAAAACTGCCTTTTTTATTGCAGCTCCAAACTGCCCATCCTTTGGCTGTCTGAAGCCAGAGAGGATAAAATCCTCCCACCCTTAGTGTGACCCTTAAATGTAGTTGAGCAGAGACATGCAGTTAGTGGAACATGGATGGAAGAATTTGCTGCTCTGCGCAAATAGAGAAGTTTCCCCAGCTGTCCAAGAAACTGGTGGGACTCATTGTGCAGAACACATGGGAGGAAAAGCTCTCCCCTTTATCCAAGGTTGGCCTCACTTGGAGCAGTTGCAGATTGAGAGACAGAGTTCTTGGCATTGGTATTTAAGACTCTGACACCTGAAAGTCATCATTCCAGTTGGAATGGGAGCAACATGGAACAAATAGGTGTATGGGGATCAGCAAGCCAGGAAAGAAAGACTGACATGGCAGTAACAACTCTCCACATCTATAGAGCGTTTCCTGTGTCCCAGGCACTTACTTACGTTATTTGTTTTAATCCTTACAACATCTGAGGGGTAGGTACATTTTAAAGATGTAGAAATGAAGCTTAGAGGAGTTAGGTAACTTGCTAAGGCCTCCTTGTAGGTAAGTGTAGAGCTGAAAGAATTAAACTCAAGTCTCTCTGACTCCAGAGTCTAAACTCTTAACCACTCATGCTAATCATTAACTGCACTTGCCTAACCATGGAGGCAGGCTCTGAGCTATTCTAGATGATCAATAATAGAGGCTAAATACTAGACATGCACTGCATTTTATTTATTGCTTCATTTAAAGCTAAATGTATAGTTCTCATTTTGTAAGATGAATGCTATCATCCTCAGTCTTTTAGTTGTCAACATAATCCCAGGCTACAAACCTTCTCTAGATAATATACAGAAACATCTGGACTCAGTGTCTTCAAACTGACAATTTTGCTGAGGAAAATGATGCCCAGAGTGGGCAGACCAGATAAGCAGCAGTCGTTACAGACTTGAGTCTAATGAAAAATACTACTTAATTCACTTATATTTATAGACTGTATTATGGCTGCCAGGTATGTCATATATATTATCTGATCCTATGGAAAATTATAAGGTAGCTAAGATAAGTAATATTATCTCTATTATACAGGTGAGGAGACATGCCCAGAATTATTATCGTATTAAGTTCTGGTCTTGAGACTCCAAATCCCCAAAAAATGAACTAGCCCTTTTAACCCTTCAGTAATACAGATGTAACTGTGCTCAAATCTTGACTCTATCACACATCCCTCTGAGCTTTCAGTTTTCTCCTCTGTCAACTAAGGGATGAGAATGTCTCCCTCACAGGATTGTGAAACTAGATGAAGTAATGTATATAAAGTCAATTCAATAAAGTAGTGAACAGAACAGATGCAGGTCCTGTTCTCATGGACCTTATAATCTGGAATTAGGAGGTGGGAAGTGGAAAACAAACATTCAGTGATTACACACTTAACGGTCAAGTTACAATAATCATTAGTGTTGCAAAGGGAAAAGACAGAACACCATGCAAGCATATCATAGGGTGAGCCAGCCCTCTCTGCCCGGCTGAGGGAAGGGCTCTCTGGGCAGTGACAGTTAAGCTGAAACCTGAAGGATGAGTGGCAGTTAGTGAGGCTGTGGGGGTTGTGTGGAAGGGGTTGAAGCAAAGGGTGCTCCAGGCATAAGGAGCTGATCACAGAGAAAAAACTTGGTGACCATGAGAATCAAAGAAATAACTTCCATAGCTGGAGTGTAAGGAGCCCCAGGAAGAATGATGCAAAGGGTGCTAGAGAAACAAGCAAACTCCAGGCCATGTGGAGCCTCACAAGACAAGTTAAAAATTTTGAACTTTAACTTAAGAGTAATGAGAAATGATCAAAGGGCTTTAGGCAAGGGGCAACATTAGATTTAAGCTTTAACAAGTCCAGTTCTGGGGCTCCTGGGTAGCTCTGTCGGTTGAGAGTGGACTCTTGATTTCAGCTCAGGTCATGATCCCAGGGTTGTAGCTAGCCTTGCATCTAATTCTGTGCCGAGTGTGGGGCCTGCTTAAGATTCTCTCTCCCACATTCTTTCTCCCTCGACTCCTCTACCCCACTTGCACTCTCTCTTTCTCTAAAATTTAAAAAAAAAAATGTTTTAAGTCCAGTTCCAAACTAGGGGAAGTTGGGGTCTTTTTAAAAGCTCTCCTTTCTTTTTTTATTTTTCTTTATTTTAAAAAAAAATTTAATGTTTATTTTTGAGAGAGAGACACACACAAAGTGCAAGCAGGGGAGGGGCAGAGAGAGTAAGACACAGAATCTGAAGTAGGCGCCAGGCTATGAGGTGTCAGCACAGAGCCCTATGTGGGGCTCAAACCCATAAACAGTGAGATCATGACCTGAGCTGAAGTCAGAAGTTTAAATGACTAAGCCACCCAAGCACTCCTGCTTTCTTCTTTGAAATAAATACTTCTTTAGCACCCTTTATATTGCAGCAGTGATATAGGCTGTGTGTTTCAAATATAAAATGAAAAGACTTAGACCGGGACAAGTACCAGCTCCTCCCTTTACTACTTTCAGGATCTAGGACAAGTCACCTCGAAGACTGTCTCTGCTCTTGCCACCCAACAGGATTTCTTCTCATTCTAAGCAAAAGTTAACCTCCAAATCTTAAAAGTATGTTGAGAACCAGTGTACACATTTCTGGGAAGCTCATTTGTTCATTGTTTTTGTTAAACATTTGTTAAGAATCAAGCATGTGCCCAGCATCATACTGGGTACTGGGGGTACAGAGCTGGATTAGATAGAGACTCTGTACTTTAAGAACTTACAGTTTGGGGTAAAGATAGGCCAGAAAAATAAATAAGTAATCATTATGTTGTACACCTGAAACTAGAGTAACGTATGTCAACTACACTCCAATTAAAATTTTTTTTATTTTTTTAAGTTTTTTTTTAAATTTATTTTGAGAGAGAGAGAGAGAGAGAGAAAGGAGAGGAGGGCCAGAGAGAGAGGGAGACATAATTCCAAGCAGCCTCAGAGCCCGATTAAGCAGCTCAAACTCAGGAACTGTGAGATCATGACCTGAGCTGAAATCAAGAGTTAGATGCTTAACTGACTGAAACACCCATGCTCCCCAATTTTAAAAAATTTTAATGAAATAAAGAGGAATGGAAGAAAAGATATACATACATATTTAAAAAGTAATGACAATAAAGTGGGATCTACTACAAGAAAAGCAGCAAGGAAGGAGTTACAGAGCCTAGAGTCGGGAAATTTTTAGTAGAGGTGATATGCACATAATATGTGCTTAATATGAGGAGCAATAATACATGTTGAATGAAAAGTTTGAGTCTAGTCTTTTTTCCCCAACCTTATTGATATATATATATTGACATATAACATTATGTGAGCTTAAGATGTACCATGTGTTGATTCGATGCACTTATGTAGTACAAATAATTACCACCATAACATTATTGATCTGAGTCTTAAAAGATGAGGGGAAGCGTACCAGGCACAATAAGAGTAGTAGTTAATGAACAAGATCATAGATACAATGAAAGTGGCTTTTTCAGATTTCTTTATCAGCAGTCAACTGGATAGATTGAAAGGGAGAGATTGTGGGTAGAGGACCAAGTGAAAACCTGGGGCAGTAAGCCAGGTGAAAGGTGCAGAGGACTTGGTGTTCATTCAGCAGTAATGGTGGCTGGTTTCTTGGCACTCAGTTTTACTTGGTAGTACAGAGTATGGCTTGTAAGTGTTGATACATCTCCCCATGAATGGATGTCTATTCT
Source organism: Suricata suricatta (assembly GCF_006229205.1). Classification (NCBI taxonomy): domain Eukaryota; kingdom Metazoa; phylum Chordata; class Mammalia; order Carnivora; family Herpestidae; genus Suricata; species Suricata suricatta. The sequence goes on from NC_043710.1 coordinate 66,329,485, forward strand.
CCTTCACAAGGGTAGAGACCATGTCATGTATTGAAATCCTTATAGCACCTAATGCTGTGCTCTCTACCCCATAGGCACCCTTCAAAAGTTGAGTTGATGGGGCACCAGGATGGCTAAGTCGTTTAAATGATGGATTCTTGATTTTGGCTCAGGTCATGATCTCATGGTTCGTGAGATGAAGCTGTGTATTGGGCTCTGCGCTGACAGCATGCAGCCTTCCTGGGATTCACTCCTTCTCCCTTTCTCCCTCTCTGTCTCTGCTCCTTTCTCCCCTGCCTTCAAAACAAATAAATAAACTTTTTAAAAAAAGGTGGTTGACAGTTGGATTCACTGAGCTGTGGTGGGAGTGAAGCAGCTGGAACAAGAGAAGTGGGGGAGGTCTCCCCGTCTGCCCTGCACCATAGGCATTCTTCCCTCATGTAAGGCAGAATCTTAAACTCAGCCTAACCTACTTATTATTTTCCCCACAAAGCCTGGTATGTCCTTTCTCTTGTTCAGTTGCATCCATCCACTCTAGCTGAAACCTCAAGATAATATTGGAAACCAAGAACAAAGCTGGGGGAAAAATCATTTTTCAGGCTTTTAAGAACTATACTTTGAGGCACCTAGGTGGCTCAGTCAACTGAGTGTCTGAATCCTGATTTCAGCTCAAGTGATGATCCCAGGGTTGTAGAATCAAGCCATGTGTTAGGCTCTGCGCTGAGCTTGGAGCCTGCTTGGGATTCTCTTTCTCTGCCCTTCTTCCCCACTTGTGCCCTCTCTCTCTCTAAAATTAAAAAAAAATTTTTTTAACGAACTATAATTTTTCCTCCAGGATCTTCAAAAGATCCTCTCATCCATTCATAGAAAGAAGTCAGTGATCCTAAGATTCAATAATGCCACCTCTCTGAAGGTACCCTAAAGAAACACTCACACATGTACACAAAGAAGCACAAATAAGCATATTCTCTGTAAGAGACACAAAGTGGAAGTACCCTAAAAGTCAGTTGATAAACACATGTGAAATAAACCGTGTTCTATTCATGACACAAAATACTATACAACAGCTAAAATGAGCAAAGTAAATCTATAAGCATTAATACAGAAAGCACTCCAAAATTGATTGTTAAAGTAGAAAGGCAATTTGAAGAATGATAGATCTTATATTATACCATTGGTGTGAAAAATAACCACCAATGAACCAACAACCTGGATAGTAATTTACTTTTTATGGCAATACATATATACACACATATATATATATACATACATATATATATGTATATACATACATACATACATATATATGTACTAAATGCATTAAAAATGGTCTGGGAGAATATATACAAAACTGATAATAGTGATTACCTCTGGGGAGGTGGGATGAGAACCAGGACTGGGAATGATGGTCAAAAAATTTGATGTTTTCTGTATTTAAATATTTTTCACAAGTATAATAATGCATTTATGATTTGATGAAAGAACTTTTTAAGGTATGAAAATCGTTAAGGATATGCAGTACTATTTTTAATAATTAAAAGTTTGGACTACCTAAATATCCAGCAGTGGAACTATTATTAAATCAGTTGTGGTGCAATCCATATAGCAGAATTTAATAAAAATGTTGTTTATTTTTATGTTCACAGATGTAAAGAAGTTAGTGATTTATAGTTCCATTAAAAACAAACTAGACAATGGGGCACCTGGGTGGCTCAGTCAGTTAAGGATCTGTCTTTTGATCCCAGCTCAGGTCTCCATCTTAGGGTCATGAGTTCAAGCTCTGTGCTGGGTTCCACACGTGTTGGGTGTGAAGCCTAATTCACACGCAAGGAAGGAAGGAAGGAAGAAGAAATGGAACTAAATACTAATTATTATGTTCTGCATTATCCCATTTTTGCAAAATGCATACACAAAAAGGTTTGAGATCATTTTTTTATAAAAGGTTTAGAGTAGTTTCTAAGTCACTGGGTCTGGTTATGTTTTATTTTACTTTTTTATATCCTAATATTTCTATAAGGAATACATATGTAATAAGAAAAATTCTATTTTTAAAAATGTAAATTAAAAGAGGGAATTGAACTGGGTGAAAGGAGAGAAAAAGAAATGCATAATGGTGAATGAGGATAAGAAAGTAGGGAAAAGATGTTTGAGGGTTTTTTTTTAAAAAGATTTTTATTTTCCAGAGAGTTAAGGGGAAAAATATTTTTGTTCTCAGAATTTTTCAGTCTACTTTCCAAGCCATCAAGTTCCTAAATATAACCAAAGATGATGATTTTACAAGCAAGCCAATATAAACATAGTAGATGTTTATATTTCTACATTAACAACGTGGCATTGGAGCTGCAGAAGTTCTTTTGAATTCCTATATTTTATTTTTCTAAAAAAACAAGTCCCCTTTTAAAATATAACATACCCCAACCCTATTGTGGCTTTAAATTTCAAGAAAAGGCAGAGCAAGACAGCATTTAGGACTGAGGACAAAGAGGGGTGGAGGATCAGGAGGGAGGTGGGAGGTTAAGCATTTGGGCAGGAAGAGGAGCAGGAGGATTTTTGCAGAGCCTTACCTAAAAGTGGTTCTACCCGGACTCTAATGTGTATTTGGATCATCTAGGGATCTGGTGAAAGTGCAGATCTGGGATGAGACTCCCAGGTGAGGCCCATGCTGCTGTCCACGGACAACTTTGAGCAGCAATGCCTGAGAGTCATAGAATTTGCCCTTCCGCCCTGGGTCAGTCTGCACTTCACATTGGAAACCTCTGGCCATGATGGCTTCTTTCTTTCTAATCTAACTTTTTTTTTTTTGGTCAGCACACCAAATAGCAGAAATCTTTCAGAAAATTACCTTACCATATACAAGGTACAGGTTAAGGCCCTGTGCATGGAAGTGAGTAAAATGGGAAACAGAAGGGGGAATGGGCAGGAGCCCCTGATACACAAATGTTATTTGTTATAAAGGGTGTGGTAATATGGAAAAGGCCCTGCACTGGTTGTCAGAAGAAGTGGTTTCATTAACCAGCTGTGTGTCTTTGTGCCAGTCATTTTTCTCCAGTTCTCTGTTTCCTTTTCTGTCAAAAGAATTCATCTACATGGCTTCTAAAATCTTTTGAGCTCTGACACTTGAGGAGTCTATAAAGGAGAGCCTATATCAACAGGAGGGAAGAAAAGATGTGCCTCCACGCACATCACTGCCAAGGATCTTGTACATGTGGTATTATAATGGAAGAATTTTCCCCTTGTCTGCCCAGATGCAGAAATGTTGGAGAGACTGGGAAACTTGCCTAGTGTGAAATCCTAGTACCCTGACTTCCTGGTTTTGGCAATTTAGAGTCTTGGGAATCTGTCCCAGGCTCTGTAAAGTAAGACAGACCATGAAAACAGGCCCTCTAAGAACTTCAATGTGGCTCTGGCAGCTTTCAGAGTCGAAAATCCTCAATCCTTGGGGTACCCTCAGGTTTCACCTCATTCCCCTACACTGATCAGCAGCCAAATTCTGAAGCCACTTGAGCCCAAAGGCGCAGCCAAATGGCCCTACTGCCTTCCTTTCTGTGAAAGCTTCCAATTCCCAGCCTGTGGCCGAATCCAATTTTCGTAGCAACTCAACCCTTCCCCCATGATCACCCTCCAGACCCGAGTCTCTCAGATGCTGTGGACTCTATCTGGGCCTGTAGCACGGAATGGGGCAGACCAGATGGTAACACTTCTTTCTCTACATGTAAGATAGTTCTACCCGCAAAGTGGGGACCAGCCCCAAGCTTGATAAGCGAAGGGAGGGAAAGGAGCCTGCTGTGGTGAGATTACCCAGACTCTGGGGAATTCTCCCGAAGCTCTGCCTCACATCTCAGCAGACCTGCACTCCTCACTTTGTTACTTACTCACAGGCCTATGGCTATTCTACCAAAGGCTCCCAAGGCATCGATAAACATGCTAGCTTCAGCCAGTTTCCTATGGCTTCTGGGCAGTCAGCCTCCATCCATGTTCCTGAGACCCCATCCCCCAGCAAACCCCCACTCAGGTCATGGCTTCCTGAAGCATCCATTTGGGATGTAGGGACCCTGTGGGCTGCAGGAGTTATTTTTCCCTGTAGCCTCAGCCTATGCTGAATGATGGGGCTGGCCAGTACAAAGACTGCTTTTTATAACATTGGTCCTTGGTATTTTTGGTGTCTGGAGAGAGCTTCCTTTCCTCCCACAGGTAATTAGCAGCATAGGAGCATTTCCCTTTCCCGCACAGAAAGTCCATTCCCACCTCTGGAGCCAGGCGGAAGGGGCAGCAGGTGTGGCTAAGTGCTCTCTGAGGTTAACCTCAAACTTAAACTTAGAGACTTACTTGATTAGAAGCAAAGTGAAATGTAGGGTTAGCTTCCACTGGGGCAGGGTCGACAAGTGGACACAGGTCCCTGGCAAGCCAGGAGATTGTTTTCTAGCTTCTCAATCAGGTGAGGAGATAGGAGAAGGGGGTGGCGAACCAATGTGTGTTTGACACGTTTGTGAATTGTTCCTATAACAAAGGCTTTTTTAAAAAACAACAACAGAATGAAGCTTTATATATTTGAATGAGAAGCACACAGAGGGACCTATTGTCAGAAGGAAAAATTGCATGAGTAATTATGCATGACTTCAGTCTTCCTAGTTGAAATGTTAGGCATGCTAAGGATGATTGTGGACATTCCAGTGTTTTCAGTGTGGGGAAGAGGGAGGGAGGAATTCCTGGGAGGTGAGGAGACAGGTTGTCTAGCAAGGCAGGAGCAACAGGAACCTAAAAAGCTCTTCCTCCACTTTTTCTTGCTCATTCCCATTCTTCCTCTACTTAATTAGGGTACCACCTCTTAACAGGAAGCCTTTCTGCCCCTACCTCCTACTCTCACCTCCCACTTTTGTTGCTCTTAATATCTACTGCCCTATCATTATTTGTGAGACTATGATACTATTGATAGTTTGTAGAGCAGTGAACGTGGACTCCAGGATCGGTTTCCACCTCTTCCTAAATGTATAACTTTCACCAAATACTTAATCTTTCTCTCAGTTTCCTCGTCCATAAATGGAAGTATACCTAACTTCTAGGGTTTTTATAAGGATTAAACATGTTAATACATATAAGGCACATAGAACAGTGCCTGACATATACTATGTACTCAATAAACATTAGCAATTATTATTTTTATTTGCAGCCCCACAATTTGTAACATATTGTTACACAATGTACAAACACAAAGCAGTGGTTTTTCAACCTTCATATGCATCATAATTGCTTGAAGAACTTGAAAACTATATGAATATGGGTTCTGTTGGTCTAGGAGTGAAAACTGGTCATAATATTTGGGGAAAATTCTTAGGTAGTTTTATTATGCAGCCAAAGTCATAGGTGCTCAATGAATATTTGTTAAATAGATGAACTAAATGGGATCAGAACAAACCATCCCAGGTGACTCCGTCGTTAGGAAGGTCAAGGCATGATTCTATCTCCTTAAGAAAGTTTGTTATTCCTGAGGCAGGCTTCTAGAGAATAATGACAATGAATGTAACGGAATACATGAAAGTATATACTTCTAGTCATCTCAGCACGTCGTTCTAATGAAGAAATAGAAAACTGATAAGCTAAAGCTAATATTAGAGATCGATAGGTATTTCCTATTTTGCTGTCTTCTGTTTATGCAGACTTTCTGCTCAGAGAGTTGCCATAACAGTTCCAGCCAGAGCTGAACTTTGACCCTTTCCTTTTACTCCAGTTTTACTTTTGACTTAAAACCAAGTCTTTAATTCAGTGGACATAATGAAAAATTTTAAAACCTCAAGTAAAGCATTTCTACCACTATAATGTACAGTAGTGATATGTTGTTATCATGATATATTGTAATTAGTCACTTTATCTAGTTGGTTTACAAATGTAAACCGACCGCTGCTCGTAAAACATGAAGTCAGGCACCTTCACAATAGCTGATAGAAAACTAACAAGCTAATGCTAATATTAGAGATCAATAGGTATTTCCTAATATACTGTCAATAGCCAGGGCCCTTTCTCTCAAGTCATATATATATTAATGGGGGAAATAAAGATAAACATACTGAAAACTGGAGAAAACAAATAGAGCAAACATTTAAATAGTATGTAGCAGTATAAAGTGGGCTTGGAGTCAGATTTAGGTCTATTTCTTATCAGTTATCTGACTTTGATTAATTTAGTTAACCTTCCTGAATTTCAGCTTCCTTCTTGACCTAATGTGGATTTTGATGCCTACCTCCAAGGATTGTTGTGAGGTTTCAGAGTGATAATACACATAAGTATATGGCACTTTTTATTAAATGAAATTATTTTAATGAACAAAGAGCTGTGTTTCAAACAATTTCATTATCAAGAGGAGAGATCATATGGAACAGGAGGAAGCAAATCAAAATGGAGAACTAAGCATGAACCCACCTTTCCACCTTGAATCAAAAGATAGCTTTTAAAATCAGTAAGTCTCTACCAGCACCAGCAAACAAGAGAGGACGCAGAAATTATGATAAAAATATGGCTAGGAAGCAGTTAGGATCAGACTGATAGAAAACTCAGGGCAGAGTATTAACATACTCCAAAACACTCTTAAGGTAAATTTCTTTGAAGGTAGAGGCAGAGAATCTCTCAACTCAGAGGAAACAAATAGAAAGAATAGGGGGTTGTGAACCACTCATTAGGTAATTCATCTTTAAACTGACCTGTGGATAACAGACCTCTCTCCTCTTCCCTCTACTTCCTGGAGCTGTAGGTGAGGGATAGGTGTCAGGAGGGTAAGATAAAACACAAAGCTTTACTGAAGAAAGTAAGTCCCCTGTCTGGGGAGGGCGTATGCTGGTGTGTAAAGCATCTGTGAGAGAAGCAGGGCTTGAAGTAACCCTTTCCAACTTCCACAGACACAGAGAGAGGAAAAAGGCAAAACTTCCTGCCCAGCCTATCAACTGGAGCTTCATCTGAGTAAAGGCCTCTTTATTTTGGCATCTGGGGATGGGTAAAGGACCAAGTGGGGAGGAGGGTTGTTCCTAAGACTGCCTCTCTGCCTGCTCTGAGCACCTTTCCTGGGAAGTCTGAAGTCAGAATGTCCTACTCACAGGGTCCCAAGTAACCCTCCACTCCCCTTTGGTGAGTGGAGGGGAAACGAACAGGTCAAAACTGGAGTGAATACTTAAACAAAATACCTGCTAATTAGCTCATCCTTCAAACATAAATATGATTACAAAAACCAAGGATCACCAGATATTTGAGGAAATTCAACAGCTCTAAAGAAAAGGATAAAGATAAACAAACTGAAAACCAACTCCAGAGAAAAGACAGATAAAGGAACAGAAAAGAGCATTTGAAAAATTCTGAATAGAGTCATCCTTCAAAAGATACCTGAGGATATTGCAACAGGGTCTATGAATGAGGAACAAGCAACAAACAAACAGGAATGAAAAATTATGATAGTAAAATTTAAAAAGCAATAGATGAGATGAATAATAAAATGGATATGGCAAAAACTGGGGTTGTTATCCAGAAGCTAAGTGTGAGGAGACCTCCCTGAATATGCAGAAACAATCAAGAATGGAAAATTTGAGAGAAAAATTAAGAGACTACTATGGACTGAATTGTGTTCCCCTCAAATTCATATGTTGAAGCCCTAAACTCAATGTGACTGTATCTGGAGATAGGCCCTGTGAGGAGGCGATAAAGGTTAAATGAGGTCAATTCAATAATTCAGTAGGGCTGGTGACCTTATACAGAGGAAGAGACACCAGAGCTCTCTCTCTGCCATGTGAGGACACAGCAAGGACACAGCCAGAAGGCAGCTTTCTACAAGCCAGGAAGAAATCCCTCACTGGAAACTGAATTGGCCAGCACCTTGATCTTAGCCTCCAAAGCTGTGAGAAAATGAATTTGTGTTGTGTAAGCCAATATAAGGTATTTGGTTATGACAGCCGAAGCAGAGTAATCCAGAGAGACAAAGCATTGATTTAGAAGTGCCTCCTTTCATTCAGGAGAAATGCCAGGATAGAACCAAGAATTGGTGGGGAAGAGATCCACAAAGAAATAATGAAAGAAAATTTCCCCAACCCAAAGAAAGGCTCAATACTTCATAGGGCCTGCTAAGTTTCGGACAAGGAACATTTTAACAGATGCTTGCTTAGACAAATACTTGAGGTGTTTCAGAGCCAAAAGGACCAAGAGAAAACTCTACAAGTTTTCAGAGAAGAAAAACAGGTTACCTACAAGGAACAAAAATAAATTGGCTTTCAGACTTCTGAAAGGTCACTCTGAATGCTGGGCAGCAGTAAAGCAGTAACTTCTAACTTTGAAAGAAAATAATTTTGACCTAGAATTAGGTACCATGCTAGCTGGCCAAACTATCTTTCAAATGAGTGAGCAAAATAAGACTTTTTTTTTTCTTTTACCTTCGAAGTTGTCAAAAATGAGTAAACTTGATGAAATCCAGCACTAACAAGGTTTTAGGGAAAATGGCCCTTTCACACAATGACCCAGTGGGGGTGTCATCAGATACAGCAACTTTTGACAGAGTAACTTGGAAATACATATCAAATCTTTTCTTTTCCAGCTATGTAAACTGGAGAAAAGCTTGTACAGATGCACAAGAGGCTTGTACGCACCATGGGGTCAGTAGTACAGATCCTGGAATCACAGTGCTATGGTTCAAATCCCAGATCAGCCACTTATTAGTTATAGGACTTTGGATAAAATTATCATAGTGCCTCTCCAGTGAAATGGGGATGATAATATGGAGTCCCTACTTCATAGGGTTTGCTCTGAGAACTGAGTGAGTTACTTACATGCAAAGTACCTAGAACAGATCTTTGTTCTAGCATTTGATAAATGAGTACTACTATTAATATTATATATATATGTTCTAGCATTTGATAAATGAGTACTACTATTAATATTTTAAATATATATATTATGCCATCTAAGGACATTAGACAGTAGATTGCTTCCAATTTCATACCACTGGAAACAAGTGATGGTGTGTTGTTTGATGTAGCACAATATTGAAGGACCTAATATCTATCAAGAGGAGGATGTTACAACCATACTATGGGATACTATGTAATTGCTAATAAGAAGGTGGCAGAATTATACTAATTCTATGTGCTCCCATGGAAAGATCCCGAGGACATATTGCTAAATGAAGGTGAGGGAGAAAATGCAAACTGTAGAACAATATACAAAGATTATCCCATTTAAAAGTACATGAATGTACATGGAGCACCTGTGTGGCTCAGTCCATTGAGTGTCCGAATCTGGGTTTCGACTCAGGTCATGATCCCAGAGTCATGAGATCGAACCCCGCAGTGGGCTCTGCACTGAGAATGGAACCTGCTTGGAATTCTCTCCCTCTCTCTCTCTCTCTCTCTCTCTCTCTCTCTCTCTCTCTCTCTCTTCCTCTGCCTCTCTCCCCTGCCTTCTCTCTCTCTCTCAAATAAATAAATAAATAAATAAATAAATAAATAAATAAAATGAATGTACATATTGGACATAGGAACAGTGGCCTACCACAGTAGGACAAAGAAGGGGGAGCTGTCCTCAGTGTAGGCAAAAAGGAGATATATCAACTGAGGATAGTTTAAAACAGTAATTTTAGGCAATATCTTGAAAATAATAATAAATAATAAAATCTACTTGGTCAGATTTTTTTTTAACTTTTAGTGTTTATTTATTTTTGAGAGAGAGACAAAGTGTGAGTGGAGGAGGGGCAGAGAGAGAGGGATACACAAAATATGAAGCAGGCTCCAAGCACTAAGTTGTCAGCACAGAGCCTGATGTGGGGCTTGAACTCCCCAACTGTTGAGATTATGACCTGAGCCACGTGCCCCTACTTGGTCTGTTTCTTATTAGCATCATGAACATTGAAAAGAACAATGCCAGTGATAAAATACTACTTCTTCCAGGGCAGTCTGCTCCTCCTGGCCCCCAGCCCCTAATTCTGGATGTTCCTGCATCTTCCAAAGTGCATAGAAAAACTTATATCAGAAACTTAGAGTACTGACTAAATAAGGGTAATTTACAGAAGCAAGTGGGGTTAAGTGAGGTTGTATGAGGAAGATTTTTACTCTTCACTCGCCTCTCATTTAATTTTTTTGCAAAGAATGTATTTATTTGTTGTCTATACTTGTATACTTAACACTTTTTTAATTTGAAAAAATAACATGGTAGGCAAAAGATTTATTACAGGAAGTCAAGAAAATGGAGTCCAATGATAGCCGATAATCATTCCTCCAAATATTTTAGATTACAGACTATGGGTAAGGTATGATGACTGCATTTTCAGAACTAAAAGTTAGAAGCCAGTGTCTGCCAAAGAATTTTTGGTACAACTTTTGAGTAGGAGAGGCAGCCTGGGATATCCAGTCTGGATGCCAATATAATGGAATTTCGGGGACCATCTGATGGTTTATTATTACAAATAGACTGTCTAAAACCAGGCCTGTCCATAAATCCTTAATCCGACTCCAGTTTTGGATCCTTTTGGAACTGAACTCCTTCTGATATATCAGCTTAAAGCCTAGCATTCAGCCTGCTTTACCCTGACTCCCCAAAGTTCAAGGCCTTGAAGACTTTTCTCCCCCTGAGTACTGCCATAGCACAGACAGAGCACTCCTAACTTCTCAGTTGCCGCAACAGCTCCCCAGGCACACTGTTTGCCCTCACCGGAGCAGGCAGGTGTTTTCCTGACTCTATCAGTCTCCCTGGTTCCCTACTGGTTTCCCCACCCGCAGCCTAGTCACCTTCTGTACCCTTACATTCCCCACTATCCCCCCCACCCTCCTCATCCCACCCCTTGTATGTAGCTGAGCCAGCCTGGCCTGGGCTACTCATCGCAATCCTGCTGATGCTACCACAGACAGTCCCAGGCACAGAGTAAGCTGAGGCTGTGGAAATGAAATGACTGGGTACAGAAAGGAGGAGAGTCATAGACCCAGAGAAACAGGAAAGAGTTTGCCAGGAAACCAGCCTGACGTGCACTGAGTAGAAAAGAGAAGTTAGAGCAGGACACACAGAATATCTTGGGGCCAGTTAAGGAAGTAGGAGAGGAATAAGAACTAAATGTACGTAGCAATTCTAGTTCTAAGTATGGAGAAAGCTGTTAAGGTAAGTACATGGATATTCACCAGTCACAAGTACCAAATGAAAAGCCCCAGTGGGCTGCTGAGCATTCTGGGGGGAACGGGGAAAGAACGTGCATCAGGAGGATGTGCTCCCCACCCTGGCTGTGTGATATCAAGAAAGTTCCTTAATCCCCTGAGCTTTATCTGTAAGTTGGGGTCCTTCTAAACATTAAAAGGATCCAAGTAAGTAAAGCTCTCAGGCCAGCATTTAGTAAATCTGAATTTCTTTCTCTTTACATCAAAATGTTGATGGTAACAATAAACTTACTTGCAGCCTCTCACTATCCACTCTAGCCTCAGTGTAACAGTGGACACACTAAATTATAGTGAATCGTGATAGCTGCATTGACTGAGGGTGTGTATTATTTGCAAGCTTTATTTTAAACTCTTTGCAACATTACTTCAATCCACATAGCCCTGTGAGGTAGTAGCATCATTATTACAGGTTCACACATGAGAAAGTTAAGGCTCAAAGAAATAATTCACCCAAGATACATAGCTAGTAAGAGGCAGAGCCAGGACAAAAATCCGTCTCTAAGTGTAAGACTCATGCTCTTTACCACTGTGCTAAATTTCTTACCGATAGTAAGGCAGAAAATAGAGAAAAGCTTAAACAAGTAAGATTCTATCCAAGGCATTGATGAAGATCAGTAGGAGGATTCCTGTTATCCTGTTTCCCTGTGTGGAAGCAGCTGCCATAGGAGGTTTCCCCGATGGCTCCCATTGGACCATGGGGCCCAGGAGAAATCCTACTGCTGAAATGAAGTCATAACCCCACCCCTACTGCCAGAGATGGGTGATGGCATCCAAAAGCAAGCAGATCACATATGCAACCAGAACAAATAAAGCTGTAGGCAAGGGCATTGCTTCATGTTCCAAAAGGATCTTGCAATGAAGAATGTGGTAATGAGTCCAAACAGAAGGATGATGAGTTGGCAGGCAGTCTGGAACAAGCCAAGTTAAAGTTTGCCTATGTGTCTACAGCTCTGTCCACTCTGATTGTAAATGTTCCATACTGGTTCTGTAGGCAGAAAGCCCTGGGATGACAGGAGTCAAGGAGATGCTCCCTGGGGAAGACCAAAGCACCAAACAAGTAAAAAAAAAAATTACTACTGTTGATTCAATAATGTCAATGATATTAGAGGGTTTCATTAATGCTGCAGTCATCACCACCACTTCATTTATTCACTCACTCATGTATTTATGCAGGAAACATTTATAGAGAGCCCACTGTGTGCCAGGCCCCGTGCTAGGTGCTGGGACATTATAAGGAGTCCCCAGGACCTTACTGAGTAGTCAGAAGATGGTCGAAAACAGGCTCTTTCAACACAATCAGGTAGAACTCAGTGAGGACCTGCCACATGCAACCATGTTGTGCTCCCCACAAGGAGGTGATCATGCCGATCAATGGGAGTCGGGAAATACCTCCTACAGTGTGCAAGCCAGAGGACTTTCAGAAGTAGTCCAGCTCCCTCACTGTATAAGGAAGGAAGCCATGAATCTGAGTTATAAAAAGGATATACTGCAGAGGTGCCTGGGTGGCTCAGTCAATTAAGCATCCAGCTCTTGATCTCAGCTCAGTTCATGACCTCATGGTTCATGAATTTAAGCCCCTCATCGGGCTCTGCTCTGATGGTGTGGAGCCTGCATGGGATTCTTGTGCTCACTCACTCTCTCTCTCAAAATAAATAAATATTTTTTAAAAGGTATATACTGCAAATCAAGACTACACATGGTTAGTATCAAGTGAATGGCTCTATCACAAGTGCTGCAGGAGTTAAAGGAGACAGGCATCACTCCGAGTTAAAGAAGGCTTCCTGGAAGAGGCAGGACTTAAGCTGGACTTTCCTGGAAAAAACAAAGGTGTGTGTGTGTGTGTGCGTGTGTGTGTGAGAAAGAGAGAGAGAGACTTGGTTTTCATACACTTACCACATTGTTCCTTAAAGACTATTTAATTTTCTTTTATCTGGTTTGTTAATTACCAAAAACCCTTGAGATCTGCAATTTTTTTGTTTGTATGTTTGAGAAGATCTGCTACCAAATATGATTAGTTGCACAGACTTCAGAGTCTGATAGACCTGGGGTCAAATCCACACTCTGCAATTTTCTAATTATGTCACCTTAGTTTACTCATATGTTTAATGGGGATAATAAAGCTAGCATAGGACTATGATCAGTATTAAATGAAATAATATATGTAAACCATGAAGCATAGAACCTGATCCTCAGGAAACATAGCATAGCTTCTTAAATGTTGTGATAATTACTTACCTGCATGGACCTTATGATATTTACAGTGTATCCTGTATTCATTCACTTTCCATTAATTCTTTTATCAGTAAGGCACAGTGCCTGGCACTATGCTAGATGTGGGACAAGCTATATACCAAACAGACATTTTCCTACTTCTCAGGGCAGTTTAAAAGGATGTGAGACACATAAACACACAATTGTGGTACAATGTGAGGTGCACTGTAATAGGAATGGGTACTAGTTATTATTGGTCAGCTCTAGGAAGGCTATGAACTTTAAGGGCCATAATAGGGCCTTTGGAGAACTGACCTCACCAGAGTACAGTTGCCCTGAAGACTGAGACACCAGCAAAGTCATTATCACTTCCTTTTTTATTATTAGGCTTTTTATTTTAATTCCAGTATAATTTACATGCAATGTTGTATAGTTTCAGGTGTATAATACAGTGATTCAACAATTCTGTACATTACTTAGTGCTCATCATGATCACTGTACTCTTTAATCCCCATCACCTATTTCACCCCTCCCCACACCCTCCTCCCCTCTGGTAACCATCAGTTTGTCTTCTATAGTTAAGAGTTTATTTCTTGGTTTGTCTTCCTCTCTCTTTCTCTTTTTTTCCCCCTTTTCTCATTTGTTTCTTAAATTTTACATATGAGTGAAATCATATGGTATTTGTCTTTCTCTGACTTATTTTGCTTAGCATTATACTCTCTAGCTCCATCCATGTCGTTTTAAAGGGCAAGATTTCCATCTTTTTATGGATGAATAATATTCTGTATATACACACACACACATATACACCAACTACTTCTTCTTTATCCATTCATCTGTCAGTGGACAGTTGGGCTGCTCCCACAACTGGGCTATTATTAATAATGCTGCAATAAACATAAAGGTGCACATATCCCTTTGAATTAGTGTGTTTGTATTTTTTGGGTAAATACCCAGTAGCACAATTACTAGATTATAGAGTAGTTCTATGTTTAAGTTTTTGTGGAGCTCTGTACTGTGTTCCACAGTGGCTATGCCAGTTTGCATTCCCACCTACAGTGCACACAGGTTCCTTTTTCTCTATATCCTCACCAACCTGTTGTTTCTTGTGTTATTAATTTTAGCAATTTTGACGTGTGAGGTGATAGCTCATTGCAGTTTTGACTTGTATTTCCCTGATGATAAGTGATGTTAAGCATCTTTTCCTGATTCTGTTGACCATCTGGATGTCTTCTTTGGAGAAATGTCTGTTCATGTCTTCTACACATTTTTTAAATTGGATTATTTATTTTTTTAAGTGTTGAGTTGAATTTGTTCTTTATGTATTTTGGATACTAACCTTTTAGTGGATACATCATTTGCAAATATCTTCTTCCATTTGGTAAGTTGCCTTTTAGTTTTGTTGATTGTTTCTTTTGCTGTGCAGAAGCTTTTCATTTTGATGAGTCATTACCACTTCTTGATAGCTCTGTGTTTACATATTCTACAGTGTCATTTCCACTTAATATCAGAATAATCTGGGTAGAAAAGAATGTTTTCTTTTACTAGTCTAGCATCGAACAGAAATGATAAGAAGCAATAAAAGTACACCTGAGCTTAATCTTCAGACAATTTTCCTGGCTCCTCTCTCCTATTGTGTTAGCACCTGTGGCAGCAAGCATCCAAAATGGCTCCCAATGATCCCCACCTCCTGCTAGTTAAGCCCTTGTGTACTCTGCTTCTGAATTGTACCATGGTTGGTCTTTATGATGAATAGAAATGGCAGAAATGATAGCCCAGCACTCCTGAGATTAGGTTGTAATCATTGGTGCTCTCTCACACACGCTGTCTTTCTCTTGGATGACTTCCCTTGGAGAAAGTCAAGTCTTGTGCAGACCTGTGGAGAGGTTCACATGGCAAAGAACTGAAGCCTCCTACCAGTAGCCACATGAGCGAGCTTGGAAGTGGATTCTCCAGCCCTAGAGAATCTTCAGAGACTACGACCTTGGTCAACAGCTTGACCTCATGAACCACCCAGCTAAGGCATTTCCAGATTCCTGACCCCTAGAATAAATGTAAGCTAATGATAGCTTGTTGTTTTAAGCTACTAAGTGTTGGAATAATTTGTTTTGCAGTGCCCTTATTCTGTGCTTCAAGCATTTTTCTCCTTCCCTATCATGGCACTTACCACACTGTGTTGTAATTACCTGTACTTACCTGTGTATGCTTCTGTCTCCTTCTCAGATGGAGTTTAATGGATACTGTGTCTTACTGTCTTTGGATATTCATCACCTGGCACATACGTGGCTCATAGCAGATGGTCAGAAAACTTTGTTGGATGAATAACTTGCATTCGTATAGCACATTAGAATTTATAAAGCATTGGTGCCCTCATATATTCCTCATGGTAATCCTGGAAGATAACCACTATTTTGCCCATTCAACAGATGAGGAAACTGAGGCTCAGTTACTTAATTGTCTCACAGCCAATAATTGATAAAATCAGTATTCAAACCCAAGTAATCCAATTCCTAGTCTGTGCTCCTTCCTCTATACCACACTGCTCTTCATTTAGCCTATGGGGAAAGAGGATAGAAGAAAAATTATTCTAAAAAATGGAGTGCTCTTCAATCATGATGGAGTTCCATAGAAGGGGCAGTGGACAAAAACATGATTCATTTATGAGTAAGCCAGGTCTTTGTGAGTCTTCCCCATACCCTATATGCAGTGCCTCATTTAGTCATCACAAACCCAAAACAGGGAATCAATCATTATTATTCCCACTTCACAGATGACAAAACCAAGGCAATTTCTCACATATGTTATATAATAGAGCTGAGACTCAAGCAAATGTACTAGTTCAAGGCTCTTCTTGTAAAACTCAAACTGCTTCCTTTTCCTAGTACTAGACAGCTGGGTTTGGGATTCAGACAGAATTCCTGATTCCACCAGGGACACACAGGGCAAGATATCACAGAGTCTCAGACAATGAGCAGACATGACTAATGCAAGGACACTACCTGTGTGGCTATGTCACACATCACCTCATGCTGAGCTCTAGTCACTGATGCTCAGTGCAGGGTCCAAGGTTTCACAATATCCCTTCTATCAATGAAAAGAAATAGACTTCTGTTATGCTTTGAGTCATTTTCAGTTTGCACATCTTTAAAATGGGAAAAATAATTATAGTGATGGTTAAATGAGATGATGTATGTAAAATGGCTGGCAAGTAATAGCCATACTATGAACATATAAATATGTAGATATCCTTCCCTCTTCTGGCATGATTCCTATGGGATATTTTTAGGACAGGAGCACATACCATTTCAAGAGACTCTCTTCCCCCCCCACCCCATAAGCTGAAGTCTTAGCAGCAACAGTGGAAAGCAGAGGAAAAGGAGAATATTTCTGAGGGTCTGTGTAGTCTCCAGCCTGAAGGGAGCTCTGCAGTGAGATTTCTGCTTTATGTCAGCTGTGCAGTGGGGCAGGAAAACCTCCATTCTTCGAGGGCAGGTATCAAGCTGAGGAGAAGAAGCCCCAGCTGTTCTGTGGGACCTGATGGAATGTGCCTCAGGGCTGCCTGACGCCTTGCTGGGTTGGGTAAACTTGGCCTGTTGTTTTCCATCCAAGAGACCTTTCACCTTGAGGGCTCAGTGACCAGAAAAACATTCCAGAAGCCAATAATTTCTCATTCCCAGGGAGCCAGGGAGCAGACAGTTTCTGGGCTGGACGCTGGGGACAAACCCATGAACTCTGAGTGGGCCTCTGTGCTGAGGACTCCATCTGATCCCAGGAAATGCAGTGCTGGTTCCATGTGCTAAAAGATATAGCTTCCTGCCAGGGAAAGGATCTGGGCTTTGTCTTCACACATGCCAGCATTTAGATGTGGCTGTCTAGGGTTTCATGGATAGGCTGTGGAGATGGCCAGTCCCCAGCTGGAAGTCAGAGTGAGCCTGACTCTTGCAGTCCTGTCCAATGCAATTCAGAGCAATTAAACCACTAAGTGAGAACCTACCAGGTGCAGACCTTTGAGAAAGCAGATGATGCTATGGAAAGGACATGGGCTTTGAAGCTGGAGAGCCTTCACTTGCATCCTAGCTCTACCATCTACTAAGTATGACTTGGGAAAGATGCCTAACTTGGGCCTTAGTTTCTTTATCTGTAAAGTAAGATGACTAGTAATGCCTGCTCTGCAGTGCTGAGATAAGGATTAAATGAAGTTGTCATGTGTAAAGAGTATAGAAAAGTGCCTGCTGCCTGATCAGTGCTCAGCAAACCAATCTTTATTATTAAGTTTCAAGGGGAGATGGATGAGAGGTGGAAGCAGCCAGAGTTAGGAAGACAGTACATGTAAAATTCAACATAACTTGTTTAGTTTTTTTTTTTTCAACCAGCATATACCGGGAAACCTCCTAAGTGCTAGCAACTAGAGGGGGGACATAAGAACAATGGCTCCAATCTATAAGAACTCATAATTTTGCCCCTGAGCTGGACAAGAAAGTAAACAAACATTTTCTATCAGACTTATAAGCAGTCTAAGATAAACAATAGGAAATGCTGTCAGAGCAGAGTGGAGGAGATGCTCACGTTGTCAGAAGGAGTTAGAATAGGCCATGCTGAGGAAGCAACCATTAGGCTCCATTGACTGAGTCTTAAAAGATGAACAAGCAGAAGTTTTCCAGGTGAAATGAGTAGAGAAGGTCATTGCTGACCTTGGGGACGGTGTGTGGGAAAACCACAGGCATAAGAGAGCTTGGTTAGAAGAATGAGAACCAGGGAGTAACATGATAAAGAACCATCAGTCCTGAAAGATACTAAAAAGATCTTGTTTGCCTGCTAAAGGGTTAGTACTTTGCTCTGGGGGCAAAGGGGTTTTAAAGCAAAAAACAAGATGATTAATTTGTTTTCAGGAAAGATAACTGGGTGAAGGATGGTGTGCAAAGGGGAAAGACTGGAGGCTGGGAGACTGGAAGTATATGAAGATAAGAAGCTCATCTGGGTTACATAATCCGGAAATTGGTAGAGTCTCAGGAAGACAGGCTAGACCTCTTGGCTCCTGGTTTGAGCTTTTTCGATTAGATGGCTCCTCCTTCCACATCACTGAAACCTGCCTACTAAGGCAAACCTTGACCTAAAATTACAGTGCTCATGTGAACAGGAGAATAAAACATACCACATTACAACTAAGTTTGATTTGGAACAAGGCACCTGCTTTTTATCCATGGTTCACCACATCATCAAAATATGTTCAACGTTTTTCTGAGCATTTACTCCCAGAGGTCTGTATTCCTAAGGAGAATCCAAATTTGTATTGATTTGGGCAAGTCATTCATCCATTTGCTCAGTTCACCCACCCATGTATCCATCCACAGAAACACGGAAATATATCAGCAGCTACTGTGTTCTAGTCTGGCAAAGTCCTGGGGATAGAGAGATGGAAGATAATCTCTGCCCTCAGAAAGCTCACAGGCTGGCAGAGGGAGACAGGAAAGTCAACAGACAGGCACAGTCAGTGTGATGGGTGCTAATCCAATGAGAAAGATGTACTAATTGCTATGGGAACTTGAGGCAGGCATACTCAACAGCCATCAGGGACGTAGGGGACACTTGCTCAAGCCTTGAAGGGCAAGGAAGAGGGTGCAGAGGTACTCTGAGTAGAAGGAATACCACATACTGCTTGGGGTGGCAGTGCAGGGGCAGGAGTTAGAACTGGAGAACTCAACAAGTCTTCTACCCCTGAAGTCAAACACATACTTTGTGTATTTTAATCAAATAAATCACATTAACCCAGATTTCCCATGGCTTCCATTTGGGACCTCACTGCACAAGATTAAGCCAGTGTCCACTTTCCCCCAAATTACCAAGTAGGCAAAGTTTGGTTGGCATTTTCTGACCTTTTTCAGTGCTGGCCTCGGGACACTTCCAACTCTGGCCCCAGTGCCCTAAGTTGTTCCTCCAAACTAAGAGCCCTCTTCAGGCACCCCCTCAGTGGCCCAGGTCCCAGTCTGTCTATTCTCACTCTCCTCCCTATCAACTCTTAGCTTGTGGGATAAGTTCTGCCCAGCTTTTGGATGGTGTGACCTTGTGAACCTGAAAGGCTGCATGCTTTCCTTGTTGGTAACCACCAGCCAGCTTAAAGTATTCACCCTGTCTGTACTTAGCATTGTCTTTGCTGACTTTACCTGTCCTCTCTGAGATACGTCCTCTCATCACTCCTCCACTTGTGGTTTTCTATGAAATCCCTGTCTCTGGGGTTACCTCCTACTTCTCCTGCCGCTCCATTCATAAAGTTGTATCATAACACTTCTCAAACATACAGAGTTTTAACCATCTCCCTATTTTTGCCTTCGTAATGGACAAAAGGCCCTGGTCCTACTCACTTTTCTTTCCCCAGCTCCTGCACATAGTGGCACTAATAAACATTGGATTGATGAATGAATTAGTAAAGGAATGGACTGAAGTCTCTGGAACAAACTTCTGCCAATGGAATGCCATTCTAGAGTTAAGAAAGGCAAACATAAGAGGCAGGCTGGAGAAACAACTCTTGAGAGTTTCAGTACCCATTCTGGGCTAAGGTTAGTTGTGAGGAAGGAAATGCTGATCCTGACAGCAGAGAGAAGACAGCATCTTGTGTCTTGATTTCTTTGGGCCCCATATGGCCTCATTTCTCCAGGCCCATTTCTTTGAGCCTGTGCTACTTTGTATGGCTCTTATTCATGAACTTGGAACTACTAATGACACACAAGCAGCTGATATTATACATGACCCAAATTATGTCTTAACACTAATGCCATGCAGTTTCACAGAAGGACTCAAGTGAAGTTAATACTCACTGAAAAGAAAATAAGTAGTCCCTGGCTTATTATTAGAAAAATTGTAGCCTTTGGTCTGAATTTTTTTTCTCATTTTACTGAGAAATAATTGTTGTCCATCACTGTATAAGGTTAGGTTGCACAGCATGATGGTTTGATTTACATATATTGTAAAATGATGACCACAGTAAGCTCAACTAACATCTATCTTCTCTATGGTACAGTATGAAGAAAAGAATAAAGGGGAACAAGTTATCTCCTTGTTACGAGAACTCTTAGGATTTATACCCTGAACAGCTTTCCTGTGTATGATATGAGAGTGTTAGCTATGGTCACCATGTAGTGCATTACATCCCTAGTACTTCTTTATCTTATAACTGGAAGTCTGTACCCTTTGACCACCTTCCTCTAATTCTCCCTACCAACCTCTGCCTCCGGTCATAAGTCTGACCTTTTTTTCTTTTTTATGAGGGCTTTGCAGTTTTTTTTCTCAATTCCACATGTAAGTGAGATTGTGTAATAGTTATCTTTCTCTGTCTGACTTATTTCACTTAGCATAGTGCCTTAAAGGTCTATCCATGTTGTCACAAATGGTAGAATCTATTGGTTTTTTTATGGCTGAATAATATTGCATTGTATATAGATACCACAACTGCTTTATCCATCCACTGATGGACACTTAGGTTGTTTCCATGTCTTGGCTATTGTAAATAATACTGCCATGAACATGAAGGTGTAGGTATCTTTTCACGTTAGTGTTTTTGTTACCTTTGGATATATTCCCAGATTAGTTTCTTTTTTGTATTAAGATCCAAAAATTCTAAAATGTCTGACTGGTTACTCATGTAAAGCATATGCTGAGTGTCCTCAGCTAAAGGCAAATATGAGAAAAGTCCAACAGTGTATAGAAAACAAATAAATGAATCACAGTGTTGGGTAAACTGCTATTTGGCACCAATCCATGATCACAGACCAAGAAGCATCTCTGCAAAAATGTGAAAAATATCTGGAAAAGATGTGGAAAATATCTCAGAAATAGATCTGAATTGGACCTGAACTTTGTCCCACATGAGTAATACATGATGTTTTCCTTTAGTACATATTTGTTCACCAATCTATCTATGGATCATGGGCGAGGCTGCTTCCTGCAAAGTGAACTGCACTCTATGGTGGCATTGGTCATTGCTGTGCATGGCCAGCTGGAGCCAGGCTGCCCCACGGCCATGGGAAGCAAAGGTAATTGAATTTGGCTGCTTAGAGCAGTGGAATGGGACCAGAGCCAGAAGCTGGGGGCCCCCAGTCAAATAGTTGCCGACCACATGTAATATTCTTTAAAAGGCCCTGGCCTTCCACATGCATTAGCATGCAACTGACTACAGACTGGTTAGTCTAATGTCCAATTTGACATTTAATTACAAGAAACTTCTTTAATTCATGGAATTGTTTATTCCATGGTTAAAGTCACCTTGTGAATATTAGGGATAAAAAGGTAGGAAAGACTTCGGCGTAAGTTTTCCAAAATCTGTCAGATAACTAGCTTTGTGTGCTAAGTTCTAAGCATAAAAAGAGCTACAAAAAATGAACAGGCACAAATCCTCCTGCTCTCAAGGAGTTTAGGGTTGAAGAGGTAACATTAGACAGTGATGTTATTTATACCTATAAAATAAAGCAGAAGGAGAAAGTAGTAACGATAGCTAGCATTTATTGAATACTCACTATGGGCAAGATACTATCCTAAATGTTTTACATGTACTGGCTCATTTAAACCTAACCAAAACCTTATGAAGTAGGTCCTACCATTAGCTCCATTTTACAGATGAGGAAACTGAGACATGGAGAGGCTTATAAATTGCCCAAGATCACAGCTAAGGCTCAAGTAGGGATTTGAACTCAGGTAGTGTGACTGCAGATCCTGTGCCCAACCACTGCGCCATCTGAGCAGTGTGCATCAGAAGCTCATCTGTCAGTTCTAGCAGCTCAGCTGATGGAGATATTAACTGCACCCTCGGAGAAAGATTACCCAGACTTTGTAGAGACATAACACTACTGAGTCTTGAAGGACAGGGAGAGTTTGAACATATGAATGTTGGCAGTGAGAGACGAGGAAGAATTTAGAGAAAAGGAAAGAATGGTTTCCAGGTTGAGGACAGCATTAGTAAAATATGAAGCAGTAAACATAGAGGATATGAGGGAACAGCTGAGATCAGTCTGGTTGTATCAGACTGTGCGAAACAAGAGCGGGAAAGGGCTTTCAGGGACAGTTGGGGCTAGACCTGAAAGGTTTGCTCCCAAAGATGATCTTTCCTCATCTACTCCCTGCACTTTGCCAGACTGATGCGCTTATCACCAAAAGTCACTCTCATGGAGAAACTTTGACATTAAAAATGAGCAGATGAGAGCATTAAAAAAAAAAAGTCACTTTCCCCCAAAGACAAGTAAGCACAGGAAAACTCAAGTTCTGTTTCCAGTTTTCTGTTTGTCAGCTGTGACGTTGTGAATATCCTTCCCAGTGTTCCAGATCAGCTATACTTTGTCATCCTACTAGATAAATAAATGCACATGTCATAGTAAAGATGGTAGTTAGATTCTTGGCAATAATTCCTGATAATTCTCAAGTGTTCTAAGGCTTCATTAGAAACAGGGGTTTGACTTCCTGGTGTTGCTATGCAAAAGAAAAAAGTACTTATTTTAGAATTGGTAGAGTCTTTTGAAACCGTGCAAACTATGCCCATTTATTTTGCAGAGGCAGCAAAAATCGTTTAAGGTTAAATGGACTTACTCAAAGCTACCCAGAAAATCAATAGCAAAATCTTTTTTTGAACACAAAATTTGGGGGAAGCCAAAAAAACCGCTTTTATTATACATTTGTAAAATCTACATACAGAATGTATCCCGTATTCTGTCCCACCCTGTATCCATGAATCTTTGAAATTTAGTTGAAACACAAAATCCCAACAAGAGGCTTTTTAAAATGTTAAACCCAAAATTTTTTACACTTACAAAAGTGATTTTGTAAATATGTATGTACCCTGATACAAAATAATTCAGTAGAGCTATTAAAATTAGCTATAGCTGACTCTGAGCACTCGTTCTGTGACAAGCATCTTACTGAGCATTTACCGTGCATTATCTCACATCATTAGGACAACAGCCCTCACAGAGGTACTAAGTACTGTGATCCTCCTTATATGCTTGAGGTTATATGCTGAAAGACATTTAGTAACTTGCTCAAGCTTACACAGCTAGTGAGGACTAATCTGGAGTCAGCCTGCCTGACAGCTATTAACTGTTAAAGTAACCTCCCTAGCGGTAGTGGATGACACTTACCTGTACTAGTAAATTAGAATTATCCAGCCAAGGTGTAGAAACTAGATTTAATCTGTAAGAAATGTTACCCTTAACTGGGAGTCTCTGGGTAAGTGACACTTCTAACAAGACTTTTTATCTGTATGCCACAGCCAACCATTTTTGCTGCACTTTGCTGGAGAAATAGATGGCCGCGGGTTATCACCATCAGAATTTCAGGAACCATTAATGACTGTTAGCAGTCTGCACGGTGCTATGCCCATCAAACGTTGCCCCTCCGTGAGTGGAGCCTGCTTGATTAGTCTGGGAGCCTGGGCAGAGGTCTAGGGTTTTGAGAAACAATACTTGCCTCAGGCCCAGCCTTCTGCTCCATCTGGCCTCACCTGTCACCCGCTCACCACATGCCCGCTTCACTCCATTTAGGAAATGGCCTTTGGCTCTCCTGCTTCCTCTCTGTGCTACTGCCATTACCCTTCTTCTTTTTTTTTTTTTTAAATTACGGAACACTTCACAAATTTGCCTGTCACCCTTGCACAGGGCCATGCGAATCTTCTCTTGCCACTACCCTTCTTTAGACATCCACCAAGCATCCAGGACTGCTTTAAACCTCCTACTTCCTCATGCACCTTCCTGACGCCTTCCAATCCTTCCTCCCCTCTGCTACCACAATAACCCTCCAAAACCGATCACGTCAATCCTCTATTCTGAACTCTGTGATGGCTTCAAGTTGCCTACAAAGTAGAAATCATACTCCTAAGCGTGGCATTCAATATCCTTCACAGTTTGGCCCTTCCTTATTTTCTGGGACTCAACAAATACTTGATCAGTGAATGCTCTCTGTTTTAGAAATCCTGTTAGCAAACATTCTCTCCACATGTTGTTCAACAATCCAACTTATTGAGCATCCCCAATGTGTTGAATTTTAAGAATTTACTGGCGGGTTTTCCCCCTCATAGGATAGTGGGATAACAAGCATAGTTATGGACACAGAATCTGGAGACCTGGGTTCAAGTGCTGCTCTAGCCCTTTCTCTGTAGGGGAAAGTAATTTCCTTCCTTGGAGATGTAATTTCTTCCTTCCTCTAGCCTCAGTTTCTCCATTTATGTAAACAAAAGTAGATCTAAATGATCTCAAAGGCTCTTACAGCCCATGTCTATATGGCCCCTGATATTGGATCCCTTGATGGGATAACCAATAATGTTAGACCCTAGGCAGCCTAAAATATGTGTCCTATAGCTAAATCCTTAAATCCTGTGCTCAGCAGCTTCAGGACAGCCTACTTTACTCATCTCCTCGCTTCAGCACAGCTTTCTCAGAATCTCCTGACCAGCCCTATACTGAATTATAACACTGGCATTCACATCTTCAATGTATTAGACCTGGAGCTGAGACAATGGAACTCTTATAGACTTCAGCTATGATCTCATCTTCTGACCAAGATTTTTTTCTTGACCTGTGATTGCTCAGCCCAAATGGGGGCAGGGAGGCAGGGAGGCAAGGAGCCCCTACTCCAGGAAGTGCTAGTGCTGACTCAGCATGCCATAGGTCTGAAATTGGATCAGGAACTTGTGTGGACTGGCAGGAATCTTATAGGCTCCTGTAGGAAAGAGAGAAAGAATCTAGGCAAGCCCAGGAGAAACAGTCGTGAGAGCAAAGAGACCTGAAGAGATGGAAGGCAGCAGGGCTGGTGTAAGGGAGAACTCCTTTATTGAGAACCTTCTGCATACCATGCACTTCTAATCTGGGCTCCCACTTTGCAATGCAGTTATTATCCTATTTCCAAAGCTCAAAGAGACTACTTTTCCAAAAATCACATGACTAGGGAGTAGCTGCGGGATTCAAACCTAGGTCTTCAAAGATCTGTGTTCTTTCTTTCATACACCCTGAGAAGCATCTGGGAGGAACTTAGGAAGTCTTGAGAGTAAAACTTGACCCTCAGGGAGAATATATACCAGATGGTTCTTTCTAGGAAATGGGCAAAATACTAATGGGATAATATTTCATCCCAAATCACCAGCACTAACCATGAAAAAAGGTACAATTATAATCACCAAATGAAATAGTTCTAGGTCATAAATGAATGTTGTCCTTTGGGGGGATGTAAAATGACGTTGTTAATTCCTTGAACATGAATGTGACTAATAAACTAGGTGTGGTATCAGTCATCTTGTCCACACAGCTGTCTTGGTAGGCTAATCTGTGGTTTGAGTCTCAGTTGCTGTCTGCCCAGTGACATGCTACACTCTAATCTCCTGGGTTCACAGTTAGCTTGACAGTTTTGCTGAGTCTGACTCATTTGCTCCCAGCCTCAATTGTTCTGTGCCAGTGCAGACTTCTTTTACAGTTGGCCTACTTAGAAACACAGGATGTTAGTGTTGGAAGAGAGCTACTTTAGAAGTCACCTAGTATAACCCCCTATCTTACAAATGAGCACACGGGCCCCAGACGAGGTTTGGTGATATCTGAACTTGGGTGAGTTTAAGTGGGAGGCATGGTGGGACCTCAGCAACATGGGCCTGTCTAGCAGGAGGAGGAAGCTGGGATCAGGCAGCACTGGAGCTTGGCATACTAACACTGCTGCAGAATTTGGGGGCCAGGGCAGAGCACAGGGAGCAGACCCGGCCCCCTGGAAGAAGAAAACAGAGTGTCAGGATCCCAGCCAAGCAGTCTGGAGTTCAGGGCTAGGCTTCTGTACCAGCAGGGAAATGTGGGGCTGAGTAGGGGAATTAGGCTGCAGGTCAGTTGTGAGGACTGGGCTGACATGGCAAGGAGGGGGATGGGTATGAAGAGAAAATCCTAACAGAAAATTATTTGAGTCACTATTTTCTCAGTTATCTCCCCAGGATGATGTATAACTGGTATTGTTCTAGGTACAAAGGGGAGATACTCATTTGTACAGG
Organism: Suricata suricatta; assembly: GCF_006229205.1. Classification (NCBI taxonomy): domain Eukaryota; kingdom Metazoa; phylum Chordata; class Mammalia; order Carnivora; family Herpestidae; genus Suricata; species Suricata suricatta. The sequence goes on from NC_043710.1 coordinate 66,355,837, forward strand.
GGATGCCTTAGACCAAGAGAACTTAGTTTTCTTGTGGACCCTGGCACTCTAGGTCCCACACAGCCTCAGCCCAACTTTCTCCAAGCCTCGTTTCCTGCCCTCCTACCACACATCCCGTGTTCTGACCATACCAAACTCCTCATTTCTCCATCATTTGATTTTGTTCACGTCTTAATGTCTTTCCTTCTACATCTTGATCTTGGCCTTTCAAAACCTTAGTCTTCCTCCAAAGCCCAGCTCAGATGTCACCTCCTCTCTGAATTGGTGCCTCTGTGACCCTCAGAGGTTGATTAAATTGTCCCGCTCATTTATGTACCCTTATTATGTGTATATGTGTGCCACTGTAGAGGACACTGTTTCTAGTGGAGGTTTACGTCTCCGTGTGACCTACAAAACCGAGTTTCTGCACAGCAGGCAACATCCCCCATAAACTCCCCTGACCTAAATAGATGTTTATCAAACTGAATGACCCAGAACTCCCTGGGTAATCAGCAGAACAATGCTGATTCTGGAACACAAGACTCTTGACTCTTATTGTATATCGTTATTTGGTTTTCTACATTACACTGGATCAAATGTTAAATATGCCAATTTTAGCTATGCATGGTGATAGTGTGGGCTGGGAGAAAACTTCTGGAATAATTACTCACCAAGTGAGGGAGTAACAGCTGGCAGCTCCCACTGTGAAGGGAAAGTGGACCCTGAATGATGTTAGATAAAGTATAGGAGACTCCATCAGGAGTATGCAAAGCACCAGCTTTATAATTTCTTTAGAAAATAAGAGAAAGAAATGAAGGGGAAATCGTTGGTGGTGGGGCTAGGTGAAGGCCACATACATTGAGAACTATGTCTGAAATGACTCATCAAAGCTGAAATCTGATAATAAAGAGAACGTACACTTGTATAGTGCAGAATGCCATCACATAAGTGATCTCATTTAATTCTCAGAATAACCCTGTGGCCATGGGGGGTGCGGGGAGGTGGTGGAGTGAGGGTGTCTGTAGTATTGTTACAGCCCTTCATTTACAGAGGAGACAATTAAGGCTCAGAGAGAAGTGACGTGTCAAGCACCCACTGTCCCTGAGTGAGACAGCTGGAACTAGAAGACAAGCCTCCCTGTCCCAGGTCCAGAGCCACATTCGCTTTGTTTAAGAAGGAGAAGGCGGCTCCTCTGGTCTAAAAGCTGACGGTTTTTATAAAATCAAACAGGATGACATATAGAGGATTTTTTTGAGCCATGATTCAGAGGGACTCTCCATAAACTCAAGTCTTTTCTAGGCTGTTTTCAGATGAAGATAGAAAACCATTAGTCAGCTGACTTGCAGGGAGTCGGCCGATATAGAGCAACTCTTGGCCTGAACTGGGCAAAATTCTGACTTGAGTAAAGAATCTGGGACAGGACAGAAGACCAGAGGGTGGTTTGTTTTTTACCTGCCTGCGGCTCCTGGGGGTGTACAGGACAGTGGGTGAGAGCCCCTGCTTCTGCACTTCCTAGGCTGCTTGGCATGGAGAAGTGCCCGGAAGCTGGAGTGGATGAGCTGAGACCACAAGAGGCCGCTCAGCTGGTCTCTCCCCTTCAGACTTCTCCATGACCCCTGAAAACCATGAGCTCTTAGAATATAAGTACCACTGACTGGGGCTCTGCTGATGATCCCTTCTGTAGTTGTTTAGCATCTGTGGTATGCATTTCCTGTCTCCCCAACAAAACCATAAGGCCCTCAGGGGCAAAGAGTTGGTTTAAATAACTTTGTACTCCACTGTCTGGTGCTCTGAATATTTCAAACAAATCTCAGGAAATGGCCTTTTGGTTACAATAAAAATTTCAAGTTTATTAAAAACATCTCTATATGACCATGGAATGAGATTCCTTGATTTCTCTTCCCTCTCCTTCAAAAGTCACTAGATCGTTGGTTTAATCCTTGTCTATTTATTCTATGCCAGTATGTACGGAGGGTCCACTATTGTGCTAGGTGCTACTACATTTTAGACCCTATGCTAGGTGCTGGGTACCTGGAGGAAAACAAGAGCTGACCCACCTTCATGGGGGTTAGAGTTGAAGGTGACACAGACTGGCATGGTTGAAAGAGACTGAAAAGATGTCTAATTCAACTGCCTCATTTGAGGTAAGAAAATGAAGGCCCAGAGAAGGATAAAATGTCGCTGAAGGTCACACAGCCAGTCCCTGGCAAAACCAGATAAAGAAAATAGTCTTATTTTTCAATTAAGATCCTGATCTGAAGTTATCCAGGAGGCCAAAAAAAGCATTATCTTCCTTCCCTTCTGTCCCAACTCAGTAAATCTCCTTCTTGGCTTCTTGATTGTTGGAGAAAGTGAATATTTTCCTGCCCTGTCTGTTGTGGAACTAAGCATGGCCTGTTAGTAATAAACCAGAGTTTCCTCATTCTCTAGAACTCTATCTTCTCTGTCCTTTATGCACCCCCTTCCCCACAGAGGCTCTCAGTCTTATACCTGGAGCCCCAGGATCAGAAAAAAAAACATGCTGCCGGAGTTTTACTTTTTCACAGGAAGCAGAATATGCTAACTCTCTCTCAAAAAAATACCATGAATTTGTTTCACTGATTGCTTCCCATATGTGGATGTTTACATTATACCAGTGGAAACAGAAAATGAACAATAAAAATAAGTAAAATACAACATATACTATGCTAGTGACAAATGGTAAAGAGAAAAATAAAGCGGTGGCAGGAACTAGGAAATGCAGGGGAATGGATGTTGTTTGTCATTGCAGATATGCTGGCTAAGGAAGACCTCACTGAGAAAGTGATGTTAAAGACCAGAAGGAAGCGAGAAGGTGGCAGTGCAGACACCTGGGGAAAGAGCGTTACAGGCAGAAGGAACAATGCCAAAGGCCATTGTTGTGGGTTGAATTATGTCTCCCAAATGATATATTGGAGTCCTAATCCTTGGTACCTGTGAAATTTCATCTTGTTTGGAAATAGGGACTTTGCAGATGGAGTCAAGTTAAGATGAGGTCATTAGGGTGGGCCCAGTCCAATATGAATGACTGGTGTCCTTATAAGAGAACACAGAGACACAGATATTTAGGAAGAGTGCCGTGTGATGACAGTCAGAGATGGTAGTGATGCAGCTGCAAGCCAAGGAATGTCAAGGACTGACAGCCATCCTTAGAAACCAAACAGAGGCAAGGAGTCCCCTCTGTGGGATTCAGGGGGAGCATGAGCCTGATAACACTTGGATTTCTTTTTAAGTTTATGTATTTACTTTGAGAGAGAGAGAGAGAGAGAGAGAGAGAGAGAGAAAGAGAGAGAATGAGTGGGGGAGGGGCAGAGAAAAAGGGAGACAGAATCTCAAGGAGGCTCAGCACTGCCAATGCAGATCCGGACGCAGGCTCTAACCCATGAACCATGAGATCATGACCTGAGCCAAAACCAAGAGTTGGACGCTTAACCAGGTGCCCCAACACTTTGATATTTTAAATTCTAGCCTCCAGGACTGTGAGACAATAAATTTTTGTTGTTTTCAGCCACACAGTTTGTGGTACTTTATTACAGCAGCCATATTCCTGAAGCAGGAATATGCCCAGCATACTGAAAAATATGGAGGCCAGTGTAGCAAAGATGGGAATAATGGGAATAACAGATGGTGGACCATGTAGTGCCTTACAGGTCAGAGAAGTGACATAATCTGACTTACCCTTGAACAGGTCTATATATAGTTATAAAACTGTGTGCTGTGTTTATTTACAGCTGAATACTAATGTATGGAAGAACCCAGATGATATTAAGTTGATGAAGTAATCATAAGAAGTAGTGAGAAAAGTGCCAAACTGTGTAAATACTAATACTTGCAATTAAATTTTTCATTTGTTCTTTAGATCTATTTTAATCAATAGTGTTAATGCATAGCTAATTGTAAAAGGATGACATTTTTCTTTTGTTTTCTTCAATGCTTATTTTTGAGAGAGAAACAGAGAACAAGCAGGAGAGTGTCAGACAGAGAGGGAGACACAGAATCTGAAGCAGGCCCCAGGCTCTGAGCTGTCAGCACAGAGCCCGATGGAGGCGGGGGACAGGGCTCAAACTTGTGAACCGCAAGATCATGACCTGAGCCAAAGTCAGATGCTTAACCAACTGAGCCACCGAGGCACCCCTTTATTTTCAAAAACAGATCATTAGGTGGCAAAGCTTGGACTCTCTTACCGGACTTCTATTGACCACACTGGTTGCCAATTGGGTTTAGACCAGACCATAATCACATGATACAAAACAGAAGTGTCCAAATATCGGTCTCAGTTGCCCTTATTCTCCGCCACCCTGTAGGCCCAGTGCATGCAGCCAACTGCTGCAGTCTCCCTAAATTCCCATGAGAGACGGTCTGACCAGGCTTCCTCCAGGGTCGGATGTCCACTCCTGAGCCCATCAACCATGGCTGATGACTGGGTCATTTTGAATGGGAAACTGCTCTCCTTCCAAGGCTGTGGATGGTTTATTTTCTAAGAAGAGGATGTGAAAGTAGGAGGGATATCAAGGGCATCTCTAGCGCAAAATCCCTCAGCTGTAATATTTCAGAAGAAATCTTCAACTTTGAAGCAAATGATCAGTTTTGAGCTCCTCTTCTGCCATGCATTAATTATATGACCTTGGACGGAGTCAGTTCAAGTTTTGAGTTGTTTCCTCAACTGAAAAATACAGATAATACCCTTAATTAAAAGGTTTGTTTTCATTCTCTTACTTAAAAAAATAATTTTAGGGACGACTGGGTGGCTCAGTGGGTTAAGCGTTGACTTTAGCTCAGGTCGTGATCTCATGGTCTGTGAGTTCGATCCCTGCATCAGGCTCTGTGCTGACAGCTCAGAGCCTGGAACCTGCTTTGAATTCTGTGTCTCCCTCTCTATCTCTGCCCCTCCCCCACTGGTGCTCTGTCTCTCTCACTCTTAAAAATAAATAAACATTAAAAAAATTTTAGGGGTGCCTGGATGGTTCAGTCGGTTAAGCATCCAGCTTCAGCTCAGGTTATGGGTTTGTGGTTTTGAGCCCTGCATCAGGCTGTGTGCTGACAGCTAGCTCAGAGCCTGGAGCCTGCTTCAGATTCTGTGTCTTCCTCTCACTCTGAACCTCCCCTGCTTGTGCTGTCTCTCTCTGTCTCTCAAAAATAAATAAGAAACACTAAAAAAATTTTAAGAAATTTTAATATTGTTACATTCTTTTGAAATAGGCAATAGACTAAACACCAGAAATATGGAAATAAAAGATACAGTCCCTGCTGCAGGGATGCTCACAAGCTAGTGAAGAAGGCAGGTAAGAAAGCAAATAATTACAGTTCTATGTGCTCTGCCCTGAGGGAGAGCAGCACACCTGGTTTAGGTGCTCTCTTTGCATTGCGGGAGGTATATGTGTGTGTGTGTGTGTGTGTGTGTGTGTGTGTGTGTGTGTGGTGTGGTGTGTTTGGTGTGCATGTGGTATGGACCAAACAGAACAGGAAGGACAGTTGGGAACACTTCCAGAGGGAAAGCTGGGTGGAAGTTTGATAGACAGGTAAGCATTACTGGGAAATAAATGTAGGGAGGGGGGAGTATGTCCAGGCAAGGAAGGCAGCACATGTTGAATCACAAGTACATGAAAGAGATTGGTCATTTTGCAGATGTGCTCATGGGAGAGCAGGGCTGAAATAAAAAACAGCATCTGTCATTGAGTGAAGCAGGAACTCTGGCGGGGTGGCTAGGAGTGAAGCTGGAGAGGAAAGGTAGGCTCTGATTGTGAAGAACGAAATGAGAGAATGTGTGGTTAAGTTCTCTGAGAGCAAAAAGTGCTGCATGCGGTAACGGTGGCTAACACTTACAGTGCCAGGATTCAGGCTAAATTCTTTCATGAATTTACCCCTATGAGGCAAGTAATATGATCTTCATTTTGCAGGTTATTACCTGAGTAATTTTCCCAGGGTCATATGTGTTAGTTTAGGTTCCCCCAGAAGCCAACCTTAAGAAAAGGATTCAAATACAAGCAGATTTTAGGATAGTGGGGCTGACCCCACAAAACACAAGATGGGGAGTAGGGAAATTAGTGGCAAGAAGCCAGGAAGATGTGTGCTATCAAGCAAGTTACCACCAACGACAACTGGAGTTCAGTCCTATTGGGAAATTTTGGAGGACAGTGAGGAATACCCTTTTTTTATGTTTTTTAATTTATTTTTGAGAGACAGAGAGAGACAGTACAAGCAGGGGAAGATCAGAGAGAGAGGAAGATACAGAATCTGAAGGCAGGATCCAGGCTTTAAGCTAGCTGTCAGCACAGAGCCTGACCTGGGGCTCGAACCCATGAACCGTGAGATCATGACCTGAGCTGAAGCCGGACGCTTAACCCACTGAGCCACCTAGGTGCCCCAAGGAATACTCTTAAGAGTTACTCCTACCAAGGGGCGCTTGGGTGCCTCAGTCAGTTAAGCATCCAACTTCAACTCAGGTCATGATCTTGTAGTTTGTGAGTTTGAGCACATCTGTGCTGACAGCTCAGAGCCTGGAGGCTGCTTCAGATTCTGTGTCTCCCTCTCTCTGCCCCTCTCCCACTTGCTTGTGCTCTGACACCCTCTCTCTCTCTCTCAAAAGTAAACAAACATTAAAAAATTAAAACAAATTGTTTTGAGTTATTCCCACCAAGAGGTGAAGAAGCTGGGATATTTCTCACCAATCTTCATCATTGTTTGAGGACTGTTGCTCAGGATGTTAACTCTGGCTTTCCTAGCTCCCCCGACAAGGCTCAAGTGCACCCTTCACACAGTGAGTTGTAAGTACTCTCAGTAAACAGACTTGGGAGTGTAGAAGTGAGATCAAGAGATTATGGGTAGGATGCTGAAGGTGTTCTATGCACAAATTCTAAGTGGGGGAGCCAGGGTTTTGCCCCATGAAGTCTGGCTCAGGTTTTAGCAACAATATTATACTGCTGCCCAAATGCAAGTTATATCTGTATCTATCTATACCTATGTCTATATTCATAGTAATACGTAAAGTACTTTTCAGAAAGCATAATATTGAGGTTAGACTAGAGAGAGCCCACTGTCCTAGTCAATAACAGATCCTCCATGGATATTTGTGAATGAATTCTTTAAATTTCGATGCAGGTATAGTCACTCAGTGTTATCCAGGTGAGAGCCTCTGGCTAGAAATCAAGAAGTGTGCATTGTAGTCTGGATTCGGCCACCAGTTTGGGGACCTCAAGGTAGCTGTTTAGTCTCATTAAGCTTTACTTTTCTCATTTTAAAATCTTGTTTTACTACTCACCCACCTATCTATATGTAGAGCTGTTGGGAGCTGATCATGGCTATGGAAAACTGACAGTACAGCTGACTGAGAAGTAATCCTGTATCTCACTCTTGGGATTGGATCAGGGAGGAGTTCCTTATTGGCCTTTGACTTTCTGGGACCCAGGACCACCTACAATGGGTCCATCAGCTATATCAGTCAGGGATCTTGGATGCAAATAACAGAACCCATGTCTGGCTATTTTAACCATAACAAGAGTTTGAGAGATATCAGGAAAATCACAGAATTGGCAGGAGGGCTAGAAAATCAAGTTCATGGACATGAACCAGAGGAGACCATCTCAGAAGACAGAAAGACTATATCACAGAAACATCTCAATTAAGATGCTGCTGGCACTCCCACTGAGCAGTGGACACCAGTGCAACACTGGCACAAATTCTAAACTGTCCTTATTTCTTGGGCAGAAGCATCAGCAGGGCCAAGCTTAAGTCATATGCTTGCATTCCAGCTGCCAGGGATCTAGGAGGGCATCTGTCTGGCCTCTTCCCCAATTCCATAAGGGTGAGACGTACTCTACCTCCCATGAGACCCATGTTTCATGTGATGGCCATTCCCTCAAATGTTGGAAGGGGGCTCGGATGCTGGGCAGCCAATAAAAAATGTAATCCCTGACAAATATCCTATCTAAGGTACTCAAAAGTCCCATTCAAGTTAGGGACTTGAGGAAAGTAAAGATACTGGTTTAAAATTGGAAAGCTAAGATTAGAAGGTCATGAGACTTTTTATTTAGTAGAATCTGTTCATGGTACAGGATACAAAGATGACTAAGACAGGGGCACCTGACTGGCTCACTTGGTAGAGCATGCGACTCTCGATCTTGGGATTGCGAGGTCAACCCCCAAGTTGGGCATAGAGTTTACTTTAAAAAAAAAAAGGTGACTAAAACACAGGTACTGGCCTCAAGATGCTCTATCCAGGTAGGGAGGAAAGATAAATAAAATACTAAGATAAAATATGGTAAGGAAAGGCTGTAACTGAGGTACAACAAAGTAGAAAGAGAACATAGAACAAAGGATTAATGCCTGGTATCATGTGGGTAGTCAGGAAAGCTTTTACAAAAAAGATGAATCTAGAATGGTGGAAGGGGAGTAGAAGAAAGAGCATTAGAGGCGGAGCCATCTTTGGCGTGGGTTAATCTTTCTGATTAGCCAGAATCTGGTTCTGGTATTTCCTGCTTACTCCTTTCCTACTGCCATCAACCACAACACATATGCTATTCCAATTAAGATCTAAAATTAGTAAGGTCTAAGTGTTATTGGGGTATTATCAGAGCCAAGTTTTTCTTCGTTTGCTCTCCCCCAAATCTCTGGTGCATAGTAGTATTGGCACAAGCTTATTGCTGCTTCTGCTGTTTTTAGCTATTTTAGATGCAACCAACCATACACTCAGTGAGACTGGGTTTAAATAATGGTGCAACCATTTTCTAACAATAATACCTCTCTGAGCCTCAGTTTTTTTAAGAGGTGAAATGAATCAAAACTACTTCCCTTCCAGGACTGTTTACGGGATTAACCGAGATAATGTTTGCAAAGTGCCACCACTCAGCAGTTAGTAGATTGCTGTTCAAGGAATTTCTCTGCAAGTCTGGTGATGACAAGGATTCCTCTCTGTTCTTCCTCTTTGACCTAAGGAGTTTCACAGTGCGACCAAGGAGATCACAAGAAGGAAATGTCTTCTGGGAGGGAGATGACCCACGCGTTGGGTCAAAAATGTGAGAATATTGGTGTGAGGAAGGAAGATATGAAGTTCCTCTTGAGCTCTCAGCCCTTTCCAATGCCTGACTCCATGGTGGGTCTGAGAGGCTGGCTGTTGGACTTGAGGAAGCTTTTCCAACTCCTGAAGAATGATTTTGAAAACAGCCCTTCTGGCACTAGGGATGTTTGCCTCTGCCCAATATGAGAAGGAAACGATTTACCCAGATGTGGGCTTGATCAGGCTCCCTTCTCTCTCAAGTTCAGGCTACAGAACTCAGAAGTGTGGAGAACAGTACATCCATTAATAGGCCATTTTTACATATTGTTCCTGCACAGCATTTGGAAATGGGGGCACTATAACAGGTTGAATAACACTGATGGAGTAACATTGTGTCCTTTCAGAACAATAAGCATGATACTTAAGGGGAATTTGCTATGGGCTGAAGCAGTTTAATAAACGGGGCAGATCCAGATGTGGAAATGCTATGTGGCTTGGATCAGATACCCAATTATGTGAAGTATGAATTTAGATCTCCTTTCTGAAATTCCTGGTGTATATTTCATTAGTCTCTTCTTACTAATAAACAATGGTGTTCTATTCCAACCTTGGACTTATAGGTAAATTCTGATCATTCATTCTCTGCACAACTATATTTGAGTACTTGCCACATGCCAGGCATTGTGAGGAGTGTATAAGACCTTGAATTTGATTCTGAAAAAAGAAGATGGGATCGTTTTGTAAAGATTTAGAGGGCTTCTCCCTTCAAACATTACTTGTGGGGAAGTGTAAATGTCTCCCCTCTCTGCATATGGAGGAAATAATTTCATGTAGAATGGCTTAGTTCCTGTGTTCATCTCATCTGGGGGTAGGCTCAGGAATGGGAGGGATAGAGCAGCAGAGCATGTTGCTATGGTAACCTGGCATTAGCACACCTTTAGCTCCTTTGTGTTGCCCCTAAATTACCTTTATAACTAGTATTTCAGTGCATGGAAAGCTTTTCTTAATTTCCACACACCCAGTGATGAAAGCATTTTCCAAGGCACTAGGCAAAGGGAGGGGGCTTTCTGTTTAAGGCTGAGGCTCTGCTCCTGCTGTTTCCTAAGCCTCAGTATAAAACCAGGATGCAGATTCATCTTTTTTTATGAAAGATTTCACTTTCAAATCCCTTTCACATATGTTATCTCACTTTTTGTTGCCACATTTTTTTAACTTCATGCTTATATGATCCAAAGGGCAAGAAAATGAACCCACTAAATATTTATGCTTTAAAATAACCATGTGAAGTAGGGACTAGTATCGCCATTGTACAAACGGAAGAACTAAAACTTTACATGAGTGCCTAAGGTCACGTTATTAGAAATTGCAGGATAAGGAATGTAACCAGGACTTAAGATCCCAAATCCAATATCTATCTGTTATACTTCTACTGACTCCCAATCTCTTTCAGCCTTTGTTATTTTATAAAAATACAGATGTATATAAAATCACAGTTTATACTTTGCCTAAAAAAACAGCTTTATTGAAGTATTCTATATATTTGATAGCATTAACTCATTGCAAACATACAGTTCAATGATTTTTTTTCCTAAATATGCCAGTGGGTTTTTTAAATGTTTATTTATTTATTTTCAGAGAAAGAGAGCACACACATGCAAGCAGGGGAGGGGCAGAGAGAGAGGGAGAAAGAGAATCCCAAGCAGGCTCTGCACTGTCAGCACAGAGTGAGATCATGACCTGAGCTAAGATCAAGAGTTGGACTTAACTGACTGAGCCACCCAGGTGCCCCAGTTCAATGATTTAAAAAGAATTTTTGCAACAGTTTTATTAAGATATAATTCACATATTGTATGTTCTATCCATTTACAGCATACAAGTCAATGGTTTTTAGTATATTCATATACTACAATCAATTTTGGGACATTTTTGTCTCAAACCCTGAACCTTTTATTGGTGACCCACTGATCCTCACATTTTCTCCACCACCCAGCCCTTAACAACCACTAATCTGGTTTCTGTGTCTGTGGATTTGCATATCCTGGACATTTCACATAAACAGCATCCTATAATATGTGGTCTTTTGTAATTAGCTTCTTTCACTGAACATAATGTTTTCACAGTTCATCCATGCTGCAGCATGCAACAGTAATTCATTCCTTTTTGTGGCCAAATAATATTCCATTATATACACCACCTTTTGTTTTTCCATTCATCAGTCGTTGGGCATTTGGGCTGTTTCTCCCTTTGGGCTAGTATGAATAATGCTGGTATGAATATTCGTGTACAAGTTTTTGTGTGGGCATATGTTTTCATTTCCCAGGAGTAAAATTGCTGGGTCAAATTCTACTCCTGTCTGTCTAGGAATGATTTTACATTCTGACCAACACTATGAGATTCCAGTTTCTCCACACCCTCACCAGAGTTGGCATGCCTTGCTTTTTTCATAGAACATTATTTCTTAGTTACATTTCCATATCCACATAGTTGTCATTTTTAATGGCTATCCACGGTGTTCTAAAGTAGTTACTTTGATGTCGTTAAAGGATTACTTTAAAGTTGAGGATTTATAGGGTACTTGACTGGCTCAGTCGGTTAAGTGTCTGACTTCAGCTCAGGTCATGATCTCACGGTTTGACGTTTGAGCCCCACGTCAGGCTCTGTGCTGACCGCTAGCTCAGAGCCTGGAGCCTGTCTTTGGATTCCGTGTCTCCCTCTCTCTCTGACCCTCCCCTGCTCATGCTGTCTCTTCCTCTCTCAAAAATAAGTAAAAACATTTAAATAAAGTTGAGGATTTATATTGTTTTCCGTTTTATGCTCTTGTAAGTAGTAGAAATAGGATCTGTGCCACTTACTCCTTTTTTCCCTTACTTTATTTCCTCAAGGTACGTTCCAGAGTGGAACAAAGGGCCCACACAGCTCTGTTGCTGCTTCGCAGGTTACTCTGCAAAGGTTGACTGTGTATAAAATGTCACTTGCCAAGCTCATTTCTGCCTACTTCCCCATAGCCTCTGCCAATATAGAGCTTTATTGCTTCATTCCTGTGCATTAATAATATAGGTATATGATAGAGCTTTGAAGTTGTTTTGATTGGCATTTCTTTTGCTGTTTGTAAACTTACAGTATGTTTAGGGCCATCACATAGTCACTGGAACTGAGTCATTGATCCAAAGAGGCCAGGGAGTGCAGGAAAATCTAGGGGTGGAAGCAAAAGGTAACAGATGGAGAGGAATTCTCTGGGTTTGGGGACATGGGTTCAGTCAAGTTTGATAGGGCGGTTGTAGCCTCAGCCATAGGAGAAGAAAATGCCGCCTAAATGGTCAGCTGATTTAGACAACTGAATTTTCCCCTCATTTAGCCCCTTTCCTGGTTCTGCCCCTCCCTCTCTGGCCATTCCTTCTCAGTCTCATTTGAGAGTTTATTTTCTTTTGTCTGCCTCTTAGAGATTGGTATTCCCCAGGATTTCATTCTCAGGATTATTCATTTTTCATTTAATATTCTAGGCAATCTCATCTACTCCCAAAGCAATAATGACTATGTAAATGCTGGAAACTCCCAAATATTTATCTCCCGCTTCAAATTGAATACTCCACGTGCTTATCTAACCTCCAACTGTACATCTCTATTTGAATGGCCCCTAGCCATCTCAAGCTCAGTATTTCTGCCTCCAACCACTCGTTCTTTTCCCATATCCTTGTCTTCATGATGACAGCAACCCAATCGCCCAAGTCAGAAATCTGGAAGTCACTCCAAACACCTTCTCTAGCCTACATATTCCTTAATGTCCCTGAAGTACCTCTTCTTTTTTCCAAACCTATTACACGAATTTGATTCATGTTTTTATTGTTCCCCCAAATAATTGTGGCATTGTTATGTGTATTCATTAGGGTTCTATTGGTTGTTATTGTGTCATTTTAGGAAGGAAAATAGGAAGATTTATTGAATGGATACATGGATGGAATGAAAGAAGAGACTGAGAAATCACTGTGGAAAAGTAGGCTCTAGGGCGGTTCTAGGGACCCAGGAGCAAGCAGATAGCCCACCGAGCCTCTCTGGAGGATCTGCTATAGATGTGACTTGGTTACAACAATCCTTAGCCTATGCATCTCTTCATGTTCAAACTAGTACATTTCTGGGGAGTCTGGGGACCAACAAAGATCGAAAAAGTGGAGAGGCTGGGTGATGTGATGGAAACACAGCTGCTGGAAAATGGCTTTCATGTATTAGAAGCAATCATCAGAGAAAAAGAGAGGGCATGAGATAGTCAATCTTTCCAGAAGTTGTCTACTACATTGCCACAATTTCTGAACAGATCACCATGCCTCTTGTCTTACCCTCCACCAATCTCCTTCTGCTTGAGTAATCTTCCAAAATACAAGCCCAAGAGAAAAGAGAGATAGTGAGGAAGGTAGGGGCATGAAATCCTCATTTGGCTCTTGCTAAGTCTGGGACTTTGAGCAATAATAACCATCATCTATCCATTTGAGTCCCTATTCTTTGCCAACACTATGTAGGCACTTAATATATATTATTTCTACTCCTTGTGACAGCTCTGTAAGATGAATATTATAATTACTGTGCAAAAGAGGACACTGAGACTCTGAAAAAATTTATAAACTTGTCCCAGGACACATGACTGATAAGTAACAGAATCTACCATCTGATTTAAGGCATTTATTACTGGGCTATTCTCTCTCTCTCTCTCTCTCTCTCTCTCTCTCTCTCTCTCTCAGATTCCCAGTTTCCTTTATTTTTTAGGATTGATGTTAGGAATAGGTAGGAATGGCAATGTAATTTGTGGAGCCCAGTGCAAAATGAAAATGCAGGATGGCTCCTTGTCAAATAATTAAGGGTTTCAGGGCAGAAGCAGCAAGTCACTAAACCAAGTTCAAGACCCTTTTAAGCATGCTTGTAAGCATGGAGGCTTGTGTGACAGCATAGGTTGAATGCCCATGAAGTTGGCCCTGAGGTTAGGGTTAATGTATATAAGATACTCTGTATGGAATTAAATTATAGCTATAATAATTGTATTAGCTTGACTGCTATAACAAATTATTATAAATTTACTGGCTTAAAACAACACAAATTTATTATCTCACAGTTTTGGAGGTCAGAATTCTAAAAGGAGCTTTATGAGCCTGAAATCAAAATGTCGGCAGGACCACATTCCTTTTGGAGGCTCTAAGAGATGATCAATTTCCTTACCTTTTCCACCTTCTAGAGGCTGTCTCCATTTGGTTCATGATCTTTTTCCTCCATCTTCAAAGTCAGCAGGGTAGTATGTTCCAGTCTCTTCCTCTCTTTCTGACCCCTGCTTCCATTAGCACATTTCCTCCTCTCAGTGTACCCACTTGTCTTCTCCTTAGAAGGACCTTTGTGGTTACGTTGACCCCACCCAGACACTCCCAGAAATCTCCTCATTTCATGATCCTTACGCAGTCACACCTGCAAAGCCCCTTTTACCTTGTAAGGTAGCATATTTGCAAGTTCCAGGAATTAGAAAGTGAACATCTTTGGGCAACCATTATTCAGATTACTGCAATAATAATAATAATAATAATAAGAAGAAGAAGAAGAAGAAGAAGAAGAAGAAGAAGAAGAAGAAGAAGAAGAAGAAGGTTGTTGCTGTTGTTGTAATGTTAATATCCTTCTTCATCCTTCAGCAATTTCAGAATAAAGTCCAAACACTTGCAGGACAGGAACGCCTGGGTGGCTCAGTTGGTTGACCATCTGGCTCTTGATTTCAGCTCAGTCATGATCTCACAGTTCTTGGGATCCAGCCCCACATCTGGTTGCATGCTGACAGCACAGAGCCTGCTTAGGACTCTCTCTCTCTCTCTCTCTCTCTCTCTCTCCCACCCATCGAAAATAAATAAATAAACATTCAAAAAATAATAATCCAACAGTTCCGGCTCACAGCCAGCCCATTGGTATCTTTCTGGTTTCTACTCCCCCACATGCATCAAACACTCCAGCAACACCAAACTATTAACAAAAAAACAGATTGTTGTGCCAAATTTCCTTTTGTCTTTCTCTGTTCTAACCACTGCCTCTTTTTTCTTTCTACTTCCTCTTCACAAAAATCCTCTTTTATATCATGATCCCATCTTTAAAAATTTTTTTAAGTAGTGACAGTCCTCTTCCTAAAACTTGCTTTATTGCAAGCTTCCCGGAAAGCTGCGTACTGTTGCCTGCAACAGGGGAAGTCCCACCCTTCCTTTTCCCAATTGTACTGCAGCCCTTCAGTCACCAGGCTGTCTGGAAGCTTAGTGTCCATGTGCAATGTCCCTACAGGTTTGCCATCACAGTCACGCTGAAGCTACACACAGGGCTAGAGCATCCCAGTTACACCCTCAGGAACGACTATGGAGCATGAAGTAACTTGGGTGCGTGCGCTCCTTGCGCTCAGGCTGGAGGAAGGTGTGGGGCTCCCTAATATATTCACAAAATCATTTACTTGACAGGCATCACAGAGATCTGAATCCTATCCCTTCATTTAGAGAAAAGAACCAGCACGACTTAGTGGAAACAGTGCTAACTTTAGAGTCAGGACTTGGCTTTGAGCCCACTTACCTGGCTGGCTGCTCTTGGCAAACCACTAATATCTGAAAGCCTCTGGATCTTCAATTTAGGGTAACATTAACCCTCTTCCACTTACCTTATAGGGTAGATGTAAATGTTTTTTAAGCATGTAAAAATACTGCTTATTGGGCATTAACTATGCACCAAGAACAGGTAGATGCATTTCCCCTATTTTATATATCGTTTATACAGGTTCAGGGGCCTCTCACATAGTCACTCTGCTAATACATGGAGTATCAGGATTCAAACACAGGTTTTTGTTTGTCTGTTTTTAGTTTGAGAGAAAGAGAGGGCATGCAGAGGAGAGGGGTAGAGGGAGAGTAAGAAAGAATCTCCAGCAGACTCCATACCTAGCATGGAGCCCAATGTGGAGCTCCATCCCACAGCCCTGGGATTGTGACCTGAGTCAAAATCAAGAATTGGACAATCAACCAACAGAGCCACCTAGGCGCCCCTTGAACCCAAGTATTTATGACTATGTTGCTGTTGTTGGTTTTCTTCTTTAATTATACCAGACTGACACTCATGAATCATGTGATCTGAAAACATTTTGGGAGAAAAAGCAAAGTCCTGCACCACAGAGAAAACTTATTAATTTACAGATGAAGAAATGGAGGCCCAGAGAAGTGCAGTGACTTCCTTAGGAATTGGTGGCAAGGTTTCACCCAGCAAGAATTCAGTGGGGCAAGTAGGTGTGCAGGCCCCTCAGGAACTAAGATGTGGCTGCATCCAGGTGAAAGAGGGAAATCCAGCAAAAGTAGCATGTATTTAGGACTATTTTCACATGTTTTCCACTTTGTGGTTACACTAGACAGCTTAGATGACATGATCCCAGTGACACTGTCAGGTCAGAAGAGTTTCTGGATCCCTTGTTGTGGAACACATGAGGCCCTCTGTGACTTGGCCCTGTCACAGATCTGCAGTGTCATCTTACCAGGCCTCCCTGCCACCACCCACCCCTCAAACCTTCTCTTCAGTCATAGTAATGACTTGCAGTTCCCAAAATGCACCCTACAGGCTTGGGCCTCTGTGCCCCCAGGCTCTTTGCTTAGAATGCACTACTTCACCCCCTGAGTACCCAGGGAGCACTTACTCATTTTCTAAGACTGCTTCAAGGTCACTACCTGAATGGAGTCTTACCTGGTGTCCCAGCTCTTCCCCACTTTAGATATCAACCTTCTCTCCTTTGGGTCTCTAATACCTCCTCTACATATTTTTGCATTGGATGTAGGACATTTGTATTGATGCCATTTACGTAATAAGACTGTTTATTTACAAGTCTGTCATCAACTGTTAATGCCTTAAGCATAAGGACTGTCTCATTTGTAATTGTGTCTTTAGCATTTATGGTGAGCGCCCAGGGGCAGAGCCTGATCTACTCGCAGACCACCCAGTATCTACTCCCAACCTGCTTATCTTTTGCCTGCCTCCTCTATAAAAGCTGGAAAAACTATACTGTCTTTTTCCAAACTCCCTTACAGCTAGTAGGGACTGTGTGGAAAACCAGAGAAGATAATGAGAGATAGGTCTTGGGAAGGAGTGAAGCACTTCTAGGAGAACTTTTACACTCTCATATAAGGGCCAGAGTGGCTGGTGCAAACTATCTCCCCTGCATCCTGCCTTGAATGCAAATATAATGTTGGGGCTGGGGTGACCATCTTGCAACCATAAGGGAAAGCCCCAAAGGATCAATGCATCTGTCTAAAGTTTTGTTATGTGAGAAAAATAAACCCCAAATAATTCAGTCACTGTTGATAGATTATCTGTTACTTGCAGCTGAAAATATTCCTAAATAACTGATGAATTACTAATGTTTGTTAACCAAAAGAAGTAATTCCTTATTTCAGTGATTTGTGAATCATTGAAATAATTGGTTCAGTACCAGAAACCTCTCCTCAAGAAGACTTTTATACTAAACCCAATTGATATTGATCAAAGCAAATATAAACTGATTCAAGGGGGTATGAGACTGCAGCATGGACTCCCAGCCCTTTTCTTGATCCTTCTTTTCCCAGATGATCCCTAAGACACCTATTTGTAACCCTGAAGGCTTTTCTGAATACTCACTACACTCTCTAACACAGTTGATGGGAGTGTAAATTGGAATAGCCTCTTTTTTGTGTGTGCATGATTTGGCAGTTTGAGGGTACTTTCTATCATGTTCTTAAATTATGTAATTTTTGACTCAGAAACTCCATTTCTAAGAATCTATTCTACAGAAATACTGGCATTTCTGTCAAAGGCATATTTATGTCTAGGGTGGTTTGTTATAGAATTGCTTGAAGGTTAAAAAAAACAAGAAACAGCTTAAATGTCCATTAAGAGTTTGATTACTTTATAGCACATTCATCCTCTGCTATATCCTGCAGCCATTACTGATTTGAAAGATTTGAAAGATATATTAAAGTAATATGTCTTTAACATACATTTTAAAAATAACTCACAAAATACTATTGAAAGGAAAACTATAGAGTTGTGTAAAAATATACAACATAGATGTGCAAATGCATACAAAAATGCCTTGAAGGAAGACTAAGAAAATATTAACAGTGCTTACTTCTGAGTAATGAGATTGAGGGAAGGAGAAGTTTGACTTTTTCCTTTGTAAACTTGTATATTGTTTGAATAATTGGGAGATATTTATTTTTACTCTGCTAAAATAGAGAATAACACCTGACCAAAGAAGAACAGATGGCAAGTAAGCTTATGAAAAGATGTTCAACATTGTATGTCATTTGGGAATTGCAAATAAAAACAACAATGAGATATCACTATATATTAGAATTGAAAAAAACCAAAACACTGACACCACCAAATGCTGGCAAGGATGTGGAGCAACAAGAACTTGAACTCAGGGCGCCGAGAGGCTCAGTTGCTTCAGTGTCCGACTTCAGCTCAGGTCATGATCTTGTGGTTCATGAGTTCAAGCCCCACATCAGGCTCACTGCTGTCAGCCTGTCAGCCCAGAGCTTGCTTCAGACCCTCTGTCCCCCTCTCCTACTTGAGATCTCCAAAAAATAAATAAATATTTTTAAAAAATAAAACTCTGTCATTGCTGGTGGAATGCAAAGTGGCCCAGCCACTTTGGAAGATAGTTTAACAGTTTCTTACAAAGCTAAACATGCTCTTAACATATAATCCAGCAATAGTACTCCTTGGTATTTACCCAAATGAGTTGAAAACTCATGTCCACACAATATCCTACACAGGGATATTTCTGGCAACTTTATTCATAATTGCCCAAATTTGGCAAGATGTCCTTCAGTAGATGATCAGATAAGTAAACTGTGGTACATACAAACAGTGGAACATTATTCAGCACTAAAATGAAATAAGCTATCAACCTGAGAAAAGAAAGTTAAATGCATATTGCTAAATGAAAGAAGCCAGTCTGAAAAGGCTACACACTGTATGATTTTAACTACATGACATTCTGGAAAAGGCAAAACTACAGGGATGGTAAAAGGATCAAGGGTTGCCAGGAGTTAGCAGGAAGGGAAGGATGAATGGTTGGAGCATAGAGGATTTTTAGGGGAGTGAAACTATGATGGTGGATACATGCCTTTATACATTTGTCAAAACCCCCAGGATGTGTAACACCAGGAATGAACTCTAATGTAAACTATGGACTTTAGATGAAAATGATGTTTCAATGTAGGCTCATCAATTATAGCAAATGTAACATTGCAGTAGGGGATGTTCATAGTGAGGGAGGCTGTGCTCATGTGGGGTGGGGTGATATGGGAATTCTCTGTACTTTGCATCCAATTTTTCTGTGAACTAAAACTTCTCTAAAAAAATAAATTCTATTTAAAATATACAGAATAAAAGAACACCAAATTGAGACATAGCCCAACATATTTATTCAATGTATATTACACACACAACACAATGGTCTAGGTATTGTGAAGGTACACAATAATTAGAACATAGTTCCTATTCTCAAGGAGCCTAAATATAATAGGGAGAAGCTGTAGGATTATACTATACTAAAAATCAGTTCTATAATATAAATATAAAATATTTTTAAAAGTTCTTTAATAAAGACACAAAGAACCGATGGTGAGAGTCCAAGGAAAAGAATGACTTGCTCTTTCCAACTGGGGAGAATCTTAGAATTATGATTAAAGTAAAAGCCTATGAGTTGGGTCTTCAAAACACAAATAAGATCTTGTCAGTCAGATCTAGTACTGCAAACGGAAGAGGAAAAGCACTCTAAGCAGAGGGAATAACGTAAGCAAAGACATGGAGGCATGGAACAATGTATAATGTTTGTGAAGAATGGTAGATGCTAGTGTGGCTGCCTAGTGAGATTATGTAAAGGGACATGGTGGGAAATAAAGTTGGCAAGGAAAGGTGAAATAAAAATGTACATTATCTTGGGGCGCCTGGGTGGCTCAATCCATTAAGCATCTGACTCTTCTTGGTTTTAGCCCAAGTCATGATCTCATAGTTGTGAGATTGAGCCCCGTGTCAGGTTCTGTGCTGAGTATGGAGCCTGCTTGGGATTCTCTCTCTCCCTCTCTCTCTGCCCCTCCCCCACCTGCAAGTGTGCACACACACTATCTCTCCAAAAAAAAGTGTACAGCATCTCATATATTCTATGCCTAGTGGTTTATGTTAATAAGACACGAGGAGTCTGCATGGGTTGGCAAACTCAATCCCTGGTAGATGGGATCCATTGTCCTATGGCCAGGACAGAAGTAAAGAGGCACAGGCCTCAGTCCAAGGGTCTGGGCCAGTATTCAGGAGGGATGGGATCTGGCAAACCTTCCCAAGAGAGAAGCATGGCTGGGGCTGTGCCAATAGCCAGCTAAGAATATCTACTGCCTTTTGGCTCAGAGCAGCTCTGCCCTCACTTCTCAGACCAGCTCTGGCTGGCCAGACCATACATAATTAAAAATCAGACTTAGGGATGGGGAGCAGGTGAAATAGGTGGAGAGGGTCAAAATCCCCAGTAATAAAACAAATAAGACATGGGTAAATAATGTACAGCGTGCATGGCAACTATAGTTACTATTGTATTCATATTTGGAAGTTGCTAAGAGAACGAATCTTAAAAAATTTTCATTGTGAGAAAAAAATTCTGTAACTATGTATGGTATTGATGTTAACTAGACTTATTGTGGTGATCATTTCACTATATATACAATATCGAACCATGTTGTATACCTGAAACTAATATAATGTTGTATGTCAATTATACCTTAATAAAATAAAAACCAGTCTTTCTCATGCTTGATGTTCTCTTTTAGAGTCAACTTCTCTAGGGGCACCTAGGTGCTCAATTGGTTAAGTGTCCAACTTCGGCTCAGATCATAATCTTGCCATTCAGAGTTTGAGCCCCACATTGGGCTTTATAACAGCTCAGAGCCTAGAGCCTGTTTCAGATTCTGTGTGTGTGTCTCTCTCTCTCTGCCTCTCCCCCACTCATGGTCTCTGTCTCTGTTTCTGTCTCTCTCTCTCTCTCAAAAATAAATAAGCATTGGGGCACTGGGGTGGCTCAGTCAGTTAAGCGTCTGACTTCAGCTCAGGTCATGATCTTGTGGTTCATGGGTTCAAGTCCCACGCTGGACTCTGTGCTGACCGCTAACTCAGAGCCTGGAGCCTGTCTTCAGATTCTGTGTCTTCCTCTCTTTCTGACCCTCCTCTGCTCATGCTGTCTCTCTCGCTCTCTCTCTCTTAAAATTAAGTTACAAGTTTTTTTTAAAAAAAACTTAAAAAAACAAAAATAAGTACGCATTTAAAATTTTAAAAGGAGAAAATAGAGTCAACTTCTCTAGCCAGACATGGGAGGTTTGTGGGAATCTGTGGTGAGTCCCTTTTCTTTCCTTCTCCGTACTTCCCTATTCTAGGTGTTACATAAGGGACATGTCCCTTGATTTTTAACTCTTTTTGATCATCCATAATTTGAGTTTGTACTTTCAAATCTTCTTAAATTCTCCTGACTCTGGTCATCTAAAGTCCTGACCTTAAATTACTATCTTCCTTTTTCCTCCAACGTTCTATTCATATTCCTGGCTGATATCCAGTTGTTCCAAAACTTATTGGTTTAATGGCTTGGCTCTGCATTTCAACCTTACTCTGAAACTCAGCCTCAGAAGCCAAAAATAAGGGCTTGTACCTAGTATGGATTGAACTCATTGTTCCTAAGATGCTTATAATCTAATCAGAGTTGCATGATTAATAAACATTAAGAAAAATGCAAGACTGGATAGAATTAAACCCTAAAATACATTCATTGGTAAAAACAGGGCAGAAAAGTATAGCAGGAAGGAAACTAAAGTCAGGACATCTAGCGTCTAGTTCTAGCCGCCACTAACCAGCTGCAGGACTGGCCAAGTCTCTGAACCTCAACTGTAAAGTTGGGGGATTGTTCTATATGATTTTTAAGAGAACTTAGACTTTGTGACTAAGTGCTATGTGGGTGGAGAAAGGGAGAGATCTGTTTGGATGACATTTGTTGGGTAAGCCTTCCAGAAAAAAAAAAAAAAGAATTTAATATGAGCCTTAAGGATGGGTGGGATTTTTGATTGGGAAGATGCAAGTGAGAACACTTGCTTAGTTGGAAATAAAATCCTTAGTCAAGCAGTGAGGTAAGACTGAGCAGAGTGGTTTAAAAAGCACAGCAAATAACCCGGCCTGAGCACAACCACTGGGGAAAAATGGGAGAAGACTAGACGGGTACACCGCAGAGAATGTGGGACACAAGACCAAGGGATTGAAGAGGATCCTTGAGGAGGGTTTGGGCTAGCTACGTGGGAAGTCATGCTGGAGTGGAAGTGAGGCTGTGGCCGTGGTCCGGGTGTGAGTTAAATAAACTTGAACCAAGGTGGCTGAGGTGTGAGTGAAGAAGAAATGGTAAATGTGAGGGGCATTTTGAAGAAGAGATTAAATAAAGAGGAAAAAGAAGGGGAAGCAAGCTAAGTTCATCACTAAGGGATTTTCTCAGGGGGACAGTTGGTCTGCTGGGGAGTTTCATAGCTTAATTTTTAGATGTAAATATGTCTGAATAGTTTAACTGTATATCCTCTAAGATAAGCATGTCTTTGTAGGCAGCTAGAAATGAGAATATGATTCTCAGGACCAGATACATAAAGTTCTTAATTATTCATGCCAAGTAGTAGTTGAAACCATAAAGATGGATGCTTGTATAAAAAGGAGAATATTACAAAGAGAAAAACATATAGGTAAATTACTGGAAGATTAAAAAGGAATCATAAGTCTTATATTATTTTCATCTCTAATAGTACTCCTTTAACCAGTCCCACAAATCTCTCTTTGCATAAATATTAGCAATCTTTACATTTATGGATAATTAATTGTATTAAGAAAGATAGTTTAGCTTGTACTTAATCCCAGTCTCGGTGACTGAAAAGTAATTCTCACTCATTCTACATGTTTGTCACTGCCCCTCACATTTTATTGGCCAAGGAAAGCCACATAGCCACATCAATCTTTGAAAGAAGCAGGTAGTTCAATATTCTCTTGTGCATAACGGAGAGTGGGAATATTTGTGAATAGTTCTAACAATAACCATAACAACATTTTCCTTTACACATCTTTTTATAACCATGCCTTCTCCACCCTTTTATCTGTGTCATCTGTAAAATGTTGCTCCTAGTATCAAAATTTATAAGCAGTGGTACCATAACAAAATTCCTATGTGAACAAGTTATTTCTGTTTCTTTTCTGTTTTCTTCTTGTTTTGATATGAAGCCTTCCATTGGTTCTATGGTTGACTCTATTTTTCCTTTCCCAACTTTTGGACCCAAACAGACTCGAGAAAAGGCTACACCCATGATTAAAACAATCGTTACCTCTCTCTCTCCTGCCTTTGGTTCCACTTCTCCTCCCTCTTTTACAAGAATAAATTCCTTCCCTCACAAGAATAAATCCGTTCCCTCTGGGTCCTGCCACACTTCCTTCTTCTACTTTCTCACTTCCTTATCACTCAGAGTTCAAGGCCATTGCAGGGCAAAATAACCAGCTGACAAGTAACACTTATTACTCCATCCACTATTCTCCCCAGCATTAATTAGCTGATTGCCCTGATTTGCACATCCTATGTATATTCCATAAATTGTTGACTTGATTATTCTAAGAAGAATTAATATATTTTTCCACCAGAATCCCATAGAACATTGTTTGGACCTCTAAGATGATTATCACAGTCTGCCTTGTGTCAGGATTGTATATGCTCCATCTGTAAATCATGACATCCTTATGGATTGAGCTATAATTTGCATGTAACAATACTTGATCATTGAAGACTAATGATGAATCCTATATATGACTAAATCGACCATTGGTTTTGGTAACATTTGGATCTATCTTGATTCAGCACTTGGTGCTTATTAGACTCTTGCTCATATCAAAAACAAAACACTGAGATGGGAAATAAAATTACTTATTCCAGAAACTGCTCAAGAAGTTCAATAGAACTGAAACCTAACAGGAAAAATAAATTCCTTAGTTTAACACACAAACCTTCTTTTACATCTGACACCTGCTCATCTTTCTAGCTTCATCTCCTGCCATCTGGAAGGAGTTTTTAAGAGAGAGAGAGTGAGAGCATGTGAGTAGGGAAGAGGGCAGAGAGAGAGAGAGAAAGAGAAACTTAAGCAGGCTACACGATCAGCACATAGCGCTTCTCGGGGCTCCACATGGGGCTCCACAATGGGGCTCAATCCCATGACCCTGGGATTATGACCTGAGCCAAAATCAAGAGTTGGACACTCAACCAACTGAGCCACCTAGGCACCTCAAACTAAGGAATTGTAACTTGAAAGCTATGGATCATGTCTGAGGTCCTCTCCCAGTCAAGTGGCATCTAGGATGCCACTCTGGGATTGTAGTTCTGGAAGCTGGATCTGCTTGTGGGTAAGGTGAGACTTCTCTAGAAGGTGCAGAGAATGAAATGAGAGGATCTAAAGTAGAGGCCCAGGGACAAATCCTGGATTTACTCAAAGTTGAGAATAAAAACCAGCAATAAGTAAGGTGAATAATGAACTGAAGGTAATAGGACAGAGCAAAGATGTCAAAACAGAGAGCCAGGGGCACAGCCTAGTGTGGATTCTTAAAGCTTCTTGTCCCTTTTCTGGGCTCTTTCAGCCTGTTCTCTGGACAGAAAAGGAATATTCTAAACCAGTCTGGACCCAAAGCTCTGCAAGTATTTTAAGCAAAAGAATCAAACGGACTGCCACTGTCTTCCGTATAGAGCACAGCGTCTTGTCGTGTCCTGTGAACTCTCCCCCGAGTGTATCTGACCCAGAGTTAAGTCCTCACTAAACATTTGGTGAGTAATAGGGACTTGCTGATTAAGCACAGGAATCTTTTGTTTAGTCTATTTGCATGTTGTACGAGTGTCATGCCACAACAAAACTGATTTCACACAAACCCACAAGAATTCTTTTGTTTATTTTAATAAATACCAACTAAAATCATATTATTTACCAGCCATTCAAATGTAAACCTAACCTTTTCTTCCACAGTGTCTCAGGTATGCAAACTTAAAGCCAATGTATTAAGAAATGAAACAATAGAAAAGAAACCCCCAGAAGGAGAACCAACTAAATTATAAGAACAATATGACACAAATAGTTTAGCTGTAATGTGGTATGGGTCTCCAAAATAACAGTCTTCCAGAAACAGTGGCTGAGATGATTGTAAAATATAAGTTTAAACAATACAGTGCTGCTCATAAACCTTGTATATATGTGTGTGTGTGTGTGTGTGTGTGTGTGTGTGTGTGTGTGAGTTGCCAATCATAACTCCAGATGCCTAGAAATAATGGTGACAATAGCAAAATCTAGAATCTCCTGGAAAGAAGCCTCACTATTTGCCTGCCATTCTAAAGTTGAGGGGAAACATAAGTTTTGGGCCCAGTCCGTTGGGAGAGAAGGCTTTAAATAAATAACAGTTGAACAGGGTGTGACCTGCCTATGCACATGTCACAATGGTGCCATCATGAGACAAGTCCATGTAACATAAAAATCAAGGGAGGAAATAACTCTAAGCAAAGACAAAAATGACAAGAGCTGAAGAGGATTACCCTTTTCCCACAGCAGAGTCATCAAATATACCCTGTGAATGTGCATATGTAACATCTAAATGGTATGTATCATTATGTATCATAAGTTATGTCAACAGGCATCTAAACCTGTACTATGATTTTAATTATTTCTGTGAACGTTCTGTCTCCAATTTCAGGATGATTCCCTCATTCTTAACATTGACAGAGAACAGAAAGCAGCATTCTTTCCCTGCAAAGATATGCCTTGGGGTATAATAAAATAAAAATAAGTATTTGGTCTTTATCCCTAGTTCCTAGTACACAGCTCCTAAGCCCTTAGAGTCAAGAGAGTGTCTTTTGTATGCTAATGATGTGGCTGGGGCATTGTAGCTTCAGGAGGGGTAGGGATAGGTGGTGGCTAGAAAGTCCAAGCCTTGATTAGAAGCTTGGAACTTTCAGCCCCAACCCCCAACCTCCAGGCTGGGGAGAGGAGCTGAAGATTGAGTTCAATCACGAACGGCTAATGATTTCATCAGCCATGCCTATGCAATGAAGCCTCCATAAAAACCCATAAAAGATGAGGTTTGGATAGCTTTCAAGTTGGTGAACACATTGAGGGGTTGGGAGAGTGATACACTCCAACTCCACGAGGACCGAAGCTACTGCACTCGGGATGCTTCCAGACTTTGCTCTATGTACCTGTTCAGCTGGCTGTTCATTCATATAATATAATCTTTATAATAATCTAGTAAACACAAAAGAAGTGACTTCCTGAGTTCTGTAAGCCATTCTAGCAAATTATTGAACCTGAGAAGAGAGTAGTGGGTATCCCCAGTTTATACCTGGTTGTTCAGAAGCACAAACATGAGTGGCTTGGGACTTGGAATTGGTATCTGAAAATGAGGGTCTTTTTTTTAATTAAAAAAAATTTTAATGTTTATTTTTGAGAGAAAGAGTGAGTGGAGGAGGGGCAGAAAGAGAGGGAGACACAGAATCCAAAGCAGGCTCCAGGCTTTGTGCTGTCAGCTCACGAACTGCGAGATCATGATCTGAGCTGAAGTCGGACGCTTAACCGACTGAGCCACCCAGGCACCCCTGAAAATGAGAGCAGTCTTGTGAGAATTAGCCCTTAAGTCTGTGAAGTCTAACTAACTTCAGGTAGTTAGTGTTAGAATGGAACTGAATTGTGGAACACCCAGCTGGTATCCAAAAAATCAGAGAATTGGTGTGAGGGGAAAAAAAACTAAAAACACATACATTTGGTGTCAGACATCTTGTGAGTCAAAACAGCTCATCCCTGGTTAAATATATCTTTCTAGCCTTACTATTTTATCTACTTGTAGAAAAATTAGTATTTAGCAAAATCTCATAGGTTCTCTGAGTGTGTATATGCACGCACATATCCAAGTATGCTATCGAGTGAGGTTTGGAGTAATGATTTTGGTAGGTGTAGAAGTGAATCTGGGTTTTTTGTCCCGCAGACATTTCAGATCTAGGTTTAATGTTGCTCAGTTCTTCCTCCTCTATATTCCTTACTTCTTTAAAGTAAACTTCAAAGTAATTTACTGCTTTTGGAAGCCACTACCAACCTCATCTTATTCAGTTGCTTCTCTGCTTGGTTCTACAGATACTTCATTTTCTAACATGTGCTTTAAGGCAGTGAAGAGTCAGGAATTGTTTTAATCCTTGAAGACATGGTAGGATTTGCCATGTGATTTTAGGTCACTTAGACCAGAGGCTATGCAGAGAAAGAATTGAGGAAGGAGGCTAGAGGTATCGTACACAAAAGCACAAGTTTTGGAGTCAGCCAAACCTGACTCCAAATCTGGTTTCTAACACCTGTTGGCTGTACAACCTTAAACAAGTTACTTAGGCTCTCCCAGCCTGCATTTCTTGATCAAGGACTATCGTAATGGTTTTCAACTAAGTCATGTTTATGAAGTGCTTAATGTAAAGATTGGCACATATGTTCTCACAAATGGCAATGATTAAGTTTAATTGTCATGTTGTCATGTGAGTCATGTGAATGTTTTTCAGTTGGGTCTTAGCTAGATTTCATGAACTCTTTCTTGTCAGCACTTCTCTTATTTCCCATTAAGGGCACCTGATACAATGTCTGTCCCCCAATCCTTCCTAAAAGTTTATTCAAATGTCATCACATTCCCACCGTGTGGCAAACTTATGCCAAAGGAATGCAGACTAGGACAGGATGGTCTCTGATACCCACTTCTTATTTTAGTCCCCCTGAGACCTCTTTCACTCTAGGCTTCCCCTTCCAAGCTCACAATGCCACCAACTCACACCACTCCTTACCTGCCGCCCTAGAACAAGTCCTTCATTAAAACTTAACTCTGCCACATTGTCTCCTCTTCAGCTCTGTCTGCTTACTAATTCTTTCAATAAATTCAACAAACTTTTACTGAGTGCTTACCACATGCCACTAGTTCAGGAAACAAAATGAAAACAGTGCAGTCTTTACACTCTAGTATTGCATATTCCGCTTCTGCTTTGCTACTTTCAGTGATTCTCAGCCTCAGAATTAGAACCAATTGTTTGGAGTTATAAAAACAACAAATGCTTATGTTTCACCTAATTTAATGAATCTGGGTGGGACACAGACACATAAAATTTGTAAACCTTCCTCAAGGATTTACTGAATAGCTGAAGTAAAGTAGAACCACGAGATGTGTTGAGAATGGAAAGATGATAGGAATCTTGAAGTGTTGGGTGGACTTCACACTGGAGGTTTAAATTGTATGCTGAGGGATGAGTGGTTTTCTAGGCAAAGAAGGGAACTCCAGGAAAAGGAAAAGCATAATGCCTGAGCCTAAGACATATGAATTTATCAGTATCATTTTCACTAATACGCTCACGAAAGTGGGTTAGAAGTCTCATTTATGGATAGCATCTGCATGAACTATCACTTTCTGGGGAAAATGTCCTTACTCTGGGTCTTGTGTGTTCTCCTCCTCTCCCCTCCCACCAGCTTTCAGCTCCCTTCCTCTTAACTCATGGTTGGAATGTCCCAACGACATGGGGCCTGTCACTGTAGCTCAACCCCCTTCTCCACTTAATTATCAAACGTTTTCTCCATCTTACTCAGAAAATAGCTGTTCCCCTTTGAGGGCAGCAAGAGCACAGCTCATAATGGAGGAAATGGCCAGTACAGGGGTGAGAACTGGGTGAAAGCCTTGGTGTCACCCACAGTGTTTCTCCCTTTCTTCTTCCTTGAGGCTTCTCCTGTATGTGGCTGGGGAAATCCAGCCCAGTCATCTCTGAAGACTTTTGAATTAAAAGCTTGATCTTCCACTAAAGTTGCTTTGGTGAAAAGTGTTGACTAAAGCAACCATCCCCACCCATAACCAACACTCATACACTTATCTACTTAAACTCTACAAAATGCTCTGTCCTCTCAGAGAAAAACATACCATCCCTGTAAACCCCTACATTAGTCAGAATGACAGACTCCGACTTCAGAAGGTTGTTTACATGCAACACTTATGTCTAGCATACTCTTTCCATAAGGTCCCCTGGCTAGTCACCAGTCACCTGATAAAGATTATCACCCCAGGGCACCTGGGTGGCTCAGTTGGGTTAGCATCCAACTCTTGATTTCAGCTCAGGTCATGGTCCCAGTGTCAGAGGATTGAGCCCTACATGAGACTCCACACTGAGCATGGAGCCTGATTAAGATTCTCTCTCTCTCTCTCTCTCTCTCTCTCTCTCTCAAAAAAAAAAAAAAAAAAAAAAAAGATTATCAACCCGTCAGCTTACTTCTCTTCTCAAACTCCTGAGTATTCATGAGAAGACAGGCAAATCCAGCCCAACCCCTTACCAGGTCACTTAAAATATTTATCAAAAAGCTTAATTTGCAGAATGTAATCAATAACTAGTATTAAGGGGTGTCTGGGTGGCTCAGTCAGTTAAGTGTCCGACTTTGGGTCTGATCATGATCTCATGTACTGACAGCTCAGAACCTGAGTCTACTTTGCATTCTGTGTCTCCTGCTCTCGCTGCCCACTTGTGCTCTGTCTCTCTCTCTCTCTCAAAAATAACTAAACCTTAAAAAACTGCTAGTATTAAATCAACAGATGGATTGTGAAAGCTGAAAATTCCTTGTGCCGCCAAAGTCCCATCTTTTGAATGGCTGTTTTGAATGGTCAGTCTCAGTCATGGTTGATTTTGAGATTTCTTTTTGCACTGGCTTCTGTCTCTACCCTCCTTCAGTGTTTTCTGATCCACTTGTGCCTCTGGCTCTGGCCTTGGATCTCAGCTGTGGGCTCCACTTCTAGTTATGCCATCTCAGGCACATTTTCAGTTGAGCACTCAGCAACTTAAAATATTTGAAACCCACATCCTACATGCAGAACACTCAAACCCTTAACTGACAGGAAGTCAATACAAAATCTATACTTAAGTTCCCTCAGTGCAGTTATCATTTCTTCTCTTTGATCCCATGACTCCTGCTATCATATGGTTTTGGAGTTTTTTCCCTCCTGGCAGTGGACTTGACTTTGGGATTGGTGCCCTTCAGTCCCTTCTTCCCATTGACTCAAGAGCTCCATTTTCTAAGCTCACAAGACTGTAATGCTAATATTTATATAATTAAAAATTGTAAAGAAAAAGATCTTGACATAGATCATTTACTGACACTGAAAAAATACCACAAATACATTAATTAGTTAATGGGAGGGGGCTACAAAACAATGTAAATATCATGGCGATTTTTATTTTAAAACATGCACATATACAGTCTGAAACAGTAAAAGTGCATATATCAAAATTAATAATGGTAATTAATCTTTGGTACCATCGTGTCTAATTTTTGTTTTACATTGTGTTTTTGGCATCTTCAAATATTCTGCATTAATTATGAATTTTATAGCGAAATAAAATTATTATTAAATAAGACAAGCTAAAAGCACATAAATGATAGGATCAAGGTTGACTTGGGTTAGAACACATAGACCTCCATGTAAGAATATCAGATGGCATGCTAGAATAATGATGTAGCTCCTACAGGGGCCGCTGGGTGGCTCAGCTGGTTGGACGTCGAGCCTCGCTTCGTGCTCTGTGCTGATAGTTCAGAGCCTGAGGAGGCTACAGATTCTGTCTCCCTCTCACTCTGCCCCTTCCCCATTCATGCTATGTCTCTTTTTCTCTGAAAAATGAATAAACCTTAAAAAAAATAACATAGCTCCTGTAACTGGAACATGGAAGACAGTTTTCAAAAATGCTCTTTGAATGTATGATGCAAAAGTAAGGTTAAAGCTGTGCCTCTCTGGCACCCACAGGCTAGGGTAAGTCCAACACCTGCGTTGGCTGCCTGCTTTCCCTGAGATCTGCACCTAAACACCACTGTGACTAGTGAAACGAAGGATTTACAGTACAGTCATCTCTTTCGTCATTCACAGGCCTCCTTATTTTTGTGGTTAAACACCTTTCCAGGGTCTTAAATTCATGCCATTGATCTTGGCATTTCCAGCTCCTCACTCCTAAATTAAGTGAGGGCCAGGTCTGTCCAAGAAGATAGCGTACATTTCAGACTAAGTACATGCCTCACCGGTAGCCTTGTATTTCTTCAAATTCCAGGCTTCTGCTGATGAAACTGTTTTGGTGCCAGAAGTGAATCCTGGCCAAGACCAGGTTCTCTTTCACCATGAAGGATGAGCTGCACCACTGTGAAGGTGGGTGCTTTTGTATTCTCAGCCTTTCAAGGTACTTTCTCTGGTGTCAGAAATAGTCCTCTATCTCTTCCTGTTGGTAATCAGTAGCTGAAGCTTTGAGCAAGATCTCTCAGCAAGAATTCTGTCCATGATACTGCCCCCTAAATCCTAGTACCCTGTGTGACCTCACCAGATGCAAATCTTGTCCAGTTAGGTGGAAACAATCTGACCAGGATCCTGAATCATGCATGTAGCTATTACAAGCTTCTCACCAGACACATGTACAAAGGACACCAGAGCATTATGCCCATTATCCTTATTAAGATAAAGCTCATGCTGGCTCCAAATCCTATCAGGCTGGACAATGTGGACTCCTCAGTATTTTTGCCCTTTTGACTCAAAATGTCCCAGACACCAATCCCAAGGCAAAGAAGAGGTGAAAAGATAAGAGCATTACAAGAGCTAAACAAAGCTAAGAGTCCCCAGAGATGATTGACAGGGAAAATATCTTCTCAGCCCACTTCCATTTATAATGACTTTCTTCCTTCAACAGAATACGCAGAATCAATGTTACTATAAAATCTCCATTTTGTTCTAGATTCACTTCACAGTTCCTTTTTCTTTGGAATGAGGGACAGAAACCTTGAGCTCCCCCTGGAGGTAGGAGTGTGCTAGTAAGAGTCCTCTGGGACTCTCTTGACTCCTCCCACCCAGTTCTTCTTAGCAGCAAACCTAGTTAACTTGCTTACTGACTTTGACCCATTTCCACTCAGCTTCCGGTGACCTGTCTGCAGTCTCCATCACATCTGACTGGGGCTTCTAACCTCTTTGTATTTTAGCTACTCTAATCCTTTTTTTTTTTTAAGTTTATTTATTTATTTTGAGAGACAGAGAGGGTATGCACTAACACACACTTGTTTGCATGCTTGCACAGTTGGGGGAGGGGCAGAGAGAGAGAGAATCCCAAGCAGGCTCCTCTCTGTCAGCACAGAGCCAAACCAGGAGCTCAATTCCAAGAACTGTGAGATCATGACCTTAGCCAAAACCAAGAGTCTGACGCTTAACCAACTGAGCCACCTGGGTGCCCCTTAGCTACTTTAATCTTAATAATAGGAAGTACTTCTTGCCTAGCTGTGTAAACAGTATAGTCTATGTTTCCATCTTCTCCTTTAATGCAAGTGCTTTGTTAGTCATTTGATTCCCCTTGTCATCTCTCCAACATGTTCCTTTCCTCTTTATCCTTATTATTGCTCTTCATCTTACGGAGAATTTTTTCCTACCCTCACCGCTTGTCACCTTGTGAAAAGCTTTTCCATTCATTAAAAGCCCAAGTCCCAGTTCCCCACTCCCCTCTGAAATCCTGTAGAACTTGTTTTCAAAGCACTTAAGTGTGCTGCTTTGTATTTAGTTATCTCTATATAGCTTGTCTTACTCTGTCCAATCAAATGTCTAGCACAGTGTCAAGGTCCTGTATACCATAGATAATCATTAGATAAATGTTGAATTAAATTGTTGAAGGATGATTTCAAACAACCCATTTTCAAAGAACAGAGATAACTGCACAGTTGGAAAATGAAGGAAAGCAGGAGATAGAAAAGTAACTGGAGGATAAAGGTCCTGAGGATCTCAGGGTCTAGAACACTAGACTAAAAATCAGGAACCTGGGCTCAAGTCCCATTGGCTGTTAGCTGTTAATGACCCAAATGACCACAGAGCTGCTCTCTGAAAAATCAAGGCAGTGGGTTTTATGAACTCCCAAGTTTATCACCACAATGAAATTGTATGACCATCACCCCATGTGGGCTCCTTATAGCTAACTTAACAAGATAGCATTCAGACGGATTCTGCCACAGAGTCTAATGTAACATGTGTGCTAATAAATGTTAGTTCCTCTTTTCTTCACACACAATGGGAACATTATGCAACATTCTCAACTTTAAAAAAGGTTTGCCTTCTTTATCCATTGAGTACAGACCCACCAGGAATATTTGCCTGATAATGTGACAGTAGAGAACTATACAACTTGTTTAAACAAAAGTACTACAGAAACATTTGTTTTCTTCTATAGATGTGTGCTTTATGGAAGAACTTTTTGGTGGCTGGTTCCCTCCATAGGTTAAACATGTTTTCTTATCATTTTTTCCTCTAGCTCTCACCATGTGCCATTTTTGGTACAAGCTTCCATTCCAGCAACTAAAAGGAAACTGAAAAAAAAAAAAAAAAGCTATGCCAATACAAATTCTTAGTCAACTACATCACAGTCTGGGAAGATGTGGAAATCATTTGACAAAGATTGTTCTACATGGTAAGCAAGAAAGAAGGGTAACACTTGGAAGGCAATAAAAAATGCCAAGAAGTTTAAATAAAATATACCAGGAAAATAAACAGATTCCAAGGAATGAAACTAAAGATTCTGGAACCTAGGATAGTTGCAGATGTTGAGATTAATAGTGTAGCCAACAACCCATTTACCAAGGATTTTAGAGAAATGAGGACTTCTACCTATGGGACTGTTAGAGTTCACTGAAGTTTAATTCTTTGTATTTTTAGAAAGCTGATTTAATTTCACTATTTTATTATGGTGTTTTCCTGACTTAAGGGAATTCCAAACTCCCCTAAGTCCCTGCCCAGTATGCTGTTTCTTTCGCTCCTCTGTGCCTTTGTGGGTGCTGTTCCCTCCTCCTGCCACTCCCCTCTCCTCCTCACCCTTCAAAACCTCTTTTAGGGGCGCCTGGGTGGCTCAGTCGGTTAAGCCTCCGACTTCGGCTCAGGTCAGATCTTACGTCCGTGGGTTCGAGCCCCGCGTCAGGCTCTGTGCTGACAGCCAGCTCAGAGCCTGGAGCCTGCTTCCGGTTCTGTGTCTCCTCCTTTCTCTGCCCCTCCCCCTCTCATGCTCTGTCTCTCTCTGTATAAAAAATAAATAAAAAAATTAAAAAAAAAAAAAAAACCTCTTTTAAATCTCTGTGAAGACAAGCCTGACTCCACTCAGCAGTTGCTCTCACTGCTGTCCAATAGTCTTGACTCACAGCTCTATTATTTTCACAATCATTGGGGCCCTGGCTGAGTGAATGCCAGGTGCACCCAGTTGAGGATCAGCCTGGGAAGTGAAGAGGATACTGATTAGGAGAACAGTACTACGCTGAATTATGAGATGTTAGGGGCCTTTCTTTCCTGAGCATCTAATGTTATGATCTGTGTTTTAAAAAAAGGAAAGAAGGAAACCTTATGATATGTTTTCTTCTGATGCTGTTCTGAGTATATTCTGAGAGGATCTTAATAGAAGCCAAATTGTGGAGAGCGGGGAGGGGAGGGTGCAGGGGGTACCTAGAGGAGGAGGTTGCTGAAATAGGAGGGAGAAGAAAAAAGAATCCTCAGTCTCCGAAGATGTTGCAAGAAGTGAGGTCTAAGTTTACCCACTCCCACACCTTCACTTAGTTACCCTCCTACAGGTCTTTATATTTTAGCTTCCTCAGGAAATGTGTGTCATGCTTTTTCTGAAGAGAACAATCATAGCGTTTTCTACCTCTCATTTCCAGCATCTACCACAGTTGTAAATCTATATGTAGATGTGATTCTTTGACGAATGTCTGTTTTTATCACTAGGCTTGTGAGAATAGGAACTCACATCTGGTTTTTAATCACCACTATCCCCTAGGCCCTAGCATAGGCCTGGCACATAATGCGATTTCAGTATTTGCAGAGTGAATGAATAATGCTGCATGAAAGGCAATAAGGGAAAGGGAATTGAAATATAAACTTAAAGGGATCATTTAAAGTAACTTAGCAGTATTCCTGGTGATCACCATGATGTGATCAATAGAATGATCAAGGGTGTGAGAGGTTTTTTCCTCCTGACATCATATATCTGATGTCTTTTTCGACACTACTTCCCCCACTTCTTTAACACCAGCTGGGTCACCAACAATTTAGTTTAGTTCTGGCACTATCTACTTGGAGTTGGCATCAGATCCCATAAGTTAAGGGGCTCAGCCCCAAGAGACTGCCTCCACTTTCAGATGCCCATTGCAAGTCCCAAGCCACCTGTGCCTTGGGTCCACCAGATACAAATTGAGGATTCCTATGACTCTTTCTTAAGATTTGAGGAAAATAGCGCACAGAACTTAAGAAGACACATTACTTACATTTACTGCTTTGTTATGAAGGATACAAATGAACAGCAAGATGAAGAGGCACATAGATTAAGGTCTGGAAAGGTCCCAAGCACAGGAGCGTCTGTCCCTGTGGAGTTGGGATATTCATGCTCCCAGCATTTAGAAGTGTTTGCCAGCCTTGAAACTCTCTTGGCCTCATTATTTACAGTCTTTAATGGAGGTTTCCTTAACATAGGCATGGTTCATTAAATCATTGGCTGTTGGTGATCAACCTTAGCCTCAGTCCCTTTCCCCCTTATGTGGAGGTGGGGCTGAAATTTCCAAGCTTGTAATTTAGGCTTGATCTTTCTGGACTCCAGCCCCCTTGCTAAAGCTATTTAAAGGCTCACCAAGGTTGGCCTCCCTTTTTTTTTTTTTTTATGTTTTTATTTATTATTGAGACAGAGAGAAACAGAGCATGAGCAGGGGAGGGGCCGAGAGAGAGGGAGACACAGAATCCAAAGCAGGCTCCAGGCTCTGAGCTGTCAGCACAGAGCCTGATGCAGGGTTTGACCCCACAAACTGTGAGATCATGACCTGAACCGAAGTTGGACGCTTAACCAACTGAGCCACCCAGGCGCCCCAAGGTTGGGCTCCTTAAAAGAGGCTCCTATCACCCTTATCCCAGGAAATTCCAAGGATTTTAGGAATCCTTTGCTGAGAACCAGAGACAAAACCAAATATGTTTCTGTGATACCACAGGGTGGGAATGAATTTAAGGATGTAAATGTAAGGGTATATACAGTTAATGAGTTAATTGTAATGAATATGCAAACAAGTAACTGAGGTTTCAAAGGATAATAAGTCATTAGGTTACACTTGCATTTCATCACAATTTATTTTCCACCAACTTCTTAGGTAGAAATTAATGACATCACTATGTCTCCATTCAGTAATTATAGCACTCCCCTCCCCATTTTATGTAATAAAATAACATCTTACTCTGAGTCATTTATTTGATAATCAGATGTTACAGACACTTCTGATAATGTGTGGCTAAATTAAATATTCTGACTGTTTTGTGGGAAGAGAGAAGTGAGTGCCTTTTAACAACCTTGGGCCCCACACAAGTCTTATGAGTTTAGATCTGAACTTTCTTTGTTTCTTCTATTCTCTAACACTTAACATATCAAAAAAACATTTCCCAGCACAAACTGTAGGTAAGTTGATAATTTAAGGTAATAAATCAGATCCTGTCAATCTATATATGGCTGCTCAAAATTGTTGCCAACAGGGTAACTGAAAGCAAATCATATATAATCTGTTGATTGAAACATTCATTCATTCCCTTGAGTATTTGTTGAAAGCCTTCTGTATCCCTGACACTAGGTTTATAGGAGACCTCTATGATCAAGTGAAAAGAGGTCTATTGGATATGGATAAAACTCAACACGTAACCTGCCTCAAAAAGTCCCTAATTTTGTTGGAACAAAAGATGATAGAACAAATTTTAATTTTTTAATGTTTTTTATTTATTTTTGAGAGACAGAGAGAGAGAGCGCGAGCAGGGGAGGATCAGAGAGAGAAGGAGACACAGAATCTGAAGACAGGCTCCAGGCTCTGAGCTAGCTGTCAGCACAGAGCTCGACATGGGGCTTGAACCCTAGAACCGTGAGATCATGACCTGAGCTGAAGTTGGATCTTAACCGACTGAGCCACCCAGGCACCCCGATAGAACAAATTTTGGAACAAAATCTAGAACTAGATACTATGATGAAACAGCATTCTATAGAAGTATGGGGAAAAGGTCAACCAAATCAGATTAGGGAATCAGGGAAGTTTTCCTGGGAAACTAAATTTTGAAAAGGATGAATTTGGAAGAAGGTATTTTAAGCAAAAAGAAACATATATATGAAAGAGATCACAGTCTAATCAGTAAGCCACAAGTGATTCAATACAGGTCTTTACTCAAAAACTTTGAACTTACAAACATTCATAAATACAGAGCTTGGCTTCCAAGCAAAGGTGCATCAACTCTTTCAGACACACCAGCAGGAGTTAGTGGTCAAGTGAGGTCAGTTCAGTCCTAGTCATATGATCATTGGGTTATTTTTTAATCCATTTAATTATTCCATTGGGTTATTCTTTAATCCATTGAATAAATTCCTTAACTAGCAAACTCAAATACCTACCATGAGTACAGCTGGCAGGTTGGGGTCTGAGATGAACTAGAGCGTGAGGTGTGAGATGAACTATGTCCGGTTATGGCGATGAGTGGCCCCAGGCCCCAGCTGATTTTACCCTGCCAGGGTGTGCCTCAGTGCTGCCGTACCTTTGTTCTTTCAAGGCAAACCAGAGACCTCCTTCAATTTTGAATTGTTGACGACTCAGTCAAGTTTTCAAAATTGTGGGCAGGCCAAACAAAAACTTAAGCAGGCTAAATTCAGTCTGCTAGCCATCACTTTGTGACCTTTGATATTTGTATGTTTGGTGTGTTTGCTTTAATTTTCAATATTTTACAAAAATTACAAATGTTTTTCAGAAGGAGGAACAGATGCAACTAGAATACTAATAGTGTTAGGAAGTGGTCAGAAGAGACTTGGAATTAGTATAGAAGCAAAAACAGATGTAGTAAACAATTGAAAATAAATGTGTATACTTAAGGGATAAATTGTTTCAGTGATAGAGACAATTCTGAAGAACAAAGATCCAATCATTCAATCATAGGCATGTACCTATGCCATCAAAAATAATGAGCAAGGTGAGGAGTAATTGTCAGAATGAAAGGCTTTAAGAATGTGCAGCTGGAGGAGGGAGATCAATGTCAGATGTCTAAATACAGTTAATTCTGGGGGCACCTGGGTGACTCAAAGTTTAAGCTCCTGACTTTCCATTTCAGCTCAGGTCATAATCTCACAGTTCCTAAGATGGAGTCCCGCATCGGACAATAAATAAATAAACTTAAAAAGAAAGTTAATGGTGCAGGGCGGGGGGCGGGGGGGGGGAACACCTGGGTAGTTTAGTAGGTTAAGTGGCTGACTTTGGCTCAGGTCATGATCTCACAGCACAGTTCACAAGTTTGAGCACCCCGTCCGGCTCTGTGCTGACAGCTCGGAGGCTGGAGCCTGCTTTGGATTCTGCGTCTTTCTCTCCCACTCATTCTCTCTCTCTCTCTCTCTCTCTCTCTCTCTCTCTCAAAAATAAGTAAACATTTAAAAAAAGCTAATTCTGGACAAACACAAGCATTTGTTTAGGAACTCCACTGGTCATGGTAAAACCGCTCCTGAAACTTCAGACACAGCCACAGTGGAATTCCTCACTTAAGGATGTCAGAGCTGCCAAGGAGTTTTCTATACTTGCAGCCATCCCCAAGGAGGGGGGCCACCTGCCCCAACATATGTTCAAGATGGTAGAAGAGATAGCTAATAGATTGCACATAAGATAGGAGAAAAGAGCATGTCTGATTTGTGATTTTAAAAACAAATTGGGTTTTTCTTATAT